>NW_017802373.1:0-321129 GCF_000349005.2 Pneumocystis murina B123
TTTTATTTCATTATTCTAGATTAAAATCTACACCTCATTCTTCTACATCTTCTTCTATATTATATATAAACAATGGATATATGCACTTTTTCATTCTAATCTCTTTTTTCATTCTTTTTACAACATTCCCATAACAATCACTCCCAACAACATGATTTTTATCATTTCCGGAACTCTTATTTTCATTCCTTCATTCGGTTTCACTTCTTCCTCTTTCTCTTCCTCTTTTTGTGTTTCTGTTTCTTTACTTGAATCACTCGTACATCTCGTAGGTTTGCATTTTCGCATCGACGTCAATGTCACCGTTGATGTCACTGTAGATGTACTTGTCAACGTACTCGTATGCAACGATGTACTCGTCACCCATGTATCTGTCGTCTGAACTAATGTACATTCTTCCGTTACCTTCCCTCCATCTACCGATTCTGTCGTCGTTGCCGTCGTTGTCGTTGTCGTCGTCGTCGTCGTTGTTGTTGTCGTCGTCGTCGTTGTCGTTGCTGTCGTCGTCGTTGTCTGTGTCGCCGTTGATATCACCGTATGATGCGGTGTAACTTTTAATCCTTCTATTCCTTCACACAACTTGTCTATTTCTGTACAGACCGCATCACACTTCGGGCAATCCTTTCTAAACTCGCAGTCTCCTTTCAAACTTTTACATTTCTCTTTCAATTCTAAATACAATTCCAATGCTCTCGCCGTTGCAACAAATGCCTTCTTTTCTGGTTCTGATACTTCTCCACTTACAAATGTTCTCCGAACAAGTATAACATTACTCGTGTTTGTCGTTCCACTTGGTGTTGATCCTCCTGGTGCTGCTGGTGCTGCTGGTGGCCCTGCTGGTGGCCCTGCTGGTGACCCTGCTGGTGTTCCTCCTGATGGCCCTGCTGGCCCTGCTGGTGCTCCTGGTGTTCCTGGTGCTGCTGGTGCTCCTGGTGCTGCTGGTGCTCCTCCTGATGTTCCTGGTGTTCCTGGTGTTCCTGGTGTTCCTGGTGTTCCTGGTGCTCCTGGTGCTCCTGGTGCTGGTGGTGGTACTGGTAGTGGTGCCCCTCCTGATGTTGGTTGTGCTGGCGGTGCTAGTGTTGGTGCTGGTACTGGTACGCCTCCTGGTGTTGGTTGTGCTGGTGCTGGTGGCTGTACCGGTGGTCCCACTGGTTTAGGAACACTGCCATCTTGAGCCTTTGATCCTCCACCTTGTCCATCTTGTTCAGGTCTTGATAATACTAACTTAGCTTCCTTCGCAAATTTTTCTGATTCCTGTTTCGCCTTTTCGTATTCATCTTTCTTCTTCTCTAATTCATCTTTCTCATTATCCAGTTTATTTTTTAGGGTTGGACATTTTTCTTTTACTTTTTTAACCAACTTTTTGCAAAGTTCTTCTTTCTTAGCATCTTCACATAGACTATTCAATGTTTGATTCCCTTCTTTTTTCCATTCAGTACAATGTTTTCCTAATGTTTCTTTACATTTAGTTTCATCGCTTAAACTACCTTTCAATTTATGCGTCAACTCATTCTCCAATTTTAACTTTTCAAAGAATGGCTTGCATTTCTCTTCTAGTTCTAAACAGACTCCTTTTCTACCCGCATTGTTTGTTTTTTTCAACCTATCTGGACAATTTTCTATATATTGATGACAATATGGATCAAACAACGTGCAGAGTTCTTCAACCAATGTTTCATTTCTTTTTCCATTTTCAATTTTTTCTATAATTTTTCCAATGTCCATGTTATTTTTTAAAAAAAGACACTCATTTTCTGTTTGTTCTACCATAAAACTACATGTTTCTTCTCGTAAAGCACATGAAACACTAAAATCTTCTTTTCCTCTTCTAGATAATTCCTCACATTCTTTCTTTAATACTGCCGTACAATTTCCTTGAGTTCTTAATGCATCATCTCCTCTTTTTAATAATCTTTTTCTCAATTCTTCTGTAACTTTTAAATATTCACATCGTCTATTCAGTGTATCACATTTCTCATGATTCAAATATGAATCACTTTCAAGATCTTCGCACTTCTTCTTCAATTCCACACAATCTTCCTTGCTTGGAAAATCTCTTCTCAAATTTAAAACTATTTCTAATTCTTCCGATTGAAAAATAACATCATCTAAAAGTTTATAACATAGTTCAGTTGGTCGATGACACTTTTCAAAGTATCTTTTATCCTCCTTAAGTTTTTTATAATTACCTACTACCGATTTTTGACATTTTTCAAGATTCTCATCAACCAATTCTAAATCACCAATAAGCCCTTTCAATTCTTCTTGAAAGTATCTATTCAATATCCTATCTTGTCCCTTTTTATAGCATGCTACTCTTGCATTTTCACATGCTTTTTCAACTTTATTCGTACATACACTTTTTAAATGGAAACATTCCGATTCAAACTTTCTACAATCTTCCTTAGTCACCAATTTTGATACATGTTCCCATGAAAAATAATCTGATTCTTTATTTTTTTCAAATTCCGTAGACAATCCTTTCAGGTAAAGTTCTAATTTAAAATTCGTACATCTATCTTCTACATCTACTAATTCTTCGCATTTTTTATCTTTATCTTTATCTTCACATAATTCTCCTAATCTATAATCTAGGTGTTTAAAAGATTCACAACCTTTTAACGCTCCTTTGCATTTTTCTTTATCATCTTTTTCATTCCTTTCTTTGATCAACAATAATATTAGATCTTGCAACGTCTTATATTTTGGTCTTCCAACAATAATTCCTTTAGCTCCCAGTCTTTTATAAAGATTTTCTACTTCAATCTTTTCCGGAAATCTTGGTTTTTCTCTAACCGGACTAAAATCTAATTTTGGTCCTTCATATACAATCCCTTTTTTCCCACATTTTTCCTTAGACTCTTTACATTTTGAATTACTACAACTTGATCCATAAAAATAACACTTTTCAAGATATTCTTGGCATTTTTCCACTAATTCATTATCTTTAAGTTCTGTCTCTAAAGGCTTACAACTATCTAGATAACTCACTTTAAGCCCATTACACGCCTTATCTGAATTAAAACATGAAAATATTAATTCATCACTATATTCACTTAATCCTTGACAAATTTCTTTCATTTTTTTTTTACATTCATCTGTATCATTAACCTTCCCTTCAAGAGCTCTTAAAAAAATTTCTTTTGTCACTTCTTGACGTCTCTGTCCATAACATCTATCTCTCAACTTAACGCATTTCTCTTCAAGATTACTTGGATCTGCTTCTTCTAATAATACACATTTTTCTTCACATTTTCTACACTTTTCATCTGTTGGGCCTTTCAATGCTTCATCAACTTCTGTTTTAAAACTATTTAATTCTTTTTCAACTTTATCTTTCAGATCTCCACATTTTTTGTCTATATTTTCACAAAGTCCCTTAACTTTGTCATCCACATTCTCTAATTTTTTATCTATTTTCTTCAATTCCTCGCAATATTCTTCGAGCTTTTTCTTGCATTTGTCTTTATCACTATAATCACTTTTCACAATTAAACCCAAAACCTGTTCCTCCTTAATCTCATCATTTCCTGCTGCTTGTCCTGCTGCTTGTCCTGCTGCTTGCCTCTTAACCGGCTGTGCCTTCGCCGCCTCTTTCTGGGCGACTTCCTCTACCCATCGCTTGTCCCTGAGTAGCATATGACTGGGTAAATCAAATGTAGATCTTGAAATAATTCTTTCAAAATAACCATACATTTTAATTTTTTATGATAAGCATACATTTCCTTAATCTTTTATGATAAGCTTGGACTTTACCCAATAAAGCAAAATCGCGGGGTAAAATTGCGGGGTAAAATAATCAAAATTTCAATTCGCAATTCTTCATGCTTTATTAAAAATTTATACATCATTCTTCTATATCTTCTATATTATATATAAACAATGGATATATGCACTTTTTCATTCTAATCACTTTTTTCATTCATTTTACAACATTCCCATAACAATCACTCCCAACAACATTATTTTTATCATTCCTAGAATTCTCATCTTCATTCCTCCACCTAGTGCCATTTCTTCCCCTATTTGTATTTTTTTACTTTAATCTATTGTACATCTTGTAGGTTTGCATTTTAGCATTATCGTCAACATCACCGTAGATGTTATTGTAGATATATTTGTTATTGTATTCGTATGTAGCGACGTATTTGTCATCCATGTATCTTTCATCAAAAAAGATATACATTTTTTACTAATCTTTCCTTCCTTTATTATTTCTTTAACTATTATTATTATTGTCTAATAAAGTGCAATTTTTAAAGTTTTAATTTATTGTATAATTTATCTATTTCTCCATAAATTTTCTTAGATTTTATGAAATTCCTTTTAAAACTATAGTTTAATTGCAGAATTTTACACTTCCCTTGATTTTAAGTATAATTCTAATACCTTTATAGAGTTAAAAGCTTTTGTTGTTTTTGATTTTGAGATTTAAATACTTAGACTTGCTTGAACAAATGTGAATTTTTCTATGGAATTTCTTGTACTATTTCTCCTGCCATTTGTTAGTGTATTTGTACTATTTAGTGAAATCACAGTATGAGGCACTATGCTATTCGTTGTATTTGATAGTCTGCTATTTTGTTGAATTACTTTTCCCCTAGATATAAATAAAACTAAATTTTTTCTCATAACGTTTTCTGTCTCATTTTAGTTTTTCAATTTTTTTCTTTTTTTGTAATTCTTTCCTTTTTTTGGTGTTTTTAAAGTCAGATATTTTTTTCAGTTTTTTGACAAATTTTTATGATTTTTTCATGATTTCATTACTAGCATTATTTTCATTATTATGTAGACTATTAAATTCCTCATTTTTCGCCTTTTTTCACTGAGTATAATATTTTTATAGTGTAAATTTAAGTTGAATTCGAGTATTTGAACTATCAATTCATGGGTTAATGTTTGCTTCAATTGCTTCCTTTTTCGTAATTGCTTGGATTTTTCTTTAAACTAAATACAAATTTCGTTATTTTTGCTATTTTTTTCTAAATTTTTGATTTGATATAAATATATTACTATACGGAGTTTATAATGCACAAATCTATTTCTTTATTTCTTTTTTTATATCATTAATAAATTTAAAAATACTTTATGTTGGATTTAAATTCTATAAAGTGATCAAGTAAATTTAAATATAATAATTAAAATAATTTTCCTAGTATAACATATTAAAGATTGAATGAATTTCCTCTCTAAATAATTATTGAATTTTCTGTACGATTTCAGAATTTGTTAGTTATATCCTTATTCTTTCGTGAATATTTTTTTCAATAATAGTTATTAGTATTACATAATTTTTATAAGTATTTTTTTATATAACCTTCATATCTTTTAAAAAATTATGGGATTCTTTGTAAGACCTTTTATTTTAATCGTTTACCTGTGTAACTTATTTTTTTTTATGTAATTTTTAGATTTTATATTCTATTAAGAATATTTAAACAATGTAATTTCAAATTAAAATATCATGATTATGACTCTGAGTAGTTTTCTTTCGTATGTAATTTCGATAATTGATTTTAAATAGGAAGGTTTTATTGTTTATTGTTATTTCTATGAAATACATTTTATTCAAGAGTTTTTTTCTTAAGTAAATAACGTTTTGATGTTATTTTTCTAAATTCTGATAATCGTTTCTTTGTATTTTCTTAGAAACAAATTCTTCATATCTTTAATTAGGTATTTATAATACTTGATATCTTTTAAAAATATTTTGCATTTATTAACTCTAAATTCCTATATTGTTTAATTTTGCTACAATATAAGTATATTCTTTAGATATTTTTTCCTTGAATTTCCTAATAGTGATTTAAATATTTTTTTCTGATAAATTTATGATAAATTTATACCTTTGTTATGATTTGTAGCTTTCAGTCTTATTAAATTAAGAATTAAAGCAAGAACTATATAATTGATATCTTTCATCTAAGTTTACTACATGCTTCTTAGATTCTATTTTTTTATACTTAGATATACAGAAATATTTTCTTGATTCATAATATATTTTTTAAGAATTTCAATTGTTTTGTTTTTAGAATTTTCAGCTTCTCTTTTTATTTTTTCTTATAATTTAAATTCAGTTTTTTTGTGTATGCGTGATTTTTTAATAATAAGGATTGTTTTTAAACTCAATTTTCTAATTTCAGAAAATAATTAGAAAAAATATATAAATAATAAGCATGTTTCTTAATATAAGTGCCTAGCGTTAATGAAAGAAAACACGTAAATTTGTTAAAAAATAAAATAATTGCAGTTATCAAAAAATGTTAATATTAAAAAAGAAATAAAAATTAAAAAAAAAAATATTTAAAAAATATAATATCTTTAGGAACGCATATGTTTAAGGAATAATTAAATAGATGTTCCCCCTTTTTATATTTAATATATTTTTATAATTCATGATTAAAGATTTGTTTGAGATTTTTATTTAAGATTATCTAATTTATTTTTTTCAAGTCATGGTGAATTTGCCCATATTTTTCCTACTTCTATAACTTTTAATGCTTTCTTTTTCTGATATTTTTGAAACATTTTAGTGTAACTTTGTATATATGTATATATACACATTCTAATAAAACTAAAATATATGTAGATACACATTACAGTAATAAAATTAAATTATGCATAAATATACATTATTCTAATAAAACAAAAATTGTGAATCTATATCTTTTTATATTCTTAGATAAATGTCTTCAAAATATATATTAAACAATTATCAATAACCCTGTTATTATTCCTATAACCATATAAAATAGTATTAATTTTTGATGCTTTTCCGTCTGAATTCCATGTCCTCTATCACGACCTTTATCGTGCATATCTCCTGAAATAAATGTCTGTGTTATTGTCTTCATAAATGTTTCTCCTAGTTTATTAGTTAATGTTAAGGTAACTGAACATTGCGTTTGTGGAGAAATCTCATCCACTTCTGAAGAAGAATCTATTGAATATGTTTTTCTTATTGTAGGACTACAGGCACTTGTTACTAAGAAATTTGTTGATACGCATTTTGTATAACGAGATTTGTCTTTACAACATTTTGTTCCATATAATATCTTCTTATGAGTATAGAGTGCAGTTTCCACATCTAGTGTTGTCTTGTCAATGACAATTTGAGAACCGTAAGGTTTTTTCTGTGATTCATTATATTTAGTAGCATTATCCGTCCCTCCTTTTGTAGCATTATCCTTTTCGCCTTTTGTAGCATTATACGTTCCGCCTTTTGTAGAACTATCCGTTTCGCCTTTTGTAGAACTATCCGTTTCGCCTTTTGTAGCATTCTGCAAAAGTATGCATTTTTCACTCATTTTCTTACAAGAAACATTCAATCCATTTTTGCAGGCTACTAGATTACTACATTTTTTTTTATAATAAACACACTTTGTTTTATCTGTAATAGATTCTACATTTTTTTTAACATCATCACAATATTGTTTAAGTTTTTCAAGTGCGTATTCACAAGTCGCATTCGGATCTTTGCATTTCTCTTCGAGCAATTCCTTTAATGATTGAGTTATACCTGGATAAGACGAAACAAAAGGGCAAATTAAAACTAATGTTTTTGAACAAGCAGACAGAGTTAATTGATTTTTTAAGAACCCTGATAACTCTTCAAGTAAAAATTCTTCATCTTTTGTTATATTTAAATTTTTTCTAGCCAGTGTTTGAATTTCCGGCTTTAGTGTATCTTTTGAATTTTCTTCAGCCGATGCAAATGCCCCTAGTCTTTTTAACAAAGTATAAAACTTATCATTAACTAAGACATCTTCTATTCCCTCAATAAAGCCATATGGATGCGAAGAATCAAAGTTTTTCGATTTTATATCAGTGAGATCTGATTTTTCGTCTAGATTTTATTAAAAAAATTAAAAGAAAGAAAAAAAGATACCTATATTTTCTATATTTTTTGAGAAAACATGTGCCAATCCAAATATATATATATATAGTAATATCTTCATTGGTAAAATAGTATAATAAATAAATTTTTAAATTTTTAAATTTTTAAATTTTTAAATTTTTTTAAATTTTTAAATTTTTTTAAATTTTTTTATAAAAAAATCAATATAATTAAAAATAATAAATAAATAATATTTATAACAAAAATTCTTTTAAATATATTAATAAACTTTCTATATAAAATTGTTTTTTTAAGATTTCATTTAAAATATTTCTTTTTTAAATAACTCTTCAAAAAATTCTAAAGAATAATACAAGTTTATTTAAATATCATTATTATTAACTGATTATTTCCGTTGGGTGACCATCTCTTCATTAATAGTTTTCGAAATCTGAAAGTTGAATTTTAGGATCAAATAATTAACGAAACAACCCTAACCCTTATATTATTGTTTACATCAAGATTTTAAATTATCTCTTTTTACTCAGTTTAATCAAAATTTTAGTATTTCATACATCTTAAAAAATAAATTTCTTTATAATTAATATTTATTAGTAATTGACTAAAACTAAAATTATTCAAAATAAGATAAAGTATAAATAGAAATGGCTGAACAAGAAGATTATTCATCTCTTTCTCTTTTAGAGAGAGCAATACATAAAGTATGTTATAGGGATATTAAAATTGTTGATTTATTGATAAGAAAAAATAGTTATGGAAAGTTCGGCTTGAAGCATATGAAGAAATGTCAAAACTCTTTTCAATTTCTACGTCAGAACAAGATCCTATTTTTCGGTCATTCTTACTTGATATTGGTTTATGGAAAAGGATTTGTACTGATTCTAATGTATTTGCTCAAGAAGCCGGTATTAAGGCTTTAAAGGATTTTCTTGAGTTTTGTGGCAAAGAAGCTTGTATAAGGTATATTTTTTTAGATTTCTTCTCGTTTTTTTGAATGTTTATATAAATAATTTTTTAGAACAAGAAGTACAGTTATACCATGCATAGTTGAAAAATGTTTAACTAGTACACGTGTTGGAACAAGGAAGAAATCTATTGACATTGTTCTTTTATATGTAGAACTTGATTCTCCTGATCCTGTTTTAGATGATTTGCTTCCTGGTCTTAATGCTAAATTCCCTAAGCTGGTAGCAGCAACAGCAAATGCTATAAAGGAAATATATCGTTTATTTGGATTGAAGACTGTTGATCCAAAACTTGCTCTTAAAATTCTACCTAAACTTTTTGCTCACAGTGATAATAATGTTCGAAAAGAAGCTACCGAACTTGCTGTTATTTTGTATTCGTGGCTTGGTGATGCAGTTAAATCTAGTTTATTTTCAGAACTTAAACATGTCCAGATTAAGGAACTTGAGTCTTCTTTTGAAGGTGTAAAGGTTGGGAAAGTTGCTCAGGAAAGGTATCTTAGAAGTCAACAAATTTTATCTGAAAATTCTTCTCAAGGTTATTTTGTGTTTATATTCTCTAGTTTATTAATATGCTTTAGTTCCATTGCAGAATAATGAGTCTGAAAATATTGACTTTTTTGATTCTTTAGAGCCTATTAATATTTTAAGTAAAATACCTAAAGATTTTAATGATCAACTTGCGTCTACGAAATGGAAGGATAGAAAAGATGCACTAGATTCTCTTTATTCTATCTGTAAAGTTCCTAGAATAATGGAAGATGATTATAATGATGTTATTCGTTTATTGGCTAGAAGCATAAAAGATGTAAATATATCTGTTGTAATTGTTGCTAGTAATTGTGTTGAGGCTTTTGCACGGGGATTACGAAAAGGGTTCATTAAATATAAATCAATTGTATTTGGACCAATTATAGAAAAACTTAAAGAAAGGAAAGCTACTGTTATAGATGCGTTAACAAATGCAATGGATGCAATTTTTGATGCTGTTAGTTCTATTATTATTAATTTATTATTAACGGAAATAGACATCATTGAGTGATGTGCTGGATGATATTTTGGAATTTTCAAAACATAAGAATCCCCAGATAAGATCGGAGATTCTTGTTTTTCTTGTCCGCTGTTTGAAATGCACATGTATTTATCCGAAAGCTTCGGAAATTAAATTAATAGCTGAGTCAAGTAAAATATTGTTAAATGATACTTTTGAGCCTGTGAGAAATTCTAGTGCAGAAATTATTGGAATATTAATGAAAATTGCTGGAGAGCGGCAAATGGGTTTTATTTTAGATGGTGTTGATGATTTGCGTAGAGTTAAAATCAGAGAATATTTTGAATCAGCTGAGGTTAAAATAAAACATGAAAGTCTTAAACATTCTGTTCTTTTTGATGATTCTAAATCAAATAAGTTTAATAGTTTAGAGAATCCTAATTCAATGGTTGTTCCAGTAGGTTTTTGTTTTACTTTTCTGTATTTTTAATATGTTCATATAGTCCAATGATGCCAAAAAAACTTTGCTTAGGCCTTCGTCTTTTAAACGGAAGGATTCGCAATCCTTAAAAGTTTCGTTTTTAGGATCTCGTCTTCCTTCTACTGTAGATCATATAGGAATTAAATCTGGTCTAAAAGTTTCGTCACGTCGACCTGTATCTTTACAAAATATAAAAAGTGATAATGATGTTGTTAATAGTTCATTTAGGGCAGTTAAGAATACAGGTTCTGTCCTTCAAACCTCTGCTAAATCAATAGAACAAACCATTGAACTTGGTAATCTCTCTATTTCAGATAAACGAGAGTTAGAAGAATTAAGAAAAGAGAATTTGAAACTTGATGAAAGACTACAGAAAGAAGTATCGGAAAAGGAGAATCTTTTAAATGAGATAAATTCTCTTCAGTTGAAGGTTTTAAATATTTAGTTTTTAAAATTCTTATTAAATTCTTGTAGAATGCTCAGTTAATTAATGATCATACAAGAGATATTTTGAAAATAAAGGCTACTGAAACACAGCTTTCTAGGGCAAGAAATGAAATAGAAATGATGAAGTCTCAATTATTATCGTTACGTAAAGAGCTAGATCAAAGTAGATTAAATGTTTCTAATAGGTCGGCTAATTTTCAAAATCCTACATCAAGTGATGATAAAATTGGGAATTCTTCTTTAAATGTAAATGAATCAGATAATAACTCTCCTAAACAAAATCAACATATAAGTATTTCTGGTGTTGATTCTAGTTTTGATATAGAAAAAGAAAATAGTCATTCAAATTTTTCTATTTTTAGTAAATATTGTAATGGATTTTCTTCATCTAGTTCTCTTGAATATTTTAATACATCTTTTAGTAAAAGTGACAATATTTCTAGTTGGGATAATGCTGCCGATTTGACTGCTCGTTTAAAAGAAAGGATAGAACAAATGAAACGTGCAGATATGCGACAACATTAAATAGGCAATATATTCTGTATGATTATGACATATCGAATTGCATATATTTTAATTTTTATTTTTCTATTGTAGAGTTTATGTTGATATTATAATTAAGACAGGATAAACATGTTTTCAAGTTGGGTAATGCATATTTTTGAAATAAAAGTGTTTATTATACATATAACTTTATCAAAAGTATCCTATATTATGGATTTCTTATTAAAAACTAATTTAAATATAAATGTTTTTATACTTTTTAAATGTGATGTTAAATATATTAATAAAAAAGAATTATTTTGAAAATGCTGATTTTATCTTAAGTTTAATATTATGGCATCCATATTCGTATTACTAAATCGACTCCACCACTAGCTATTGCTAATCTTTTTGAATTAGGTGATTTATTATTAGAAGCTTCATTTGATCCATTAGTAGTAGATTCAGTAGATTCGGATGCCCAACATAAGCAATTTATGAAATGGGAATGTGCTTCCTCTATTATTCTAGTACATTTTCCACTCTGACTCAGATCCCAGCATCGTATAGTTTTGTCATCTGATGCACTTATTAGATATCTACCAGATGGATGAAATACAAGAGCTCTAAGCCAGTTATCATGGCCTAATAGAGTCTTAATTATTTGTCCATTTTGACATCCCCAAAGCTTTATTGTTTTATCTCGAGATCCTGTTGCTATATAACCCATAGAATTTTTTGACAAATGAATACCAGAAAGTTGCATAAGAAATTTATATGCTGAATTTGGTGCAAATATAGCGCATTCTATAACGTGCTCATGCCCTTGAAATTCTAATTTACATTCTCCATTATGTGTATTAAATATTTTTGCAACCTAGTAATAGATTAGAAAAAACAGCAGCGGTTATATTTACTCTATCATTTCCAGCTGATAATAATAACTTTCCGTCATCCGATGGACAAATCGTTCTTATCCAGTCGATATGTGCATTAGAAATGGTTTTTATACAAAATCCTGTTGAAATTTCCCATATTTTTATATTTTTATCTCTTGAAACACTAACAATTCGATCGCCATTTGGTGGAAGAAATTTTATCGAAGATATAGAATGATCATGGCCATAAAGGGTTTTTATATTTTTATATTCGTTCTTAGAATCCCATAATTTTATTGTTAAATCTGATGAACAAGATACAAGACAATTTGAATTAGAAAATGTATTAAACTCAATATCAAGGACAGCTTTTGTATGTCCTTTTAGTGTTCTTTCGAAATCACCTGTTTCCCAATCCCAAATTTTTATTGTTGAATCTTCTGAAGCACTAGCAAGAATAGTAAAAACGGAATGGAAAGCAAGAGATGTTATTGGTTGCCTATGCCCTGTTAAAGTATGTTTTGCAGGCGCACATGGAATCCAAGATGTCATGTCTGTAGAATGGTTTTTATCTAACGGTATTGTAGATAATTCTGTTTGTGCTATGTGTAGACGTGCTTCTAAGTCCATAATCTAAAATAAATTAAATATATCATCAAGAAAAATTGTTTTAGTACTTTTTTTTGTAATCTAATTACGCTTGTCCATTTTTTTTCTAAAAGTTTATCATATTTGTGTTCATTTTCCTCATTAATATTAATAATGATTCCTTTGTTAGATAATTCAGATTCAAAGGTCGAAAATGTTTTAGGAAATTCTGATTTTGAAAAATAAAACAACAGAGCTTTGTATCTGTTAATTATTGTTAGACCTTGCTATATCTATAATAATTACGTAAATAAGATAGTCTTACAGTTCTTCTTTCTGTCGATCATTTAAAAGAGACATTTTTAATATTGAAATTAATATAAGTATTTTCTACGACAAAATAGCTTTAAATCAATTATAGTTATGAAATTGACAATCTGTTTCTAGATTATCTTTTTGACTAACTAAAGATTATATATAAAATGACGCGAAAATCCGAAGTTAATTTTTAAACTGCAATACTGAAATTATAAAAAAAATGTAATTAAATAAAATCAATAAATATTAGTAAGGAATTTTATGCAGAACTTTGGTCTATTCTATTATGAATTTATTTGTAAATAGAAAGATAATAATTATAAATTAGGCAAAATAATTGTGTGAAGAAAAACCAGATAAATCATCTAATTCTTCTCTTGTAAACATCTTTTGGTCCTTATTCCATGTATCTGAATGTGTTTTTTTAAAATCTGCCATAAATTTTTTAATAGTATTTCTAATTGGATAAGGATCTAATCCTATTCTTGCTAAACGAGCAACAACAGAAGGAATCCAAGATTCTAGAGTATCATATGGAAATGCCATTACAAGAGCTGAAAGTCCCAATACAGCTGCATGACGGGATATAATTGTTGATAATGTGTAATTTTTTTGTAAAGGATTATTTGTTAAAAGATCGGAAAATTGTTTTAAAAGTTCTGATATATTAGTCTCTGTTTCGTTTTTAGAACATTGTATTATTCCCGTGAGTGTAAGAGCAGCATTTAGTCTAACTTCTATTTGAGGATCTTCTAGAAGTATTCTAATTCCTTTAAAAATCTTTTTTTGACAATTTTGATGAAGAGTAAATAAATGTCTAAAAAAAAAATGTCTGTAGAAGAGGAAAAATATTAAGTTTATGGTGCCAGTTTTCTGAGGATATCATAATTTCGATAATTGAATTGGTCATGGAGTGTAATAGATGTGTTGGGAAATATATATCTCCTATTTGCTGCAAAATTTGATGTGTTGATGATAATAGATCGTGATCTTCTTTGATATTTAACATGAATACAATTTCTGGTAATATGGTTTCAGGAATATATGGTACAATAAGTGTATACTCTGTCTTATTAAGAGAATATTGAAGCCAAGAAAGTATTGTTTTACTACAAGAAATATATGAAACTGAATTGGAATTAAGTATGTATTCAGATTTCCGATCTTTTAGTTGAGAAAATATTTTTTTTATAACATTTTTAAAATGATTTGATGATATATAAGGAATTGTCATATAGGAATTCTGGTTTTGATATTGATATTCTATGAATGACTCTGCATTACAAAAAGATTCATGGTATTCAGAACTTGTAATAATATATAAGGTTTTTCCTATTTCGTCTCTTACACGTTTATATGGATGATCGAGATGAAATAAAAGGTTTTCTATAATTAGATTTGCAAATTGAAAGTGCCATCCGCAATGTGTAATAGCTTTTCTTAAAAGCGCTATTTTGGCTGTTTCCTTTAACATTTTAGAAAATTATGTAAATTAAGATATTTTTTTTACTTTAAATGCTAAGTCTGATTTTTTATCTAAGCGAAATGATATAAGCATTTTTAGAAAGGGCCAAGATCTTCGAGGATCCCTTTTGGACTATTTTTGTGTTAGATATTATGACAAAATTTTGGGAATGTACGAAAGAAAATTTTACAAAATTTAACCAAAAGATTAATGTTTCTGGCGTTATATTTTCAAAATTTTTTTTGACTATAGGTAACATCCACTCCCAGACTTCATTACAATACTCTAGAGATTCACATTTTAAAGATGAAACTAAACCAGATAAAATTTCGCAACCTGCTCGTATTTCATGTTTTTCATTTTCTGGAATACATAGTTGTTCAATTTTTCCTTTTAAATTATTCAGGGTTATATGACAAGGAACATTTTTTATAATTTGAAATAAAAATTTCATGAAGGTTGCTATAATAACTCTAAATTTTGGAGATTCTTGACGTGATTCTTGTTTTAAATGATTAAAAAACTGTTCAAACCATGTTTCAGAAAAAAGATGAATTGTCTTATCAAAAGTTTTTTTGGTAAAAGAATTTAATTGTAGAAATTGTGATTCTTTTTTAGTAAGATATATTGGATATGCTTTAGGCCATATTAGCCATCCATATTGAAGAGTATCAATGAAATGGCTATAATAAGAAATTAGTTTTTTACAATTTTGGGTTCATTTTTACTCTTTTGCCGGATTAGAAAAATCAGAAAGAAATTTTTTAGTATAAATTTTTACATTTTGTTGATTAAGGCTCACATGATGTAATATTCTAGTTGGTAAGTGTACTTCCTCCAATAAAATGGCCTTTAAGTTCCCATTGGTAAGCCCATGTTGCCAAAGGATTGATAAAAACTAATAAAATATTAGATTATCATAATGACTATTAATTTGATATACAAATGTTAAAGATTCTATATATAAAAGTCTAAGTAATGGATGTTCGCTAATGGATTCACGAATTATTGATGAAACCAATTTATCATCAGGAGGATTTTCTACACTTACTAAAATTTTTATCAATCCAGTTCCTATTTAAATTAATATTAACAAAAATAGGTGAATAACTAGCCAATCATAGCTGATGTTCTCCAATGTGTATCTTTTATTATGTCAATTAATTTGTGGCGCTAATTAATATTAGTTTTGTTATTTTTGTATATAAAAATAATTATTACTAATTTCTTAATTTCATTGCATATATATTTATGTTTTTCATTTACTTTTTTAATTAAGGTTATAACTTTTATATTAACATCGTCTGTAGGTTTTATTAAGTTGAGAAAATTCTTTTTATATAATGTAACTTTTGAATGTGATTTAAATGTAATGATGAAGTCTACATATGCTTTATTGCAGATTTTTTTAAGCGAAAGCTGTATATAAGTTATTTTTAAAAGGATATATTGATAAGTATTACAATATCAAATTTCATTATATAGATTAGACCATGAATATATTTGAGTATAAAATCCCAATTATCCATAATAACACGTTTAAAATGTTTTAACATGCTTAAGGAGTAAATTGCACCTTTTAAAACTTCAATATCTGATGATAACATAGCATTTAATAAAGGAGGAATTATGATATTTTTAGAATTAGTCATTATTTTTAATGCAATATTCAGTGTATTTTGTGCACAACGTCGAATTTCTGAATAAAAATTCAAGCAAGAGCAAACAAGATCCTCAAGTAATAAAATATCTAAAGAAGTCATATTTCTATATCTGGAATTAAATTTTAACCTAGTTATATGATAAATTTCTGCTCTTTTGACTAAAAAGAAATGAATATTGTTTATATAAAACATGTATATTTACTTAATAATATTCGAGGGTATTTTTTTCTAAGACCGCTAATTTTATATGGTTGTATATCATGTGTATATGAACGAATCAAATTATCCAATACATTGGCTGTTCGACAATATAAAACATCTAGAAGCCATGTTTTCAAAGTTGAAATTAAAGATTTGAAGCATTGAATATCATCATTGTGATATTTTGTTAGAAAAGCATGTAAGTTATGCAATGTATTTCCGATTTCTTTTTTTATTTGCAAAATTTGAACGTATCTTGGATCATCTTTTCTTTTTTCAAAAAAATAACCAGATGGATATTTATGCATAATTCCAGTGCCCTCACTGGATATGTTAGTAATATATCAATTATCAATAATATATACTCTTCTTGGGAATTTTCGTCTTTTATTTCATTAAAATCTGAATCAAAAAGAAAGGCTATTCCAAAAAGACCTTTTTTTAAATAAAATACGCATTTTGTAACATTGTCCGACCATTCCTTCCTTGTTTTAAAGGTTGATTTGGTGCATGTTTGCATTAAATATGATAAATCTTTTAAAATCTTATTAGATTGATAAATAAATAAGTTTACAGAAAAAGTTATTTCGTCTTCTGATGGAATATGCCATTTTATGTTTAATTTTTTTGGATCAGTTTTATGAGCCCAATAATCTGGTTGGATATTCTGATATTTTTCTGTGTTATCTTCAAACATTTCTTTATCTATCGGATATATCGTAGTAAAATTCGATAATATTACTGAAAAAAAGTTTCCAACATGAGTAATTATATTTCCTTTGGATTTTTCAATTAAAATGTTTAATATTTCTTCTAAATCTGTGCCATATGATATTAAAATATTTCCTGTGCCATTAATGGATGTAGAAAGTATTTGTAAATTCCATAATAAAGCCCTATCTCGAGGATGAATGTCATTACCTGTGCTTCTAGTTGATGCTGCCTCGTTATTTTCTATTTCAAAAAGGATATTTGTTTTAAGAATAGGAAATAATTTTTCAAAAAACAGTTTAGGATTTTTTGATATGCAAGAACTACATAAAAAATTTACCGAATGTATTGATTGATATAACACATTATTGGAAATAAAATGAATAATTTTTTCTAACGCTAATTTGAAAAAATTATCTGATAATGATGCAAAAAAATGAGTCAATGTCGATGGTAGTATTTCAATGATGTGATTTTCAGATGATTTAGTCTTTGTTGAAGTTTGGTCTGATAAATTCTTTAATAATGTAAATATACGATCTAAAAATATTATGATAAATTCATGAAAGAATGCTGTAGATGATTTAGCAATTAAATTGTCATCAACATTATTAACTTCTGTATCATTATAATTATAACTTTCTAACAAAAGGTCATCATCATCGTTAATAACATTCTCAAATTTATTTAATTCATTTTCAATCCAATTTAGAGCGATTTCATAATTTGCATTTTCTGTTAAATCGTGGAATGGTACATTCTGGGCAACTCTTGAGATAAATGTTAAACTATATGCTGCTTTGTCTAAATCATTTGCATCAATATAAGGTAATACTAAGTTAAGAAGACTTGTTATATGATTTTTGAATATTTTTGTGCCAGAAATAATAGGTGCAAGAATACATAAACTTTGAAGAGATGAGATTGTACGATGAGTTTCGATAAGACCTTTCATAGAAGGGTATATTCGTCTTAAAATACATGGAAGGATAAATGATGGCTCCAGGTATGATAAATTTTGTAGAGTTATTTGAGATTGTTCTTTAAAAACATTAAATTAAAAAATAGAAATATATAAATTACCCATTACTTCATAATCTTGACTATAAATAATCATAAAAGTCACTTTTCTTAGAGTCAAAACAAATTCTTTTCGTATTCCTATATTTAATTTCTTTTCTGGCAAGATATCAAGTTCTTTATCGTTCTCTTTATTCCATCTATCCACAAAATAATTGGAAAGATAATATATAAATTTAGAAAGATTTTTTGTCCAAGGCCCATGATTTGATGGATGAAAATATGTTTCTATACTCTTTATAAGGGTTTTAAGTTTTGAAAGTACTTTAGTTTCTTTTTTTTTGATAAGGCATAATGGTGAAATAGAATAGATAATTAGTTTTGCTGCTTGTTTAGTAAAACTTTTTTGTTGAATGAATGGAATCCCTTCATGTAAATCGATATTATTCAAGATAGGATTTTTTATATTCCCTATAGGAATGTTAAATAATCGAAGAATGGTAGTAAAAATATATGATAGTTGATTATCTGTAAAAAGGCAAGGAGCACGAGTTGGTGCTGGATGACTTTCTTTCGCCAGTCTTCCCAAAAGATCAAGAAATATGGAACTACATTGATTCGAATTTGATATAAGAAACCATAAATGAAAAATTGCTTTGATTGTAATTAGTAAGTAATAAAAAAATTGAATAGCTACCAGGAAGCCAGTATTGTGGGTCTAATTTTGGATCATCATTAGGGGAAGGATGACATGGTAGGAAAAGGTTGAGCATCCCAATAACGATAAATGCATCAGAAATAATAGATGTATTAAACTTTTGTTAATGGGTTAATAAGTATTTTAAAATAATTTATACTTACAAGAGGCAAGAGTTCATTTAATATATTTGGTATTTCTTTGGGAAGGAAATATAGACGAGCCTTTTTGATAATAGGAATGATACTGATATTATTAGAATTAGAAATGGCTCTAGATTCAATAAAAGCTTCATCATTTGGAAACATTATTCGTTTAAGAATTAAAAATGCTGGTTTCCAATCAAGTGATATATCATGAATGGAAAGATAGTGATGTCGTCTAAAATATATGTAAACTTAGGATAAAATATGGCAAGAATGTACTTTGTTAATGATAAAAAAAGCGATTCAAATCTTCTTTGATTGTTTGGTGAAATACCCTCAGTAGTACAAAGTTCGTAATATACATTAACAAGTTTTATGCGAATTTGACGAGGTAAATCAAATTTTAAGTTAAGCCAATTATTAATTTCTTTTGAAAATATAGCAGCTTTTGAAAAATCATTAGCTGCTAAACTTATATAAATATTTTTAGTAATTTTTTCAAGATTTTCTAGTTGCTTTTCTTTATTTTCTATGTTATAAGGTAATATTTCTCTGTATAAAAATGTTTTTTTGTGTTCGTTTTTCGGTTCAAATATTGGGTCTCTATTATTTGGAGGTTTTGATTTACTAAATTGGGTACAAGTATGCATATTTGGTTTAGTCTTAGCTATATTTAACAATAATAATTTATAAATAAATGATTTTTTGATATTTTGTATTAGTTTTCGTTGATTTTAAACTTTTTTTTTAATATATTAAATATATGTATACATATGAATATACTTTTAGTGCATTTAATGTAATTTAAATTATAGTAATTATTAGTTTTACAGAGATTTATAAAAATTTTTGCAATTATTTAATTATTAATGATATTTAAAATTTATAAATAATTTTATGTAAAATTATTAAAACATATGGTTCATAATATGTAATTTAAACATGAGTTTTAATGTTTAGATTTTTTAAAGAAAATTATTATTATTATGTTTATTATGAAATATAGTCGATTCTGTAATTTGAATTTTATAAAGTCAATATATTTTATAGGTTTAAAATTTTATTTTTTTTTATAACCTTATAAGTAATAGATGTGTAGATACGGTTATATAATAATACATATAATTAGAAGAATAATTAATATTTTTAATATAATATTTTTTAATATTATTAACGTGTAAAAATATCTTAACTAGATGTTTTTATGATATTTTAAAATTGAATATTTTTAGTAATTTCTATTTTTCGAATATCATAGTTCTTTAGGAAATAAAACAGTGATATAGATTAGTTTTCAATTTTGTTTGAGATGTATTAAATCTAAATTTATGGAAAATTATAATTTTTTGTACACATTAATTTAGTAAATATTTTTTAAAATTACGAAAAAAAAATCAAATGTTATCGCTTTAAATTTTATCGTTCTAGGTTTTAAAAAAACCCTTAATATGTTGAAAGTACGTTAGAAAAGATATTTAGTTAAATAATTTTTATCGAGTTGATTCAAAAATGTCTATTAATTCTGTAGACGTTAATCCAGAAAATGAACCAATTTTATTACCTTTTGAACAATTTTTTTTTTGTGGAAACAAGGTTGAATTTATATTAGAATGTGGTAATGGATATCCTGCAAATCATATAATCAATAAGACATATTCTTCTTCTTCTGGAAGGTTATATTTTTCTAATCACAGAGTAAGCTTTTGAAATAGGGATTATATTATATTAATTAGTTTTTAGATTATTTATTTTCCATCTCAAGCTACAGCTAGTTTTAAAAATTTTGCATGTCCTTTAAACAAATTTGTAGATGGGAGTTTTATTCAACGTTTGTTAGAATTTTTTTTCTGATTTTTATTTATAATTATTAGCTTGGTTTTCTTCTAATTATTATCAGGCCACAGTATATCCTGTACCGCAAGGTGGTCTCCCAAGTGTTGCATCAGTTTGTAAGGGTATTGTTTTGTGTTTTTTTAATGTTTCATTTAGGTAAAATTTATATTTAAGGAAGGAGGAGGGTTTGATTTTGCAACAAAATTTTCCGATATTCAATTTAGACTTCATGAAAATAATAATGATCCGCGTTATGTTCAACATTTAGAAGAGCTTCCTCAATACCAAGCTCATGATAGTTCCTTACTTCCTAATGTTAATCAGCTTATTATAGATGATATACCTAGTCTTTCCTATGTTAATAGAGATGCTCCTCCTAATTATGAAGATGTTGCTAAAAATAAGTAAAATTGGTAAAGTGTTATAAGTATCTTGGTCATGTCTATTTTGGTTTTATGCAATGGTTTTTTTTAGTTTGAATTTATTTTTAAGAGTAATTTTTAGTGAAGTTAAACAATCGTATGTATGCTGTTGGATTTTAGAAATTATAGTATTTAATCTGATACAATTGCTGTTGTGTTTTTGTATGGGTTATAATTTATTTAGATTTATTGTAACATTTTTAACATAATAAAATGGTATGTTGTTTTAAAATACAAATATAAATTGTATAGTAATATAATGTTTTGAATGATTATTTAATATAACTGAATATATATAATGTTTACGTATTAGATTGTTACACAATAAATTTGTACGAATTGTTAATTTTATTTTTAAATGGTATTTATTATAAATATTTAAGTCAGAAAGTATTTGTTCCTATTATAATATTTACTTAAAAACAGTAATAAGTTTTAGTTTGTCCTAAGTATTTTTTATTTATCTTATTTTTTATAAATATTAATATTAATTGGTTTTTCTTTCTTAAATTCGAAATTTTGAATATATTTGTAGCATTTATTCTTGTCTAAAATCTAAATAAAAAGCTTTTTATTAAGAAAAAAATTTTTTTATTAAATTTTAACGAAAAATTATATTATTTTATATTAATGATTTAGATTTTAAATCATATTTTGTATTTTCATATGATTTAACAAACGATTTTATATAGAGGTTTATTTTTAGAAATATATATATATATTCCTATTTGAAAAAATTGATATTTCTAAAGATAATTTTCTTTGTAAAATGTAGCCATTTAAGGTTTAGGGTTTGTAAAAAATCTGGACAAGACTTGAATCAGGATTTTATTGATAAATGGAGGTAAAGAAAAAAGCATTTAATGTTTGCTAATTTTTTATAGGGTATTTCGAGATTAAGGTTGTGGATTTCTGATATTGTATTTTTTCCTTTATTTGTATCTGCTGAGGAAAGAAACTATGATGAAAAAGATAATTTAAATGAGAAAAAGAGGGAAAAAAATGATGATTATGATAATAATGATATGGATCCAGAAGATATTATGCCGCAAATCCAAGAAGGTATATTTAATTTGTTGATTTAATATATATATTATTTAATTATATGATTGATTTAAATCACAGAATGTTCAAATACAAAAAAATGTGCGCCTTTAAAACATCATTATGACGAATGTAAGGAGCGTGTTTCTTCTGCTTTTAATGAGTCAGAAAGAAAAAAATTAGATAATGAAAATTGCGTTGGTATATTATTTGTTTATATATTGATTATTTTATTGATTTTATTATTAGAAGAAATGTTTCACATGTAATTAATTCGTTTCCTGATTTATAGTTTTGTAATTTTTTATATAGGATGCACTGTATTGGTAATTGTTCTGCTGGTAGGATTTTTTCAAAATTAAAATAAATACCTTGTTATTCCCTAATGATGTTTTTATTATTTTTAAGTTAATTTATGTAAATAAAAATATGGTTTTTTATTTTGATTTATTAATGTTTTATTTGTATTTAAAAATACAGATATTTTTAGTATTTTTTATTAAATATGAGAATGTGTTTGATTAGGGCTATTTTTCAACATATTTTTTTTAAGAATTATTCAATATTTCATATAATATGAAATATTTTTTTGTACTTAAGTTTTCGATATAAATTTGAATTGTAAATGACTTCTAAAGAGGCCTCTGAATCTATTCGTTCTAGGAAGCTATGTGAGATATGTTCTTTGAATTATCCGTCCCTTAAAGTTTGTTTAATTTTTTTTTTTTTTTTTTGATTGTTACAGCGTCCTAAAACATCTCAAAAACTATGTAAAGATTGTTTTTATTATGTTTTTGAGACAGAGATTCATAATACCATTATATCTAATTCTTTATTTTCTAGAGGAGATAAAATTGGGATAGGTGCATCAGGTGGTAAAGACAGTACTGTACTTGCTTATGTTATGAAAACTTTAAATGATAAATATGATTATGGATTAGATTTATATATGATATCTGTAGATGAAGGTATTCAAGGATATCGTGATGATTCTTTAGAGGTTTCTTGTTCTTTCTTATCTTTTAAATTCTGATAGTTATCGGAAGACCGTTAAGCGCATTCAAATTCAGTATTCTATACCTTTAAAAATTCTAAGTTATGAAGAGATTTATGGATGGAGTATGGATGAGATTGTTAAACATGTGGGCAGAAAAAATAATTGTGAATATTATATGTACACATTTGATTTTTTATTTTAATGAAATTCAAGGTACTTTTTGTGGTGTATTTCGAAGACAAGCTCTTGATAGGTGTGCTACAATGCTGAATATTGATCATATAGTTACAGGACATAATGCGGATGATATTGCTGAGACAATTATTATGAATTGTAAATTTTGTTTTTGGAAAAGTTGTTAAAATTTATATATAATAGTATTACGAGGGGATATCTCTCGTCTTGGACGTTGTACTGAAATATTAACAGGAGAATTTAAAATAAAAAGGTCAAAGCCATTTAAATATACATATGAGAAAGAAATTGTAATGTAATATTTAACATACTTTCATTGAAAAGAATTTAATTTTTTTAGGTATGCCCATTTTAAAAAGCTTGACTATTTTTCTACTGAATGCATTTATTCTTGTTCGTCTATTTTTATTTTTTTTTTTTCCATTAATTTTTTTTTAGCTGAAGCTTTTCGAGGTTTTGCTCGAACCTTGATTAAGGAATTAGAATCCTTAAGGCCTTCATCAATCATTGATATTATTCATTCTGGTGAAGCATTTTTGCTTTCTGATGCTGTGAAAAAAAATCTTCCTACGCAAAAAAATTGTAAAAAATGTGGATATATGTCAAGTAATGATTATTGTAAAGCTTGTATATTATTGGAAGGCTTGAATAGTAGGATTAGTAGATCTGGAATAGAAGAAATAAAAAAGTCAATGATTATAGAAATTATGAGAAATAGTATAAAAATGATAAATAATCAGAAATATGAGGAAAATCAAAAAGGATTAGATTTTTAGATTATTGTTTTGGGTTATAATTTAAAGATAATTTGATAATATTTTGATTTTAATTATGTTTTAATAATATATATGGTTTATATCTTTTTATTTTTCATATTTTATTGTTATTAAGAATTTAAAGGATGTTGAATTTAATATGTAATTTATTACTAATATAATTAGATGTATTTATGTCCCTAAAATGGTAAACGTCATATTTAGTTATTTTGCTAAGGTTGTTTTTAGTTTTAAATTTTATTAATTAAACAAGTATTTTATTTCGTAGTTATAATTTAGATACTAGATTAATTTAATATTCATAAAAGTAATATAAATAAAATTAAGTATTTAAATACTATCGTTTTAATATATTGTTATAAATATAATTTTCATATAAAAATTATAAAATTTAATTATATTTATCAGAATTTATATTAATTAGTGTTTAATTTCGATATTTAAGTTAGATTTCATCAAATAAGATAATAATATTATTATATTAAATTTGAAAACAAATTTGCCTATATTATAAATTTTTAGTTATAATTCTTTATTTAAAATTTTGATGTTTATGATTGAGAAAAGATTGCATTAAATTACCTAATTTTAAAATATCATCTATCATTTAAAATATAGTATATTCTGTTTTTATAAATAATATTTAAGAATTATATTAATTACAAGCTAATAAAAATTTTTTATTTAAAAACTTTGTTTTGCTCATGCAATAGAAATATTATATGTATATATATCATGATTTTTGTTAGTTTATTAAATTTTTTAATATACAATTTGTTTAAGAAGCTTTAATGTTTTCAAGTTTTTTTATAATTTAAAAAAACATTTTCAAAATATTTCAATAAAATATTATTAGAAATCTTTAAAAAATATATTTTGAAGCATTTTTTATTTTTAAAAGTATGTTATTAACAATAAAATGTTAAAATTAAACATTCATATATTTATAGTGTTTCTTTGTTTAATATATTTTAATTATATAAATTAGAAAAGTTTTAATTTTTTTTTAAATAAGAATATCGAAATAATATTTTGTATGATAAAAATTAGAAAAAATTGATTTTGATATTACTTTATTAGTTCATGAAAAATGGAAGAAATAACATTGTTAATAACAGGGGCAAACAGGTTAGTTTAAATGTAAATAGATTTTCGACTTAAATATATGTTAAGCTCGTATAGTGGACTAGGATTTGCTTCAATAATAAAATTTATAGAATATTATTCTCCAGTGTATCAGATCGATGAATATTTAACTGTTATTATTACTTGTCGAACTAAAAAGAAAGCAGAGGATACGATATTTCGTTTAAGAATGCATACTCCGTTACGAAAATTAAAATTGTTTTATGAATTACTAGATCTTTCTGAGATGGAAAGTGTGGAGGCTTTTTGTAGAAATGTATTATTGAAGTATTTTGTTTTTATTTTCTTTTTTTTTTTTTAATTTATAAAAGATATAAAAAGTTGGATATTATCGTTTTTAATGCTGGTATAGGCGGTTTTACTGGAATTGAATGGCTCAATGCTGTTTGGGATATTTTTACAAATTTTATGAATGCCATAACATACCCATCATGGAAAAAACAAGGTATTTCTGTTAAATCTAAAAATGAACTTGGTTTGGTTTTCCAAGTAAACTTATTTTCATATGTTTATATAGTTAGTAATTATCGTATTTTTAAGAAATTGCTAAAAAAGATTTTAGAGAGAGCGTCTTTCCTCTCTTCTTTTCCCTTCATCGCGTCTTATTTGGGTATCATCATTAGAATGTCAACCATCTGCATTTTCTGTTCTTGATATACAATGTTTTTATGGGAAATTACCATATGAATCTTCGAAACGTTTAATGGATATTTACCATTTTGCTACTTATGAAAAATTGCATTATAATCAATATTTATGTCATCCCGGGATTTGTCGAACAAATATTATGTCAGAACATCTTAATTTTTTTTCTACTTTCTTAATGATTATTATTTTTTATATAGCACGTTTGTTGGGAAGTCCCTGGCATACTTGTACTCCCGCAAATGGCGCATATTCTATTATTTATTGTGCTACAGAAAAAAAGGTTCCTCGTGATATTAAATGGGGTAGTGGTACTAATAGATGGGGACGCTGTGTTTTGCGAAAATCTGATGTTATTGCATTTAAGGAAAACGAAATGGAAATAGCTGTTGATTATCTTCATAATCTTGTTAAAGAATGGAAAGATAGATTTTTTATAGATTAGTTTATTTAAAGATTATATGTATTTTATGTTATTTCTAATATTAATGGCGATATATATAGTTGTAGGTATTTGATAATGACATTGATTAATGTTAATTTTTTATCTGTATTTTTAATATTTATAAAGTGTAAATAGGGCTAGGTAATATTTTTAGTGTCCTTTCAGCTTTTTAGTGCCGATTGTAGAAGAGTCGAAAAAAAAATCTAAAAAAAAACTATTATAAAAAGTAATCTCTGATAATTTAGAGATAAAGGATATTTTTTAAAAAAAAAAAGTTTCGGCACCAACTCAAAAAAAAAATAAAAAATAATAAAAGATTGGAGTTTTTTATTTTAACTTATTAAAGGAATCAATATTTTTAAAGAGGTTTCTAGAAAATTAAATTAAAAAATTGGCACTTAAGAGTATTAGAAATATTGTATACATGTCATTATTAGCTGTTGAATCTGTATCTAGCGTTTCTCCTATAAATATTTCAGATGCTTCCAATAAAAATGTTTTGGGTAAGTCTAAACTAACACGATCTGATGAAGTTGCTCCGTCTACCGAGGCCGCTGGCTCGGCTGATGATTCTTCTCGTTTGAATATTGGGGCCAACGTGTTAGTACCTGTTCCTCAAAATAGTCCCAATTCTGCTTCTTTGGTATGCGTTTTATTTTTTTTTTGGTTTTTTTTTTTTGTTTATGAATTTTCAGTATGTTGGTGAGCTTGACCCAAGTGTAACGGAAGCTATGTTATTTGAGCTTTTTAATAGTATATATTAATTGTTTTGAGAAGTGTGGTATATTTGTATTGATTTATATAGATATTGGTGCTGTTGCAAGTATCCGTGTTTGCAGAGATGCTGTGACTAGAAGGTCTCTTGGTTATGCTTATGTTAATTTTCATAATTCTAGTGATGGTAAGAATGTTAACGATATTTTGGTTTTATTAAATATTGATTTTTTTAATAGGTGAACGTGCTTTAGAAGAGCTTAATTATACTTTAATAAAAGGGAAGCCTTGTCGTATTATGTGGTCTCAACGTGACCCTTCTTTGAGAAAAACTGGGACAGGGAATGTTTTTATAAAAAATTTGGATTCTAGTATTGATAATAAGGCACTTCATGATACTTTTACTGCTTTTGGAAATATTTTATCTTGTAAAGTTGCTGTTGATGAGCTTGGAAACTCTAAAGGATATGGTTTTGTACATTACAAAACGTCTGAATCTGCAGAAGCAGCTATTAAGCATGTTAATGGTATGCTTTTAAATAACAAAAAGGTATATGTTGGTCATCATGTATCTAAAAAGGATCGTCAAAGTAAATTTGATGCTATGAAAGCGAATTTTACGAATATTTATGTGAAAAACATTAATCCTGAGATCAGTGAAGCGGAATTTGAGGAGTTATTTAGGAAGTTTGGGAATGTCACTTCATTGAGTCTTTCTGTAGATGAAAATGGGAAGTCTCGTGGTTTTGGATTTGTAAATTATGAGAATCATGAGGATGCTGCCAGGGCTGTTGGAGAATTGCACGATACAGAATACAAAGATCGTAAATTGTATGTTTCTAGAGCTCAGAAAAAGCATGAGCGAGAAGAAGAACTTAAGAAGCAGTATGAACAAGCTAAGCTAGATAAACTCAATAAATATAATGGGATAAATCTCTTTGTAAAAAATTTAGATGATGATATAGATGATGAGCGTCTACGGCAAGAATTTTCTATTTTTGGAACTATTACTTCAGCAAAAATCATGGTAGATGATAATGGAAAATCCAAAGGATTTGGATTTGTTTGTTTTTCATCACCAGATGAAGCAACTAAAGCGATAACAGAAATGAATCAGCGTATGGTTTCTGGGAAACCTTTATACGTTGCTCTTGCTCAGCGTAAAGATGTTCGGAGATCCCAGCTAGAGTCGCAAATAAATGCTCGTAATCAACTTAGAATGCAACAACAGGCAGCAGCAGCAGGAATGCCTCCACAATACGGAATAGCAGGTGCTCCTATGTTTTATGGACAGGGCCCTGGTTTTATGCCTGCTGGCCCTGTAACTGATAGAGGTATACCATTTCCGCAGCCTGGCATAGTATCATCTAGACCACGATGGGTTCCTCAACAGGCTGGGCAACCTAATGGACAAGCTATTCCTCAAATGTATTCTGGTATGTCTGGATATAATGCTTATCTTACAATGCAAGGAAGGCCTCAAAGGTCCGGTAAGTTTTTCTTTTTTTTTTTTGTTTATATTAATTTCTTTTTATAGGGCAAATTTCTCGTTCTCCTCAAGGTCTTCCATCTCGTCCAATAATGTCTATGGGTATGCGCCCTGCACCAGCAGGTGCAAGAGTGTATAGAATTGGCTCCAATATTAGAAATGGAACGAGGGATGGTATTGATGTTGGAAATGATAACCAACTTACCGCTGCTGCTTTAGCTGCTGCTTCTCCTGAGAATCAGAAACAGATGTTAGGGGAAGCTCTTTATCCTAAGGTTCAAGCGTAAGTGAATTTGATGTGTGGGTATTTTTTTTTACAACATTGATAGACAAGAAGTCAATTTTGCTGGGAAAATAACTGGAATGTTATTAGAAATGGATAATTCTGAATTATTGCATTTGTAGCGGTTTTTTAATATGTATTTTATACTAATAATTAATAGAATTGAAGATGATGTTGCATTACGTGCTAAAGTGGAAGAAGCTTTAATTGTTTTGAAAGAATATCAAAAAGATTATAGTGTTCAGGATCAAACAATTGAGATTAATACATAATAAATCATGAAAACGCTATGAATCTTAGATAATAAAAAATGCATCTTTATTTGGCTGTAGTTTTAGATATTTTAATTTCTAGCCAGTTAGACCTTATTTCTATGTATTTTTTTTTCATCTAATAAAATATTGTTGGTGTTGATAAAGCTTTTTCAGTTTTTGAGTACGAATATATAATTTAAATAAATATTTATGTGATTTGTGTTTGTTTTAGAGCTTTAGAAATATATTTTTAATGAATTAGATATTTAATCATTTAGTTTTCTTTAAGGAAATATCTGAGTTAAAATTAGTAAAGAAATATATAAAAATTATGTGTAAAATAGTATAACGATAAAAAATTATGGTTTATTAAAAAAATTGAAAGCAAAAAGAAAAAGTATTGTAATAAGTATATTAGATTTTGTTCAGAAAATGGAAAAGATAAAGTTTTAGATATGCTCGATTTAATAAGTGCTAGTGATAATATATCGTTTTTAAATGTTACTAATTTTGAGGCATTAGAAAGAAAAGATCAAGATATTGATAGAAACGACGTACTTAGTAAAAAAAATAGTCATCTTTTTTCTAGATTTGAAACTAGAAGTTCTAAAGTAGTTGTTACATAATCTTATTATTCCTAATTTTTAATGATATTAGATAAAAAATGTAGAAAATATTAAGTTTAGAAAAGAAAAGTTTGAAAAATTGAATCTGGATAAAAATAGATATAATATGTCACCTGATGTCGATCATAACTTGGAGTTATTAACACCGGATGCAGAAATCGGAATTGTTGAAGATGAAAACACATGTTATATTTCTGAAATATTTAATAATGAACAAGCATCATTTAATAATAATGGCTGTTATGATAATCTCGTGTCTGAAGATTTGGAACTTAATTGTCTTGAAGAATTTATTGAGACATTAGAAAGGAAACGGAAACATGATGATTTTCTAAAGATTAATGAATTTTCAAAAAAATCATCTTGTGAAACTCTTAGTAGCCATGTGAAAAACAATGAAAGCAATTATTTTGATGGTTTAGATTTCCTTTATATTAGAAATAAAACATATTTTTAATATTTTTAACTAGTTTCTGAAAAATTGAGTTTTTCGGAAATGATTGCACCTTTAAATGCCAATATTACAGCTAGCTCTTATTTGAAGTCTCTTTCTCAAAGCGATATTTCTAAATTTTCTGGTAATTCTTTAGATGTGCCATTGGCTAAATCAGCCCAAGATTTTTTTGATAGACAAGCAGCATATGATATTGTTAAAAAGGATTTAAAAAAATGGGAGGATGTTGTAAAATTCAATAGGGCATCTGAATTTTTGAAATTTCCTATTGATTCTTTAGAAAAATCGAAATTAACAAATAATTCATTATTTGCAAAATTTCAAGTTTGTTAATGTTTTCGGCATCTATTATATAATTTATTCTATTTAGGCATCTACACATTTTGAAAGAAGTATTGACGATGTTCTTCAGTCTTCGGGTTTAAAAGATGAAAGATCTGTTCTTGAATTTGAAGAATTATCTCTTAATAAACTTTCAGTAGAAGAAGTTGCAGCGCGTCGTGCTGAACTTAGATTAATTCGTGACTTAATGTTTAGACAAGAACGCAAAGCTAAACGAATTTCGAAAATTAAGAGTAAATCATATCGAAAAATTCATAGACATGAAAAAAAAAAAAAAAAATCTTTAGTTTTAGGTAAAATTGATTATGATGGATTGCCTTTTCAAAACGAAATAAATAAAACTAAGGAAGGAATTGATCTTTATGGTTTTGATAGTAATAAATTAGCTAAACAGCAATTAAATAATAATTGTTTTGTTATTGGTAATAAACAATTTATAAAAAAACAATTACAACATGATAAACGACTTCAAGAAAAAATTCGAAGTATATGTTCTTCTGATTCTGATGAAAATTTAGATAATGATAATAAAAGTTCTGATATTAACAATAAAGATTTATTGACAAATTTAATGAAGTTTAGAAATGAAAACATTAAGTTAAAAAGTTCAATGGGTATGCAATTTATGAATTCTGAGAAAGATAAAAAAATAAAGAATGAGAGAACCATAGATGATGTATTAAATATTAAAAAGGACCCTGAAATATTATGTTCAGAATATAGTAGTAATAAAGTTTATGAACGTTTTTCGAATTCTATTGGACGGAGAATATTTAATCCATCTTTTGTAAGTTTTTATTTTTTTATTAAGTTATTTGTAACTTTTTAAAGAATAAAGGTTATGTTTCTAATATTAATGATCAAAAGCCTGTTGAAACTTTTAAGATTGATAAGGTAATATATTTTGGAGTCTCGAAAATTGTTTGCTTATCATATCATTTTTGAAGTCTTGGAATTTTATAAGCAAGAATTTATCAAGTTCTTCATATGATTCAAAGATTTTAGATACACGTTTTAAAAACTATAATCCATGGTTGATTGCAACTGATGAACTTTCACCTGAGTTTTATGGATTGGAATTGAAATGTGATTCTGAGCAGTCTATAATATATAAAGATTCCCAAAATTTTAAGAAAACTGATGAAACGGAATTGTGTATAGATATTCCTCAAGGATTATTGTTTCCAACTAGTGAAATAGAAGTAAAGAATTATAGAAATAATGCTGAAGAAGATTTAAACATGATATATAATGGCTCAAGATTTGCTTTGAAACAAAAAGATTTGGTCGTTCGAGCTTTTTCAGGCGATAATGTTATAGAAAATTTTCAGGAAGAAAAACTTAAAAATGTCGAAGAACATGAATCTTATAAAAAGAATGATATAATGCCTGGATGGGTATTTTCTTTTTGAAATATTTTCATTTTATTGATGATCTTAGGGGAGTTGGTGTGGTTTTGGAATAAAACATATTTCAAAAAAAATTAAAGTTTCAGATATATCAAAAAAAAATAGAAAAGATTTAGAGTTAAACAATGTAATCATAAGTGAAAAAAATATTAAAAAAGTATAAATATGTTTTTATTTATTAATGTTATTGAGTTTTATAGAATAAGAAATTATTGGTATCTTCAGTTCCATATCCATATCAGACTAAAGAACAATATGAAAAATCCTTAATGTTACCTCTTGGTCTAGAATGGACAACAAGAGGACAGTATCAGGTAGTTTATAATAAATATATATTTAATCTGCTTATGTATTAGAAACTTATTACTCCACGTATTATAATAAAACAAGGTTCGGTTATCGAACCCTTAAAAATATCTTAATTATTAGAATTATTTTTATATTTGAATTATTTATTTGTATATTTTTTAAAAATTGAAAGATTATTTAAATATTAGATTTATAGGAATTAAAATAGATTTTAACTTTTATAAAATCATGATACATTTTTATATTCTTGAAGAGCTTTTACAATAGCAATAATTGTTGGTTTAAAATACTAATAAATAATAAATATGTATATATAAATAGGAAATCTGTTACATTTTTAATTATTTCTAAATTATTTATAGAAATATCATTGGACTTTATGATAGTATTAATGTTATCGTTCGTTTTCTTTAATAAATTAACAATTTGAGGAAGTTGTAAAGTAATTGTTTCGTTTGATAAAAATTTTATCCAAAATTGATTTAAAAATTCATTTGCTGTTTCATGACAAAGTATTACCTGATTCTTTATATCTAATGGAATAACTATTATCATAAATATATCCTTTTTATGTAATATTTTTAACCTGTCTTGAAATTGTGTCTTATTCTAGATTTTATGTTAATTTGTTGGAAAATATCATGAGTTGTATCTCTTGATAATATGTTAATATTGCTTATCTTTATTATGTTAAACTTAAATAGAAGTAAAAGGTTACCAACGTTTATAATTGGCTCCATTTGATGCTCAGTATTTTCAAACTTTATATATAATTTAGGTCTTTTCTACAATTATTAGAATATACAAATATATCATTATTTTAAACTACGAATTTTTTAGAGTAATCTTCTTGGAAGATACTATTTTTTAGAAAATATTTTTTCTGATCTTTTATATAAAGATAAATATTATCTTCGCTTATTATTCCTTCTAAATCATTAAGAATTAAATTGTTAATGTTATTCTAAATTAAATTAGATAGTTAAAAAAAAAAAAAATCAGACATTATCCTTTTTTTTTTTGTCTATATTTCTATATAGGTTAAAATGATTTTAGAATTAATGTAGTAGTTTACTTTTTTAAACAGTTTATCATTTTTGTAGAAAGATTGTTTAAAGAGTGCATCATTTGTATGTTTTCTAGTTCTTTCATAATAATTGATGATTCAAAATCAGCAGTCTATATTATTAAATTAAAAATAATTACTATAAATAATAATAACCTTTGTAATATGATGTTCATTTTTTGTTAAATCAATGAAATATGATATATTCTTTGTATCATTTGAGTATGATTGAATAAAATCTATTCTAAAATTAATAATTAAGTAATTTAGCTTAATTAATGTCTACCATTTTCATAATCAAGATACTTGTCTAATATTTCATCATTGGAATCATATGTATTTAGTTTTTCTCCTCGTAGTTTTTTACAAAGACGAGATAAAAAAAAGCGTCCCCAAAAATCATCTTCCGATAACTATATAAAATATTAATTGTATAAGATTTTTTGAAAAGTATTGTTACTGGAGGAACATTTTCATTATAAATATGTTTAATTAATGGATGTTGTTGAAATATATCGTAAATTTTTTCTTTATTTAGGGATAGTTTGACTTTATTATCAATTGTCTGAGGTTTTATAGTAGTAAGAACATTGTATGGGCCTCGTTTTTGAGCTTTTTCGACTGCATATGTTCTTAACAGATGCTAAATTGAATTAAAATAACATGTATATATAATATATATGCGTATACTATTCGTGTACTCCAAAACTGTTCATTTGTAAGATTTCCTTTAATTACTGCCTCTGAAAATGTTTTCATTAATTCGTTATTGTTTTTGAGAAGAGATTGCTGTAAGTCAATATCCTGCTCAAAATCATCTCTAGTTAATATATCAGTAACAGACTGTTGAATATTATGCAAATATTTTCTTTTTGAATTCTTTTTTTGGATTTCTAATTTGAAATTATTGCAATCATCTTGAGCTTTTGATGATATAAATGTAAAAATATAAGATACTATTTCATTTTTTTGGTCTTTTTTAAAAATTTTTATCATTGCTCTAGGGCTTGTGATAGGTGTAGCCTGCAAATCTTATCTAGATTAGACCTGTATATCATTAATTTCTTTTGTTATACTTTTGATTGAATCCAAAGAAATAGATACAGTAGGCATTTGTTTTCCAAATTCTATCCATTCTATACTACTTTCCTTAAGAATAAGAATTCCTTGTTTATTAAATATATTTTCGTGTGAAGATTGCTTGTAAAACCTTTTATTTTTTTATATAATACTTCAAAAGTTCTTATATCCATTTTCAGATTTCCGCTAGATCGTTTAAAAATTATTTTATATTTGTCATAATATTAAGTTTATTTAATAAGAATTTACATACATGAACTAAAAAATAAAGGAATTATAAATTTCATAGCAATCTAATTCTAAACTATATGTAAAGTTATGTAAGTTTAAATTTTATATACATTATTTTATCCTATTTTTCTTCGTGGTCGTCGCCCTTTAATTTGTTTTTCTAAAACACATTCATCACAATACCACTCTCCTTGAGGTGGTTCTGGAAGACCAATACCTAATATTTATAAAAAAAAAATTATAATAAAATTTAAATTACATGGTAAATGAAACCATTCCCGTTGACATTTTTTCCCATCACATGCAACCATTTCTCCATATGAAATTTGATCGCAATAACAATATGTGGGTTCGTTTGGATATATTAAAATGTTAACTTTAAGTAATATGTAGTAAAAAGTAATAAACCTGGATTTGAGTTCTCTAACCTAAAATATTTAGTGTAAAAGAATAAAATTATTTAGAAATTTACTTTCTAATAAGTTCTCTTCTTGGTTGAAAATGTGATTGTTGATTTTGATCTTTTGATTTAAATTTTTCATATGTATTTCCTTTTTTCCTGTCTTTATCAGGAGTATTAGGCCTTGGAGGTGTTGTTCCTCCATTAATGTGAAGTGTTCTTTTTTTTCTTATTGGAGTAGAATTTTCACGATGATTTCCTTTGGAATTATTGGGAATATTAAGTTCCTCTGCAGTTGTTCTTCTAGTTGAGATTGTTTCTTTTCGATTTTCAGATTTAGAGACGTTTATATTTGATGAAAATGCTGGATGATTTGTCGATCCGAAACGAACAACAGGAGGCATTTCATTTTCTATAAGAGAGAAATCGGAATCAAGACGTTTAAGATGTTTTTTTATAATATCTCTAGCTGATGATGCGACTGAAATTTTTTCATCTGCATAAGGAATAATTTGTATAAGAAGTGAACGTAATCTAGAAATACATATTGATTTATTTTCTTGAAATGATTCTGTATTTGCTAAAAGATTAGAAATAGATGATGATATAAGATGTTCAAGATCTTAAATAAATAAGATTAAGGAATTTTTTTTTTTTCGTTTTTACTTGAAACTTTTGCGTCAACTTCTCGTAATAATGTAAAAATTCTTGTTAAATCTATAGGAAGCGCTTCAATTGCTATTAAATAAAATGAGCAATATTGATAAAAATAGTAATATTACCATCAATAAAATCATTTAAAGACGCATATGTTTCCCCATTATTGTGTAGAAATTTATTAGGTGCTTTCATGCAATTTTTTTTATTAAACACTAATTTGTAATTATACGTAAATTTATTGTTATGATTTTTAATTATATATTTAAAAATTTAGTGAGTATTAAATTTCTAATATAATATAAATATTATTATAAATAAAATATTAAATGAGTTAGATATTTTGATATTTGAAATATTTTTCTCTTAATAATTTTATAGTATTTTAAGATAGTATAAAGATAAATATATAATTGTTTTACACTAATTATTTGAAATTTGGTTAAACTCAAAGATGTAATATTATAATTTAAGAGTTATTTTTATTGAAAATTTTGGTATTTATTCTAATAATAAACGATTTTTTGGTATTAAGATTCAAGTTTTATAAATATTGTAACTAAAAATATAATTTAAGAAGGCAATAATGAACTTAACGTCTAATGATGCAAATTCATTAAATGGACTATAACAAAATATGATTTATAAAAATATACATTATATAGTAAATTAATTATTATATAATTTGTGATTGTTGTGTAATTAATGAGATATTAGAATTTAATATATTTAAAGATTTTTCTTTTTTTGTTCAAATTTTATATTTGCAATAATATATATTTGCAATAATATATATATTATTATTCATCATAGACTAGTAAAATTTCATGTGAACTTTTTGTTATTTAAATAATTGTTATAATATTTTTAAATTTACAGTTAGATAAATATCTTCGGGTTATATAAATTAAATTTGATTGTAATTAATAGATGATTTTTAGGGTATTAATCGAGTATTAATTTTAAAATACACTTAGGGATAAATTATATTTATAAAAAAAAAAATAATATAAAATCTAATAATGGTATTTGATGCAGCCAAACCTATCAAGAAAAATAAATCGTTTTCTTCAATGGAATTAGTTCTTGATGAAGAACGAAAAGAAATATTAAAGTTTCTAGAGACTCGTGAAATGCGATTATCGACGGGATTAAAGAATAAGTTAGAGTAAGTCCTAATGTTATATCATGTATTTAATTTTAGATGTTTTCTTGAAAACAATTTGGAAGTTGGGTTTAGATCTGATATTAATTTAAGTAATACGCTTAATGTATCATCTTTGCCTGAAGGGTATTTAAAAGTATCTTTAGATTGTTATTGTCTTATAAATAATAGTTCACGTTTTTTAAATGAAGTCAAATTCTGTTTTTATATGCTTGTTTTTGTTTTCTAATCATTTACTTTAGTCAAATTCTATTTTTACGAAATCTTCTAGTATTGAAAATGTGATGCAAAAGAGTTTAGATGATGTTTTTTTAGAAAAATTTGATCGTAATGATGTTATTGAATCTAATTCTCATGATGGAGAATGCTTTGATAATTATATAAGATCGGCATCACCATATTTAAATTCTACTGTTAATGAACTGGAGTCTTTGTCTCTTTCTAATGGTTTTGAAATTCAAGGTTTTAAGCTTTAAATTCTATTGTTTTTTGGTTTTTAAATTTTTAGGAAAAAAAAATCCAGTTAATCCGTTGAAAGATTCTTATCATTCTTCTATGTTACCATCTCGCGTTTCAAAAATTATAACAAATAAGATTCATACTTCTAAAAATGCTTCAAAATCTAAAGATTCTAACATTTTTTCGCAAACAAATATGAACTTTTCATTAGAACAAGAGATTGATGCTGATGAGGATAGAAGATCGCAAAATATGAAAATTGACATGGGAACTATTATTTTTACAGAAGATAGGACCATAAGGACTATAAAACGTGGAGAATATCCCTCATCTTTTAGTGAATCTAGAAGAATTCGTTCATATCTTGTTTCTATTGATTTAAGTTCTGAATCATTATATGCTTTAGAATGGGCTATTGGGACTATTGTACGCGATTATGATATTATGATGATTGTAGAAGCCATAGATAAAGATGATAAAGATGATAAGGGTATTTTAGAGTTAGAAAAAGAAAGATTAGCTGCGATGGAAGAGATATGTCAGATTACCCAAAAGCTACTAAAAAAGACAAAATTGATATTGCAAATTGAAATTGAAATAATTCATCATAAAACTCCTAAGCATTTATTAACAGAAATGGTACTTTTTTTTTTTTGAAATTGAGGTTTTAAATAAATTAGATCGATTATCTAGAGCCGACTCTTGTTATTCTTGGTAGTAGAGGATGTAGTTCATTAAAAGGGTTTTTTTTTTTTTTTTGTATTTGTATTAATTGTTATCTTAGAGTTATTTTAGGGTCATTTAGTAATTATATTGTCAATAAAGTATTTGGGTTTGTTTTAAAACTTTAAAAAGTTGATTATTGTGTAGTCAAGTGTTCCTGTTATGGTTGCTAGAAAAAAACCAAGAAAATCGAAGTCTAAGTATGCTGTCTTTGGCACAAATATTCGTATGGCAAATAATTTATTTACTAAGGTTTTTGATTTCATTTGGCTTCCATAACTAAATTGTTAATAGACTATTGTAGATTAAGGTTTAGTTTATATAAAGATCAAAGTTACTTAATCCTATTTGATATTTATCTTATTAAAATCTAAAATTAATGATTATATTAATACTCTGTTTACACAAACGCTTTAAATGTTTTAATGATAAAGAGAATATGTATGCGTCTAATATTAAGGCATAATTATTTATTGAAGGCATGCGCGAAAATTATATCAAATCTAATATTAAATTCTAATTTGAGTATTTGCTTTATTTATCTAATTTAGGATTAGTTAATATTTAAATTTACACAAAAATATTTACTAATGCTAATTTATGTAGTTGTTCTTTTTTTTGGAAAACAGAACTGGTTCCATTTATAACAGCAATTAGTTCTTGTGCTAAACGTTCTGAGAAGTTTTTACTATGTTGTTTATTACTGGCTTCAAGTATCCAGATTATTGCTTTTCTATGTCGCTGATGTTCATTTAAAGGAACTGGCACTTTTATAGATTTAGTTCCTTTTTTTATGAACACCTAATATTGTTAGAATAATATTTTATCACTAGATTTATAATATACAAGTTTCATTAAGGGAGAAACTGTTTTAATAGCTTTAGAAAGAACAAAATATGGATCTGCGTTTATTTTTTGTTTAATATATATAAGCGCGTTTTGAAGTTGTTTTTGTGCTTTTGTTTTTTTTCCATTTTTCATTATGATTCCAACGGTATGATTGAAAAGTTTATCGAATTTATTAAATTGTTCTATTTATGTAAGTGAATTGAAATAATATCAAATTTCTAGCTAGCCATTCAAATTTTGTGATTCATAGTTTTTTTCTGAAAAAAATAAATTATTTCTATCATTTAAGTTGGATGTTTGCTGATTTATATTTTCGGTAATTTTAGTTTTAGATTTGCTTTTAATAGATTCTTTTAAAGTCAAGTCTTCATATGCTTCCGTTTTTATTGGCAATGTTATTTTTTTCTTATGTATTTTTTCATATGTACTTATTTCTTTTTTATATAAAAATATGATTGAACTATTAAAATTATGAAATTTGATTATTTTATTTGTTATTGGATTAAAAAATCTAATAAAAATTATATTTTTATTTGATAATAAATATGTCATTTCTAGATTTTGGTATATATAATGTGGTTGTGTAGTTTTTATGATATTTTGAAAATTAGTTTGAATTTATTTCTATCGAAAGGATATACGCTTCGAAATTTTTAGATCTAATGGATATTTATTTGCTTTTGAAATTTGAGTTTTAGGGAAATGCTTATGTGTTTGAGTTTGTGTTAAATGTATTCATTTGAAGGTAACTATAAGTTGAAGCAAATTGTTAATCTTGGAGGAAAACAAAAAGAAAGTAAAGAGCTTTTATTGAAGAAAGTTGCGAATGATAGAAAAAAAAGAGACGATGAGCGTCGTAGACATAATGCTGCTGTTTTGTTGCAGGTTAGTACTTAATTTATATATTTTCATTAACGAAAAGAAGAAAATTATACGTTCTAGAATAGCTATGAAAAATGTTAAGGATATGTTTCGCCATGATTTTGATCACGATATTTTAGAATATAAATCTACCTTGAATTTTTCAGAAGATCTTTTCTTAAAAAATATTAGAAGATTGATATTTTTTTATCAATTAAAAAATGATTTTTACAGATTGTACGGAATTGTAGATATTATTTTAAGAGATATTGATTTTGGAAATATGGCTTTTTTTCGTGCTTTTCTTAGTATTTCTTCTTGGATTACATGTCGTTTTGGTTGTATTTTGATAGAAACTTTAAATTTTACTAGGTTTTTTTCTTATGGGTATTTATTATTTATTAATAAAATTATAGTGATATTATGTTTCATAAAAAAATTTTTGGGATTTTACCTGATCTTGCTTGTTCAAACGTTTTTTTAATTAGTTCTGGTTATTATAGAGAGCTTTGCCTTTATATTTGTAAAAATGTATGGTATTGAAAAATTATATTATTTATTTGATACATTTTCTAGGAAACATCTTTCACTCCTTCCCTTATGTCTCTTTTTTTCAGAACTATTATGAATCCTTTGAAACATTTTCACACGTCTGAATATTTAGTACAGAAAATAGTGTTATCTGAATTTATTGTGAATTTTTTTGTTTTAACTAAAAAATATGGTGACTTGTTGGATTCTGTGATACATCAACTTAAGCTTTTTTTTTCTAACATTATATTCTTGCGTATTATATTAGATATAAACTTTGATTGTTTTTTAGAACAAGAGCTTTTATGGATATTACATAATATATTGATATATGTAGTAGATTGGGATAAGATGCGATTAATTTTATCTTCTTTTGATGAAATAGTATGTATTTGTTGATAATAAGTTATTATTTTTGGTATAATATTATATAGGATTTATATACTCGCTGTGTTAGTGAAATTTTGATACAAATATTTAAAAAAATGAGAGTTTCTATGGAATCATATCATTGTGATAATAATTCTGATAATGAAAGTATTGATGATGTACAGTCGGTAACGAATTATAAAATTGTTTCCAAGAAGCTGTTTTTTGAATTAAATCTTTCTTTTATTTTTTCGATTGAGCATATTTCCAGAATCATTGCTTATGTTTCCCCCTCCACCGTTGTTAGTATTTCTAAATTATTTGTGATGTTGATGGAGATTTGGCCTTTTAAAAAATCAGAAATAATGACACAGCTTGTTATTATTTCTACTGATACTGATGAGCATAAAAATACAAATATTTTATTCGTATTATGGGAGAAAGTTAAAATAGATATAGTAGGACTTGAAATTATAGAAAATATAGATGTTTGTAAAAATAATCTTTTTTCTACGTGGAATGATGAATGGTATGCTATGCTTCTTTTATTTGAGCTATATTCTCGGATTTTAATGACTATGGTAATCTTTAATTTTATTTTATTTTATAAAATAATTTAATTTAAAGATTGACGATGAATTTATTGATCTTATGAAAAAAAATCTTGCTTTTTATGATATAAAGATTTTGGTTGATTTCTTGAAAGTATAATGTTATATAATTTAGTGATTTTTTTCTAATTTTTTAAAGAGATTGTCTTACGCACTTTATTGTTACAATGAATATTCAGAAACACAATTTCATGTTTATGATATAAATTGTCTTAATATTGTTCGCTTACGTAATGTTGTTACAAGATTGATACAACAGTTATTCATTCGGGAGTATTTTTTTCTTGATATTTATCTTTGTTACTGATTTTTAGCTCTCGGAAACAGTTTTTTCCACATGATTATTGGTTAATGACTAATCGATTTGATATGTCTATATTCATGTCTTTTGTTATTTCTGAAATGATAAAAAAATATGAGAATTATAATAATAAGCAATCGCTAAATTCTTTTTTTGAAAATGAAAGGGATAAAACTGTTTTTTCTATAAATATTTTGAGAGATTTTCCTTTTTATTTTCCTTTTTCTGTTAGAATGCATATATTAAGAAAATTAATTGATCATGATATGGAGAAATTTGGGCATTCTGATTCTTGGAATATAATAAATAGGTTTTATGTAACAATTAGACGGAATAATATATTTGATGATGGATTTGAATCATTGTATACTATTGGTAAGGATATTAAGAAGCCAATTAATATTGTTTTTATTGATCGGTATGGTTTACCTGAAGTTGGAATAGATGGTGGAGGTATAACAAAAGAGTTTTTAACATGGTAATATTATATTATATATATATATAAATATAATAGCTTTGTATAGTATCTGTAAACAAGCTCTCGATGTGAATTTTGGTTTATTTTATGAAACTTCTGAGCATCTGTTGTATCCTAATCCTCATTCATATGCTTGCGAATGTATAAATTTAAATTTTACTTTTATATAGCTGATTTCTTAGCATCTCAACTTCAATGTTTTGAGTTTTTGGGAAGATTGATTGGAAAATGTATATATGAGTCTGTTCTTCTTGATGTTACATTTGCTCCTTTTTTTTTGACAAGGATTTTAGGGAAAAAAAGTTATTGTAAGGTTTATTATAATATCGATCATTCTGAATTATAACTTTGTTTAGTGGATGATTTGGTAATATTAGATTTCGAATTATATAGAGGACTGGTAGTGTTTAATTTTTTTTATTTTTATTTTTTTAATGATAAGATGTTATTGAAACAATACACTGGTGATGTTCAAAATGATTTTTCTCTTAATTTTACTATTATTGAACAAGGTATCTAAATATTCATGATAATTTTTATTGAAACTTTGAACAATAGAGTTTGGGAAAACTACTACAATAGAATTAATACCTGGAGGTTCTGACATTTCCGTAACAAATACAAATCGTTTACAGTATATATATACAATGGCTGATTATCGACTTAATAAGGTTATTTCCAAGCAAAGTTGTGCTTTTGCTAAAGGATTGTTTGATATTATTGATATTAAATGGTTATCAATGTTTAGTAGTCAAGAATTACAGAAAATAATTGGAGGCTCATCTCTACCCATAGATATAGATGATTTACGTAGTAATTCTGTTTATGGAGGATTTCATGATGACGATCCTACTATTGAACTTTTTTGGAGCGTTCTTCGTGAATTTTCTGTTTTTGAACGTCAAGCATTTTTAAAGTTTGTTACTAGTGTATCAAGGCCACCTCTTTTAGGTTTTAAAGATTTAAAACCTTTATTTTGTATTCGTGATGGTGGAAATGATACTAATAGACTTCCCACTGCATCTACTTGTGTTAATCTTTTGATTCTTCCAAGGTATAGTGATAGGGCTACAATGAAAAGGTAACATAAAATATATATTTAATAATATTAATTTATTTGAAATAGTAAACTTTTATATGCTATCAATTTTTGTGCTGGTTTTGATCTTTCTTAATTTTTATTTTTTAATACACTATACAATATTAAAAATATATATTTATTCATAAAATATATTAATACTAATAGATTACTAAATAATGTTAATTCGGTAATTGTAGTATTATAATAAATGTTTAAATTTTAATATAAAATTGTATAACATTCTATATCTACTGTGTAACTATATGTAAAGAAATTATCTATACTATTAAAAATATATATTATATTTAACTTAATAGGCAAATAATTATTAAAATATAATTCTAATTTTTAAAATAAAAAACATTGTATTTCCACCAAATATGTTATTTCTATAAATAAACTCGAAATATTAATGTTAATATTTATATGTTTTAAAAACATTATAAGTTAATATTATTTAATAGATTTTTAAATTATGCAATTAAGCGAAATTGCTTTTTTAAAAAAAAAGATATAATGTTAAATATAGTTAATTTTTAAATTACATTAAAAATATTAATTTTCAAAATGATTATTTCAAATAACATGATAATATAATTTATCTATTTCTAATATTTTTGAATTACTAATTCAAAAAAAAAAAAAATAATAAAAATATTCATACATTACTATAAATCTATACAATTTTATTATATTATTTATATTATTTTCTAAATTCAATTTTTTTAATTATTGCATAAAAAAATAAAAATTTGAAAATTAAGATGTCTTATCAAAAAAAAATAAATTTTAATAACAATGAAAACATTTCTTTTATTAATATTAACAATGCAATATCTGAAAATGATTTTACAAAATTAAAAAAATATGGATCACAAGGCTATGGCTTTATAAATAATAACTTAAGAAAAAAAATATGTATTAACTCGATTTTTATATTTCATTATTTAATATTCTTATAGGGGAAATTCTTATATGTCCAGAAGATAAAAAATTAGAATCTAAAATCGATTGGAAATTATTACCAGTACATAAAGATGAAAACCAAGTCCAACTTGATGTCGATAGATCATTTATACACTATCCTAAAAGTTGGTCATACCATTTCATTATTAAAATCTAATATATAAGAGACCTTAGCTATCTTGATATTAAAAAAAAAAGAAATGAACTAAATTCATTGATCGTAGAGATTCTTCGAAAACATCCATATCTCAATTATTTTCAAGTAATAATTATATATATTAATACATTTTAACATATTTAGGGATATCATGATATTGCTCAAGTATTTTTGCTTTGTATAGGAAGAAAAAAAGCAGCAAGACCATTAGAATTTCTGTCGCTTACACGTATTCGTGGTAATATATAATTTTATTATTAAATTAATTCATTTATTTTTCAGATTTTTTCCTACCATCACTATCTCCTGTATTAGATCATCTTGAATTTATAAAATTAATTGTTCAAAAAAAAGATCATGAACTTGGAAAACATATTGCAAATGTTCCATCGCATTTTGCCTTAGCATCATATTTAACGTGGTTTTCTCATGAAATAAAACATCTTAAACATATTTTCGAAATATTCGATTTTATTTTATCTACTGATACTGCTATGGTCCTTTATATTTATGCTGCAGTAAGTCTTTTTTTTTTTTTTCTTTAAAATAATATTAATATAAGATTATTATCCAAAAAAAAAGTGAAATAATGATTATTGATAAGGGAGAGACTGATATTTTACATAAGTTTCTAAATAATTTATCTCAAGAGTGTCACTCAAAAGATATATTCCGAAAAAGTATATCTTTAAGGGAAGAAATATCTCTCTGTTCTTTGTCAAACTGGAAATATATCATGAAGTATAGTTTCTTAAATGATTCAGAAGAAAGATATAATCTAGAATATGCATCAAAATTATATTATATGGAAATAAATGAATTAAAAAAATTAAAATCACAGCAATATATATTTACTAAAAATATATTAAATAAAACTATATTAATAGCAACTGTAGCATTACTTAGTATTTCAATTGCATATCTCAAAAAAATTATTAAAAGCATGTAAACTAAAAACTTCATATAAATATTAGTTTTTTTTATATATATTTTTTAAATATTACTACAATAAAAATGTCATTATTATTAGATATGATCTTTAAAAAAATTTATATTTAATATTAAAAATAATCGTTATATTTATATATAAAATATATTAAAAGATTTTTTTCATTCATTTTTTTAAAAATGAATACGATAATTTATATCTTACATTAAAGTTATTATAATTCATATACAATAATATACAGAAAGATGTACTGAAACATAATTCAAACAATAGAGAAAACTATTGCATTCTCGATACCAAAATACGTCATTAATATAGAAATACATAGATAAAATGATAAACATTCTTATATTTAAAATCAATTCCTGATTTTTTTTTAAAGATACAAAAAAATTACATATTTCAAAAAAACTTAAAAATTAGAATTTAATATGTTTAACTTTTTACAATTCCATTGAAATAAAATAAATTAGCTATTATCATTAATCATTCATTTTATAATACTGCTTTCAATTTCAATTGACACTTAAAAAAAATAATACAAATAACATAATATATTATTTTATTTGTCTCACTAAAAGATTTCTTAATGTTTTTACATTATCATACTTTATTAAATTTCTTAACGTAACACATATTTTATAATTTTTTTCTAAAAAGCACAAAACAAATATCAAGAACAAAATTTAAATAAAATAAATTGGTACGATTCTTTTATCAATAAAATTGCAACATTATTATAGATTTTATATCAAGAATTATTTGTCGCTATCGCAAATATTTTTTAAAAAAAAAACAAGTCATTTATCTAAACTATCAGGATCCATCAAATAAATAGAAAATCTATAAAAAATAAAGACCTAGAAAAAAATCCTATATGAGATGATTTTTCATAAAATCCTTAAATAAATTATTTATTCTATCAATTGCTATGATTTTTTGGTTATCAACAGTGAACGAGCATTGGCATACATTATGGAACTTAAAAATTAAATTTTATAAGCTAAATTAAATTATCAACATATTATTCATAGGTTTTCAAGAATATATCAATATGCTTGTTATTTGAATAAAATAATAGGTAAACAATTGTCCATGCTTCGATTCGAAGCACTTGGATATCTATCAATAAAAAAAGGACATTTAGCTTTTGATTATGGCCAATAAAAATAATCTCTTAGAAATTTATCAGAGGAAAAAGTTATTCTAGAAATAATATATGAGAATAAAAAATTTCAATCTCATATAAAAGAACTAATATCATCTATTGAACAAAATATTCTATATTACGCATATCATGAAAAAAATTACTCAGATGGTATTTTTTATCTCACAAAAAAATACATTTAATATTAAACATTTAACTTCATTTATAGAAAATTTTAATTCTGAAATATTAAAATGTAGAAACAAAGAAAATACATTTATAATTACAAAAATAGAATGACAAGGACATATTTCGCATTTTCAAGATACTTATATAGCTATTTCATTATCATATATTCAAAACCTATATTTATTAATTCAAAAAAAAAAGTATATAAATTATTATGAAAAAAAAAAGACCAATATAACAAATTATACCGACATATACTAAGGCTAAAAATATAACAGAGTAATATAGAAAAATCAGAAATAATAAAATCATTATTATTTATAAATTTATTAATATTTTAAATAAGCGTTCTGGAATAAAAGATGAACACAAGATCTTTATATTACATATTCATATACTACATACAATCATATTATAGAACAAATAATTCAGAATTAAAATTTTCTATAAATGAAGTTAAATGTTTAATATTATATGACTTAGAAATAATTTCGAAGTATGAAATCGTCAAATGAAAATATTAAACAATGTATTATTTACAAATTAATTAAATTATATGACGCTATTTTACAAGTACAAAATTCAAAAGTTTATTGCTAAATATATATTTTATTTTTCATAAAACCTTAATACTATATCAGAGCTCTCAAAAATCACAAATGATTTAAGCTTTCATAAACAATAAAACTAGAAAAATACTATTTCAAATCTCAACGTCATCTTACAATTTCCATATCATATTTTTTACTTTTAGATTATGGATCAACTTTAGCGCTAACAATACGAGGCTATAATTATTTATCACAGATTTTTCTTTCAAATAATAAAAAAATAATTTTTATAAATACATACAAACTTATTAAAGTTAAAAAAAGACATAAATACAAAAACAAATAGATTCAGCTCATTTTCATGCTTAACTATTCCAGATTTTTTCAGAAAAGAACTATCATTAAAGGTTTTTGTTTACGATTTGATATTTATTGTTTTAATAAAACAAGAGTCTACTTTAGGAACAGCAGATAATAATCATTAGAAACCTAACTTATCTACACTTATAAATTTTCTTCCAAGATTAAAATCATCATTTTGTAAACCTTTTTTTTCGATATAACATATAATTATATAGATTATAAAGAACATACAGAACAATCAGTTAATAAAAGCATTTTTCTTGAAAACTTTTTAGGAAAATAAGGGAACTTTAAATTTATAACTTATGATATATACCTTAAATTATTACTAATTCAGGAATTCAATGAATTCAGTTTATTTACATAATTCAATCTTATATGTAAAATATATTCCGTAAAAATTATTTTATAAATATCTTTAAAACTATTGCATAAATATCAAATTGATTTTCTTAAAAAAGCTTTCAAAAATAAAACATCTTTAATTATTACTAAAAAACATTTGACCAATGTCAATTTATTCAAACAAATTAAACATTATTTTATGCATAAAAACTTTTCTGACTGTTAAAACATTATTTTTAAATTTGAACATGATCAATTATATATCATTACTAATATCTACAGAAATAATTTTTATTTTTAAAAACCTAAAAACTATATTACATAACTTATGAATTAATCATTTAAAACATATTAAATGACATTACACCATTATATCAGTAGTTTTTTCCAAAAGCAAACCAATTCTTTTGTCAAATCTCTGTTGTCCTTTTTTTGCTACTTATGTCATTATTTTATATCTTTTTAAGCTATTTTTAACTCATAAACATTTTTCCTCTTAAATATCTACTATTTTTCTTTCTAAAATAATGCGACATTATTTTTTATTTAAAAAGATAAATCATTTTTATATTTATTACTTATTTGATTTGCAAAAAACAAGAATTGAGTAACATCAGAAGGTAAACAGTATTTTTTAGACAATTCATACTTTTTTAAACCTTTTTGCTTACATTCTTTCAAGAAACATTTTTTTTGTTTATTCAATTGAGCTATATATATATTACTATTTCTTAAGTTTTCCTTTATAAGAATACTCATAAATACATTTTATTTTTGCTGAGTTACGTCTAACTCTATTGACCTGATAAATCATTTTTCATAATTTCTTAAACTTTACTAGGATAAATTTTATATCTAAAATATAAATAAAAAAAAGTCCTAACAATTTCTAATTCATATATAATTAAAAACCAACTTAAAACAACAACATTAATTATGTATTAACATTTTTTAAATAGTTAAATATATACAAGTTATTTTCAAAATAACATATTTTTTCATTGTTAATATGTTAAAATGTATAATCTAATCATCAGAAGAAAGCTTTCATTTAAAATATTTCTATATAAAAAAACATTTCAAAAAAAAATAAAAATATAAAGGTATATAACTTTTTAAAAAAATACATGAATTTCAATCGGCTCGTGCACAAATATAATGTTTTCCAAGTTAAAATTAAAAATATCGAAATAAGCTATGTATTTACTGATCAATACTAGTTCTTTAAAATTATTAATATGAGAGTTTTATTGAAATATATTTACCTAAAAATAAAAACAAATAGATAAGTGATAATATCTGCTCCAAGATTTCAAAATTTTATAGATATTCCAAGATATTTTAAATCATAATATATTACTAATCCAATATCCAGAATAAGTCCAATTTTTTTAATTTTTTTTTTTTTATAAATCAATGTCAAACCTACGTTTAAATAAAGGAACAATATCTTTCCCTCCTATATACCTTGATTCTTTTATTGTTTGGTCCATTATTTATTATTTATAAATAACAAGATCAGAATACCAATACGTTGAACAGCATTATTAAAAAACAACCACAATTTTTAATATTTAAGTATAATATTTCTTTAATCATCTATTCAAAGACGCATATTTGCAATGAGAACTTTTGACAAAATAGGCTCATAAACTCTTACCTAAAATCTAAGTATTTATTAAATAAATAATATGGATCTTACAAAAGTATATATTTTTGAAGATTTTACATGTTTTTTAAATTCATTAATAAACATTTCACTCTGAAGAAAAAATAAGCAGTATAGAATCCTTATGCTAAATCTTATAAGATAATGAAAAAAAATAACATCAAGAAACATTAAGTCTATTAAAGTCATTAGCTTCAATAAAAAAAAAGAAATTAAACACCTACAGAAACTACACAGTTCATTAATTCCTTACATATTTCAAGATTCTTCAAAATTAATCACCTATAAAGACAAAAATAAAAACATGCCGGTAACCAGAGAAAATACTAACGTTGAAAAAAAACTGGTAGAATGCTGTCAAAATCATTTTTAAAGTTGCAGAAAGAATTTCCGAATAACTTAATTAAAACCGATACTATTGATAAAAAAACATTAATATAAAATAATATCAAAATGCCTCAAATTCCATATATACAGTAAGCATCACCCTTTGAAAAGCTTTCTAAGTGTCATTAAATTTCTAATTTATATATAGTTTCCAAAAAAAACAAACAGAAAAAGTCGATTGGGTTGAACCATTGAAAAAATTTATTCAGGCTACATCTATTGATGAAAATCAATATATCAATGTGATTTTATATTCTCTTATTGGAAAAAACGCACTTATATTTAGGAATGTAATATTCTTAATAAATTACGTCAAGATATTCAAGAAGAAAACATGGATATAATAAACCTAAATATGCTTTATAAGTATATCTCAATATATAGTATTTTATCATTTTATTAATTAGGGCTACCAGATACTACGGGCAACTTGAATTTTTAAGTCTTAGATTTCCTATAGATGAAAAGAATATACGAATTTTATTTACATGGTAATAATAGTTAGATATTTTATTTAGTATCATATAATTATAAAGGTATTGCGCATTTACGAATACAGCCATATCGCAATATTCATTAGCATACGAAAAGGCATGTGTTATGTTTAATATTGCAGCAACACTTTCTACAATAGGAACAACACGAGACAGATCAAAAGAAGATGAAATCAAAAAAGCATATCATTATTTCCAATCATCAGCTGGAATATTTGAGTTTATAAACACAAATTTTTTGCATGCCCCAAGTTTTGATTTAGAAAAAGATAATATACAATCTTTATGTGAAATTATGCTTGCTCAAGCTCAAGAAGTCCTCTGTGAGAAACAAATAAATGAATCAAAAAAACCTAGTATAATATCCAAGCTTTGTGCACAAACAGCTTGGTACTACGAAAATATTATAAGCAAAATTTCTAAAAATGTTCAAAAAAAAATTTTTAAAAAATATTGGTTACAACTTTGCGAAGTACGTTTTTGCTTTATTCTAACTAAATGTTAATAATATCAGATAAAACAAAAGTATTACAGTTCTATAGCACATTTAAATAAAGCTCTAGTTGATGAAGGGAATAATAAGTATGGAGAGGCTTTAGCACATTTAGCAATAGCAAATACACAATGTCGTGAAGCTTCTAAACTTTCGTTATCTTTACTTTTGTCAATATCTACTTCTGATAAACTGATGTTTGATCCAATGTCGTATTTTAATAATATAATTAAGAATCTCTCCATGCAGATACAAGAAAAAAAAAATAAATTAAATCACGATAATGATTATATATATTACCAATCTATCGTTAGCGAAGAATCACTTAAACCTCTTGAAAGACTTTCAATGGCAAAAGCAACTCCTATCCAAGAAATATATGTCAATCAAAATATACAAGAATTAATTGGGCAAGATATTTTCTATAAGTTTATACCAATATCTATTCATGAAAGCGTCTCATTGTATTCAGAAGAAAAGGCGAAACTAATTAGAAAAGAATTAGAAAGATGTGAAACTGCAGATTTAGAATTGGATATAGCGTTAAGTCATTTAAAATTACCTGATTCTTTAAAACATTATAAATATAATGATTCGATAATAGTGAAAGAATTATCAAAAGTTCCCGAAGAAATTATTGAGTTATCAAAATCTATACTTGATCAAGAGAAGGACTGTGAAGTTTTATCACTTATTAACAGTCTTTTAAATCTGAAAGAAAAAATAAATTTAGATCTAAATGAAGTTGAATTTATTATGAATGAAGAAGAACAAGAATGTGAAACAATGAGGGTAATATCTATTATTTTTATTATTAATTACTGATATACACTAGGAAAAATATTTACGTAAATGGTCACAGATTCCATCTAGCTCATTGACTTTATTAATGAAAAAACAATTGTCCTTATATAGAGAAAATCTTTCCTCATATGCTGATTTACATTCGCAATTAATATCTGAGTATAATTCTTTTGCACATCAAATAGCTACATTAATTGAAGGAGAAAAAAATATTCAAAAAAATTATGAACGAGAAATTGAAAAAGCTATTCAAAGCTCTCAAACAAACCTTTTGGATTTCGATGATTCTAATGATATTCAAAATGAAGTAAATAAAATAGAAAATATATTAAAAAAATTAAGTATTATTAAAAGGGAACGACAAGCAACTTTAAAGGATTTAAAAGAAAAAGTACAATAATTTACAATACAAATATTTGACTAAATTTATATATCTAGATATGCAATGATGACATTTCAAACATATTAATTTTAAAAAAAGCAAAATCAGACACAGAAAAACAAATTTTTTTATCAGAGCTTGAAAAATTTAAGCTCCATGAAACCAGACTGTCTGAAACTATTTATCATCAAGCTCAAATACTTCGAAACCTTACTTTAGATTTCGAAAATTTACAATCTATTTCATCAAAGTCACCTATTATTCAAAAATGGACCAAAATGACTGAAACAAATAAAAGTATTTCAAATAATTTTAAAGAAACATATAAAAAATACTGTAATATAAGATCTAGAATTTTGTAAAATCCAACAATATTGTTTTTATATCACTAATATTATAGAGACATAATTTCATCCTATAAGGAACTAAAAAACCTTTCCAGTTTACTTTTACTAAATACTAAAAAATTTGTAGATGATCGAAGACATGAAGGAGCAAACATTTTGTTTCATATAAAAGCTACATCTTAAGAAAAAATATGTAAAAGTTATATAAAAATTTAATATACAAGATAAAATATAACTAGAAATACAATTGATATTATTTAAATATAAACTGATAACTTTATTTAAATGCACTTATCTATTAATGATGCAGATAGTTCTCACAAAAAACATTCATCCAAATAATACTTAAAGCTGTTGTCATTAGATTTTACCAGGATTTTACATATGATAATGTTACTAGAAATGATAAGTGACCCAGCAAGCAGTGCAGCAAATTTAACACTTTTAAATATAAACCATTTTGCAATGAAATGAAATATTGCAATATAATATATCTATAAAATTATTTCATAAATACTTATCGTATGAATTATTTCATAAAATATTAATATATTTTTGTAGAAAATTACAGATATGATATGCTTCATAAAATTTTATAGTTGCTGAAATCAATATCCATGTCTCAAAAAGTCATGCTCCTAAGAAATTTACTAGTTATATAAATAATAATTATTTATAATGATACATATTTACTTTGATCGCAAATAGCACTGTATACACGTTTTGTTAACTTCAAACTAATATATGTTTGAATTGTATTAAAAAAAGCAATTATAAATATAATAAGATTCCATTTTGGCAGGTATCCTTCCGGTAGTCTATCTAGCATTATTTTTGCCTAATTTTTAATTTTTTGCCGATAATATTTAGCATCAAATCTAGTAATTCAAAAAGATCTCTATTTCTTAAAAGATTCAAATACTGATAGTGACCCTTTTATTTATATAGATTCTAAAGAGGATAGAATAGAAACTATTTCAAAAAAAATAAATACATATGCTAGTAATGAAAGGTATTTCATATAATAATTAAACTCAGAGTTTTTAATCTAATATATAGAAATTCTTGTATAAATACTCTAGAAGAGCCCATTTACGTGACAATTGTATTTTAGAATCTATCATGTTATAAACTAATATATATAAAGTATAATAGTGTTAAAATAATAGGCATCATAACAAAATATATGCTACTTCCTCATAAAGATTGCAATATCTTACGCAACTGTATCTATTTTTTTCAATAATATCATTCATTCATTTAACTATTTTAAAGGATTTATGAGGTCAATTTATTTTTCGTTTTACTTTTTTTTTATGTTTATCATTGGAAACATCAAAAAACGAATCAATCAATGTTTTTACAGGAATTTTCTGTATTATCTAGGTAGGAAAATTGGTTATCACTTTAAATCCCAAGCTTTTAAAAGTTCCAATGTATATTTTTTGAAATTTACAAATGAGACATTAAAAGAAATAGATCACTGTTTCAATCAATATGTATTCTTGAATATTCTTTATTTCCTTTTGTAATTTGTACTATATTTGTATCTCTCGAACTTTTTATTTTTCGTCATTAATATATACCAGAATCTTTTTATGCAAACTATCGTTATCAAGTTTATTCTAATCATTTTTGCATATATCTGGTCAACTTATGGTTTGCTTATCTTTTATAATTATTTTTTTCTAAATACTTATAACATCACTTAACGTTATAAATGATATTTCTCATCAAAAAAATTGTTATTTATCTTCTTTTACTCTACTATTTTTGTATTATATTTCTTTTTATATTTTACTCATTAAAAATTAATAATAGCATGGATAATTTTTTTGCAATTCATATAATTTTGTATCTCAAAAAAACATAATTATTAATTCATATACTTTTGTATTTTATCCTAATATATTATTTCCTATTATATTCAAAGACCCTTCTATCAATTTCTATATTATTATAAAGTTTAATAATTTTAAGCTAAAAAACTATTCAAAATTAAATATATTTAAATTGAATCTTATACAATTATTTTTTAAAATTAGAAATAATAAACATTATAATAATAGAAACTATTTTTAAAAATACTAAAGCTATAACTGTTGAAATTATAAAAATTACAACAATTATTTAACAATATCTTTGAATGTTTTATATCAAATCCTCAGATAATAGAAATTAAAATCATATCAAGACATTAAAAATATTAATTACTAGAAATCAAAAGATAGATACTAAATTATTAATTAGACTTCATCTACCAAAATGATTCTTAAAAATAAAACTACATTATAATATTATTAAAACATAAAATTTCACTAGTCATAAATAGGACTTTTCAAAACCATATATAATAATTTTACTATATATAGATATTCTAAAGAAATATTTCTATCATTGCATCTTAAAGCAAATACGAAATAAAAACAAAAAAAATCATGAAAAAAATATAGAAAACAAATTACATAACTATTTATATTTCTAAAAAAACCAAGGATTCATTGCTTTATTAAACTATTTAGTTTTTAAAACTATATATCAGAATTAATGGTTAATAAATCTAAGCTTATGTATAAAATAGAATTTATTTATATTTTTAAAATTCAAAGTCAAATAAACTCCACTAATTAAATAAACTAAACGGAATCTTTACAGTTAGAAAAATATAGTTTTTTCTATTTCAATATTTTTCAGAATCATATTGAATACTTTTTAATAAATATTCTACATATTTAAAATAAATCCTTAATTCTTTAGTAACGATATAATGTAAATTATGACTCATATTTCTATTCAAATGAAGACTTTTTTATTTAGATATATTTTAAAATATAAGATTAAACAAATAAATAATAAAATCTACCTTTTTTTTTTTTAATAAAATTATAAAAAATCTATAGCATAGTTATATCATAAAAATATGAACCAAATAAGTGAAATTCAAGAATGTAAATAACATCTAATAAAAATTATTCCCAATAAAACTATATATTAATATATGTTAACATCATTATCAAAAATCAACTTAAAATTAAAAAAAAAAACACACATAATTCATTTGATTTATAATAAAAACTTTTTTTTTTATTTTTAAATTACCAATTTTACATTTAATAACTTTTAATTACAAAAATCTAAAAATATTTTTTAATAATAAAAAAATTCATTTGCCCAGAAAATAATCAAACAATTAGTAAAATCAAAAGTAAATCTCATTATTCATTTAAAAAAACAAATATACTCAAAAAACTTATTTTTCCAAGAAAACATTCTTTAAAATTCAAACTTGAAATTAAAAAAATATTCTAAATCAAAATCTTTAATATAAAAACAATAAACTACATCTCTTTAAATATATAATTTATTTCAAATATTTTTCTTTTTCTATAACACTCTCATTGATTTTAATAAGTATCACTGTTCTATTAGGAAATCCCTGTGTTGGAACAGAATGCGCTGTTACTTTCGAAGGCTATAAATGTTAAACTAAAAACCCTTATATATATTATAAATTTCTCATACAAACTGCGATCCATCCATAATAGCTTCCACAATACCTGCAACAAATGCCGCACAATCAAAATAAGCCATTTCTTTTGGCACCGATATATATTTATTCACCATAGGCTCATTATCTACAATCATATCTATCATTTTAATTATTATTCAATATCTAACAAAAACCTACATTCATCCTCATTTTCCTTGCTCTTTTCAAGAGCGTCTGCTTGTTTATTAAAAAGTGCTTTCCATACATTTGAAAAAATAAACTGTAAAATTCCTAAAATTCTTATTTCTCTTTTATATTTCTTCTCTCGCCAACTAATTAACTCCAATAATTTCTGTCCAACTCTATATCCCTGAATATTAAGTCTATTCATCCTTAAATAAAAAAAACTCCTTTTTTTCCTTAAAAACATTACCTCTTTTCTAATTCATAAATTCCTTGAACTCTTTTTTGTGTATACCTAACTATTTCGCCAAATAAAAATGAAAATGCTGCCTGGCTTATTTCTGTCCCTTTTATACGGTTCAAATTACGCTCAAAGATAGATGTTTTTTTATATGTAGATATCTTAGAAGATCCTGATGACATTAATATAATCTAATCGATAATATATTATAAAATAACATATATTATTCTATAATTTGCAAGGCTTTTAAAATAAATCTAAATATTTATAAAAAATCACTCAAAATAATCTATAAAAACCTTAATCCATTTAAATTAAAGCTCGATGACACGTATTATCTATTAAGAATTTATATAACGCGTATTTAATTTTGTTAGAACACGAAGGTTGAAAAAAAAATTTATGATTTGAATATATAAGTTAAAGTCAGTTTATGTAAAGATATTAAGAAATATGGAGAAAAAACTTGAGAAGATAGCTTGTAGGTTTTTTCAGAAGAATAATTACTTAAATAACGAATGATTAGTGAAAATTCTATATTCTTTTGATGAAAAACATCAGATGACATGTTTGGCATGGCATGAGAATCCTATTTCAGTAGAAATAATATCTTTGGATAATATTTGTGAGAAAAAGATTGGAATAGTTAGTTTAAAAACATGTGTATTAACGATTATTGGAAAAAGGTGGTTGATATTATATATTATTAAATAATTTAATAATGTATTTTAAAGTCCAGAACTTGTATTGCAAAAAGATTATGATTTTACTATTTATACATTGGATCCAGCTGAGGATAAAGAAGTGTTTTCAGGGCAAGGAATGTTAAGTTGGATTTTAAATGTATCATTACAAACAAAAAATAATAATAAAAATGTTTCTGGACGTATTATAGGTTCAAAGGAAAGGAATAAGGAGGAAAAAACTATTCTAGAGGTGGTGATACGTTTGTCAAAAGTACCATCTACATCAGAAACTAATTTATTGAATACGATACAAAATCTTCATTTTCTTCATAGTCCATATAATACATTTGTTTTAGGAAATTCTGAAATGGTTTCATCCGAGGTTTGTGAAAAAAATAGGCAGTTATTTTTTGAGCCTCCTATTTATTTATGTAATTCATCATTAAAATCCATAAACGAATCACAAAACATCCTTCAAAAACGGCAAAAAGCAGCGCCTGATGTATTGCAGTCATCTATATTTCCGAATTTTGAAAATTTTCCTAATACAGAAACATTTAAACCATTTGCTCAAGCATCCTTTTTGGAGCAATTGTCTTCTCCAACTAGCGAATCTCTATCACCTCAAATATTATCATCATCATCATCATCACCGCAATATCTGCAACTTCCTCCATCATCACCACCTATATTTTCATATGGAAATCAAGTATCATATCCTTTATCTGAACCATCTCTTCCTCTTCCTGATTTCGAAACATCATATATGGAAGGAGCATCTAATTTTCAAAAACCTATGAATTGTCTACATCTTTCTCAGCTAGAAATGAATATGCTTCCTGCAGAAGCTAAAAAAAATATTGAAAATGAAAAGTCATCAGAAAATCATATAAAAATATTTAAATCATCCTCAGAAGAAAATTCATCCACTACTCAGGAATTGAAGAATAATGAAATATCTGATGATGAATTACCTGAACGAAAAAAACTAAATGAAGCAGTGCGAGCAGCACAGCTTGCTTTAGAAGGTTTTTCAGTAATAAGATTAGCTGATAATAAGGTGCAAAGAAACGATAAAATAGCAGTAAATTTATCAGAAGTACATGGTAATTATAGCATAGTATTGATTCTTTAAATACTAAGAATTTTGTAGATGAAAGTAAAAACAATGGAGATAAAACATTAAAACAGTCTGGAAAAAAAATATCTAATGCTCTTCGTGTAGAAATGAATCTTTTAAAATGCATTCAAGAAGGTATTTTTGTTTACATATATATTGAATTATTTAAATTGTATAGGAAAAATTCCTAATTATTGTAATAATTGTGGAACTATAAAGACTGTAAGTTGGAGAAGAGTCAAAACAACAGATGACAGACCAGAGGAAACTCTTTGTAACCGTACGGCAGTGTCATTATTTTATATTAAATTAACTATTTCTAGCATGTGGAGTTTGGTGGTCAAGTCATAAATCTATGCGCCCATCTCATCTTTGGCGTGAAGAAACAATAACTTTAGATTTTCATAATGTTTCAGATGCTTTATATTCAAAAAAAACAAAAAAAAGGGTTTCATGTATCAATAAAAATAATGAAAATTTAGGCATTAAAACTAAAAAAAAACATCCGGAGAACAGAACTACCTTAAAAAAGCAACGGAACTCATTATTCCAGGATAGAATAATACAATCTTCTCCCCCTAAATTCACTTCTCAAGAAGTAATTACACGGGAACCTTTTTCTGAATTAAATAATAAAGATAATTGGCTTTATCTTCCAAAAAAATCTATATCATCTACTATGGATAATAATGAAAAAGAGATCTTAAAATCATTTAATGATCAAGAAAATAAGAGCTTTGATGAACATTCTTTTGAAAAGATTCTCGACATTTCAACTGGTAGTCAGAGTAATCATGCTAAAACTACTCCTAGAAAAGTCAAAAATGTTTCATCAAATCTGAGTCCATGGAAATCTACAATTTTCCATCCTCAATCAAATATAGAAATAATAGACACATTTATAGAAACGCAGAAGGATTACGAATCTTCTGCAGGTCAGTATCAAGCTCTTGATTCAATATTTCTTGAAAACGATTTAATCAATACAACAGTTTTTGCATCATCTACTTTTTTAAAAGTACCAACTAATAAATCCAGCTCAAAAATTTCATGTATGAAAGACGTAAATTTAAAAAAATCACATGGGACGGATACATTATTTCCTGACTTATTTACATCTAATAAAGATACACAGGATCCTGCTAATGATATTTGGTCTAAAAACCCTAGTTCTCCTAGCTCCGATAAATATAAATACTGATAACATGTTTTTTTAGGAAATATGAAAAAACTTTATTACAGCGATTTTTTTTAAAAAATACAATACAAAAGCAATATTCAATACTTTATTGCCTTTTAGATATATTATGGATTTGTATTCTAATTATAATCAGATATATTCATAAATGAATATAACTAAAATGTTTTTGTTATGGAATAATGATGGAAATAAATATATAAATATTGTAATATTTATAATAGCATGTATAGCACTAAAAATTAAAATGTTATAAAATAATTAGTAAATTAATGTATGAACTAATTCATATCAGTAAAACTTGAATAAATTGTATTAATAAACTTTAAATTATCTTTTGCATTATTAGATTTGCATAAAGTTCAAATATGCCTAATTATAAAAATAAAAAAATAACAGATCTTATTTAAATTATGAACAAATATTAGCAATTTAAATAATATTAGATAAATTAACATTACAAATTAATACTTTATTAATAAAATTAAACATCATTATTATCTTTTTAATATATCATAATTTAGAATTTAATAAACATATATTATTTTCATTAATTATATAATATAAAATAATCATTTTTATAATTTGCTATATATTTTAAACTTTAAAAAAAATTAACTAATATCAATTATAACTTATCATCTTGTTAAAACTATAGTGACTTGTAAAATATAAAAATAATAACTATTAATATTAAATTTTTTCATTCTTAACTATACCTAAATAACAATTATTATTAAAAATATAAAACAAATATCATTAAAATATATTTCAAATTAAAAAGAAAATTCAAATAAGCCCAATCATAATAAAAATATCATCATTTATATTGTTAAAATATTTTATAAAATTAATTTTCCAATATCAATCCATAGTGAATAATAAATTTCCCTAAGTATATATAATATATATTGAAATATACCAATACTATTATTAATAAAAACAGATACATATGTTTCGGAGAATTATTTACTTTTTTAAAAAATAAAATTTATCTTATATAAAACTATTTTACTCTTATAAACAAATTTTTACTAATTTTACAAACATAAATTAAAATATTCAACATAATACTGATTACATCAAGTTTTATTTTATTTTCACAAAAAAGTAATTTCCAATACTCTAAAAATATAGTACTAATAAATACAAATCATATTGTATCATTGATAATTTTAAATTCTTTTCTTATATAATATACCCTATTTTTCATAACTTCAAAATGATTTTTCTAAAAAATATATAATTTCTATACAACATATATCTATTTATTCTAGTTATTTCTTTGACAAAACTTTTAAAATTATACACATAAATTATACTATTATTCTTTAATCCTAAAATATTTTTTAAAAATTATATCTTTTATTATTTAAAGATAATTTTAACAATTTTTAGATTGAGATTAAAACCACATATAATAAAGAATAGAATTAATATTTAAATCTTTAATTATAACTCATTTAACTAAATTATGATTTTCATATCTTTTTAAAAAATCATAAATAAAACAAAACTCAAACAATTTCTTACAAAATAAAATAATTTTATTTTTTTAATCATATATTCATTTTAGCTTATTCAAACCATCTAATTGTAAAATTTCATAAAAATAAGAAAATAAAAAAATCATAATAGGAAAAATTCTATTATAAATATAATATTTTTTAAAGACTTAATTTACGGCATCAATTTTATTTTAAAATATATGAAATAATTTAATAAAATATATAATTAAAAAAACAAATAATAACAAACATGAAAACTATATGCAAAAATTATCCACCTTTTCTTGATAAAAATCAACAAGATTTTTTAATTTCAGAATTAATGGATTATATTCAAGTTCATGGAATTAATATTCGTATAACACATTCAGAACAAGACAAAAAACATTTTTTCAACCATCAAAATGTTCCACTAACTCTTTTTCCATCTTTATTTCCATCAATTGCTTTTAAAAAAGCAAAAGCAATTCAATGTGATTTTAATAAACTTTATGCATTTGTTGCAAATGACGAAGAATTTATGTGTCAAGTTATGGAAAAGTAATACATCTATTTTAATAAACACATTTTTTATACAACTAGTCTTGTTAATATTGATGATTTTATAAAAAAATTATGGGACATACATTTAGAGGTCAAAAAGAAAGGAATCGTACAAGTAACAATTATTTAAAAACCATATATGTACTTAAAAAGTATAGCCAATATCATTAGGAATTTTTAGATCAGATTATCTTCTTGAAGCTACACAAAACTCATCACCTCAGTTGAAGCAAGTAGAATTTAATACAATAGCATCTTCTATGGGTTCATTCTCATCTAAAATATCAGAAATGCATAAGTAAATAAATATCATTCTAATCTTTTATCTATTGATTTAAAAGATATCTAAACAGTATTGGTGCTTATGGATCATGTATATTGAAAGAAGAAAATTTTCCGAAAAACGATTCTATTAAATTGCTTACAGAAGGACTGGCCAATGCAAATAGGTTATATGGAGAAAAAAATACTAAAATTCTTTTTATTGTTGAGCCTCATGATTCATTTATTCTTGATCAACGATGCCTTGAATATGAGTTATTTCAAGTGTTAGAAATTTAAAATATTAATTCATATAATTGATTATAACTAGTCACGGGATACAAGCTTATCGTGTATTCCTGCACTCAATTTTAGACTTTATAGAGCTTCGCCAAAATGACAAAGCTTTGCTTTTCAAATCGCCTAACTCAAAAATTGAAGAAATATCTGTAGTATATTTTCGGACAGGATATTCACCAAATCATTACCCATCATCTATTGAATGGTCTGCACGTTTATTAATCGAAGAAAGTCGTGCTATTAAATGCCCTACTGTTATAACACAATTGGCAGGTTGTAAAAAAGTTCAACAAATTCTTTGTAAAAAAAATATCATAAATAAGTAATTTTCCAAATCATAAAATGCACTAATATTTTCTAGATTTCTTCCAGAAAATATATCAAAATCATTGAAAGAAACATTTGTCTCTATTTATGCACTAAATAGAGACTTATCAGGTCAGGAAGCCTATCGCTTACTCATGAATAACCCTCAAAATTACATCTTAAAACCTCAAAGGGAAGGCGGAGGAAATAATATTTATGGATTAAATATACCAACCTTTTTAAAAACAATTCCGGAATCCCAAAGAGAACAATATATCCTCATGGAGATGATTCATCCACTTTTACAGACAAACACAATTATTCAAAATAACGAATTACATCATACTAATGTTATTAATGAATTAGGTATATATGGTGTTATTTTATGGAATAAAAATGGAGAGATCTATCATAATAAAGAATCAGGCTATCTTCTAAGGACAAAAGATAAAGATAAAAATGAAGGAGGCGTGATGATCGGCTGCTCATCAATAGATTCATGTGTTTTAGTTCCTTAATAAGCAAAAACCACAAAAATGCCAAATAAAATAATAATAAAAAGAATAACAATATTACTTAATAAACTTAAAAACAATATAGACAAAATATAATCAAAAAAAAAGTATTTATATTACTTAAACGCCATCACACTCTTAGAGCTACTTCAAAAATCACATTTTTACGCCATTATACTAAACTTTACATATAAAAAAATAAATTCTTTGACCTAACTTTTTTTACAAACCAGTTTCGGTAATTCTAAACTGATCTAGGTTAGGGCACATAAAGTAAAAACTCCTTCAAGTAACAACTATTGTAAACACTTCAACTATCTTACTATGAATAGCCTAATACTGCAAAAATAAGTTCATTATCGTAATGACTTTTATAAAATTTTCTTTACTAAAAATATGTAGGAAAAATTGATGAATTCAATTAACTTTTTTTGTATAATAAATCTTAGTCAAAATCAGCCTTAAAAGAAAACATATACATTTATAGAAAAAAAAATACAATTTTAACAGTAAGATATTAAATATATTAAAATATCTACACATCTATTTTTTATAACTATTTAAGATGGGAGAAGTGTTTTATATCTTTTTTTGCTTGATTGGATTTTTATGTTCAATTATACCTTCTATCTGGCACTGGAAATATCGAAATGTCGCGCCTTTATGTCTTATTTTTTGGATATCTTCAACTAATTTAATATATTTCATTAATTCTATCATCTGGTTTAACGGATCTAAATCAACATATCGTGGTGATCTATATTGTGACATTGTGACTAAGCTTATACTCGGATCGGTTACTGGAGAATTAGGTGCTACTGTTGCTATTACACATTACCTTTCGAAAATTATGAAGTCTTCATATTCATCTATCCAGTCTAAAATAACTCGTAGAAATCAAGCAATAGAAGATATTCTTTTTAGTTTTACATGTCCTATTATAATAATGTCTTTACATTATATCGTTCAGCCAGCAAGGTATGTAATCGATGGAATTAGTGGATGCATGCCATGGACGGATCGATCATGGCTAGCTGTGATTATTGTTTTATTATGGCCTCCTGTATTTGGTAGTATCAGTGCTTACTATTCAGGTATATTCTTCGTATGATTTATAATAAATGTATTCATTTTATTAGTTAAAGTAATTATTTCATACTTCAAAAAGCGAAATGAATTTCAAACTATTTTAAAAGATTCAAAATCGTCTATGACTTTATCAAGATTCATACGTCTTATAGGCTTATCATCTCTAATAATAGCCATTTACTTGCCACTTAATATTTACTTGTTAGCTATAAACATAGCCCAGATTATTAAAAGCAACATCAAATATTCATGGTCAGATGTTCATAATTGGAATTCTAGTATTTTTTATCTTCCAAAAAGCAACATGCCTTTCAATCGCTGGCTTTCGCCATCTAATGGCATTATTGTTTTTATCTTTTTTGGTATGGGTAATGATGCAATACTCATGTATAAAGAAATAGCAAGAAAATTGTACATTACTCAATTTTTCCATTTTGTCCAAAAGAAAATTTTCAAAAAAAAAACAGAAGATAACAAAAATTCACAGGATTATTATAATAGCTATAGTTTTGAAAAATCATTAAACAGGTAAGATAAATCAATCTTTTAATATCCTTTTCCTTACAAATATATTTAGTTGTCCTCCATTATTTTATAATCAAACACGAGACGTAAGAATTCTTGAAAATGGTTCTTTAAATGATTATTCTTCTCCTCCTATTTATACAGATCATGACAAGTACAACTTAGATTTATCAATCTATAATCAGTATTACAGAGACAATTCTAATATAAATAATAAATACGGGCCTCGCAAATAACAAAATACGAAAAATTCGCATTCATCTTTTTTTAAGCAACAATAATATAAAGTTGCATTTTTTACAGACATATATTTATGATACAAATAGCATCTAATTATTCAATACTTTCACTTTTTCAAAAAGAAAAGAAACTATATATATGTTCAATTCTTATCTACAGCTTCCTGGCATGCATCTTTTTCTTCTGATTCTTTTGATGGTCTCAAAACTTGAACACTTCCTTTATTTCTTGTCAATTAAAATTATCGACAAATTACATTATACCCACGCTGAATCACCGATATATTTGTATGTTTCTTTCCATCGTCTGTTGTATATGGACTTAACTGAACTGTGCCATCAACATAAACCAATGCACTTCATATCATTTAACTTGAATCATTTTTTTTTTCTCAGTCTTACCCTTTCTTAACAAATGATAACATATATGTATTTAAACGCGAATCAAAATTGATGATACGGAACCAACTTGTACGATCTGGTGATGTTTGACACGCAAGTGAATAACGAATAAAATCTCGTCCTGATTGACTTGTTTCAACTACTAATTCATTTCCTACTCGTCCGATCAAACTAATTTTTGCCAAATCACATGATACTCTTGAATTATGAAAAAACTAATGCTCATGACTCACTCAATCTATTCAAAACCCTTCAAAACTTACTCTCAAAAACATATATTTTAAAGGTTTCCTGCTAATATTCATTTTTACTTCAAAAAATTAATGTCTAAAAATATAGTGTGTCCTGTCAAATCAAGGATTTCCTAACATAATTAAGGTTCCGTCAATTTGTTACACCTGGGTGTTCGGTTTGATATATAAAACTTTTAATAAACAATTTTGGAACGGACACGTATGAGGGATGTGCCCCAAAATACCACCTAAGGTTTTACCAACTAATTAGGTTAAGACTTGATCAAATAGAAAGTATGATATTTATTTATTTTAATATTTATGTGTCTTAAAATTTATTATATTAAAAACTATGTAATTAATTGTATAAATATACAAATTATGTTTATATTTAGTTTTATTGTTTAAAAATCTATTTTTATCCATTAAGAATGTCAGCCTGCCCAGCGTTTGCTAAAATTGCCCATACAGAGGCTTTAAACAGGGTAAAGACCAAACCAGTCTTTCGTTCAAGTATACTTAATGAATCCAAGACATGTGACATAGGGGTATGTGCTAATACGTGCAAAATATTAGAAAGCTATAAAAATCTAAATTTCTTAAATATACAATCAATTTATTTACTTTATTCAAATTTTGTGCAAGTTTTGAATACTCCTGTAATAAAGCAATTTCTAATGATGAAAAAGAATCTATTGTAAGACGTGATATGCCCTGCACAGTCTTTTCCATGGAATATTTGTCCTATAAAATATCAAAAAAAAAACGTTAAAACGATAATACGTAACAATAAATGTCGTTTATTAATATTAATTATATAAAAATATATTATTTTAAAAAAAAACAAACAAAATATCCTTTAGAAATACCCAACAAGATCATATCCATACATTAAAAATACCCATTTTAACTATTCCTCTATTTTTTAAAACCATATTTTATTAATAACAATTAATATATTCTTGAGTTGGTATTAGAAAAAAAAATTAAAAACCATATATTACGTTTATGTATTTCCTTATATCTATAATAATTAACGAAAAAAACATATATGAACTATTTAATTAACTATAGAAGATTATCCGGACGAAAAAATCTTGCAACATATATGACAAAAATAAAGTCTTTGATGAGTATGCACACGTAAATGTCTATAATGAAATATTCAAAATAAAAAAATAGGAAAAAAAGCCTTTCTAGATGCTTATATATCTTAAATTTTCTATTACATGAAAAAGGACAAGAAAACCTTTTCACGTTGTATATAAATGCATCCACTTCATCTTTTTTAAGAATTAATGACTTATTTGATGGAGAACAAAAATTAACCTAAAGCTGGGAAAACATGAAGGAGAAATTGTATTATTTATGCAATAACAAGATGTTTCGAAAAAAAATAATGAATTTTTAGTTAAAAATTATACACAAGTATTATCTTCCATAAATGAGTGGTCCATATCGAATAAATCTTCATTATGTAGCTTAGAAGAATCGCAAACGTCAAGATGATTAAAATGATCTATAGGCTCTAACAATGTTTGTTTTGAAGTATTTTCATCAGACACTAACCTGAAGGATAGAGAAACGTTTAATAAATGATTAAATAATGGTGAAACGTATAACCATTCATTCACTTCCAGGGGCTCTAATTCATCTTTTTGCATCATACTCCTGAAACTCTAACATATCTTGAAGAGAACTCGGACCGAACAAGATGTTTCATAAGCCAATAGCCATGAATCTAGTTCTGGTTTAAAAAAATGTTTCAAATACTAATGACAATTTTTATGTAATCCATCCGATTTAAATAACTTATGTTCCAATCTTTTAGAACCCAAAATATCTTGCAAGCGATATTCAAAACTATCTATTCCCGTAAAAGATTCAAGAATAGATGGAGCATTTTTGCAATCTACAAACCCCTGTTGAAAACATATTTCACACTCGGATTGCTCTAAACCAAAATTACCAAGACTACAAAATTTACTAAATGTCGTTTTATTCGTAAATAACCCAGAATGAGAAATACTCATCATACATATGATCTTGCTTATTTCTAATCATAAGGAGATATTTTAATGGCGCTGTAGCATAAATTCATTCTATCAACAACTGACAATTATTTAAACGTAATGATAATACCGGTTCCAATAATGCAACTGTTGTTAGGATCTTACCAAACTTTTCTCTCTTTAAATCTCACTCCAAAACATCTACAAAAAGCTGATCATGACAAACACTATACCAGAAAAATGCTTCTTGCTTTTTTTGTGTTCAAAAACAATCATTCTTATATAAAAAAATCGAGAAACGGGCTTTTCAACTCTCCTAAAGAGGCATCTAATCCTGCTTTCAAATTTCTTAAGTCTGAAAAACACCTTCAAATTTCTTTGCATTTTTAATAGATCCTCCAAAAGCAATAAACCTGAATGCTAAACTACATATTATATCCATCTCAGAAATATAAAACACATTATTCCTATACATTTATAGGTTTTTTTTTCTATTTTTTACGTCCCCCAAAAAAACCATAAAACACAACTAACTGTTTCACCCAAAAGAAACAGTTTTTCTAATAAAATATAAACATAACCCTTTATTTTTCTTAAAAAATAAAAATATAATATACATTGTTCAAGCTGGCCTGGAATATCTGCATCTGTAGATCTTAAATACAAATCAATCCAACATATTCATCCTTCTGAGAATGCTTGCATCACACTCAACCTATCCTTACTCCGTACTGATATAATCTAACCCAGACAACTATTCATATAATCCCACTCAAAATGTATTATCCGATAGAGTAAACATCATCCAACTAACCCTATCATATAATTCAAACTAAATCAATACAAAAGCTTGTATTTTTCTCATGATATGCAGATTTTGCTTTTTAACCTATTATACATTCTGGTGCAAAACAGCATACAACACACATATATAACACATATGACCCTTTAAAATCTATATAAATTACAAGAAACTTGCTAGAACCTTCTAGATAATCCTAGAACTTTTTAGGAATTTCAAGGTTTAACCTTTTTTTTATATATCTTAATATACTTCTTTTTCTATATCTCCTTTAATTAAAATGAATTAAAATAACCTAGCCCTATATGGCTGTATATTCTTAACGTCTATACTTTATTTCTTTAATTTCGATGAAACCACTTATATCGCCATTGATAGGTATGTTTTATATTAATATTACATGTTACTTACGTTATAGCGTATACATGCACATTTATTTCAATATCTGGTATTATCTTCTTAGTAATTAGATCTTTAGTAAAAAACAAATATTTATAATGAAGTAGTTTGCCCTTGCAGCCTTATTTAAACATAATTCGGAAGCACTGATAAGTGATCTTCCACAAGGCTTAAGTGGAGCACATGTTGGTAATACATGTATTTTAGCAGGCCTAATATATATTGTATATTTTTTTTTATTATATAAAAAAGCGATCTGATATATAGCAAAGGGAATATTGGTTTTTAGTGGTACACAAATATGGTTAATTCGACGACAAACAGGAATTTCGCTTTGAAATTATTGTAAATTTGAATTATGGTATTTTTAAATGAGCTGTCAATTTTGAATCAAGACTTGAATTTTTATAAGTAAATGATAATAATACTTTAAAATAAAAGTTAGGTGTAAAAAAGAATAATATTTATAATATTAAAAGATTCTATATGTCACTCTATACCTTTACTATATAAATTCTATTATATAATACAATCTATGTTTAATTTTTGATAATGACAACAAAATGTGACATTTATCATAAATCCATTTCAAAGCCATTTAAAAAAATGATAAGCATATAATATATTTGTTATATCCATAGTATAAATTTTCAGCATAATATTGATAATTGTAAAACCCAAATAAAGCCAAATCTTAAATTATTAATTTTATTATTTTCTATTACAACTTCAATCCTATTATAATGAAAACATCATTACAAACTAATTTGTATCTTTTACAAAACCTTCTTTAGCCTTTTTAGCAGTTTTATCCTGACCATATTTAATTTGCAAAATAGCAGTAGAATCAGGAAAGTCAGAAGGATCCACAGAAGTTTTCATTGGGATAGAAAAACAAGCACCTGATGATCCATCATTATAAAAAGTATCTGGATGTAAAGGAAAACAAGAATAATTCATATTAGAATAACTCAAACAATATTTAGAATTATTGGGAGAAAACATTTCTGATATATGCTGATGATTCTTTTGTGAGAATAAATCAGTTGTTGAGTAGGTGGAAATAGCAGAATTTGAACTCGAGTCAGAAGACGAAGAATAGTTATGAAGTACATGTTTTGGATGCATCGAAAGACTCTTGTCAAGTAAAGAAAGATCATAAGAAGAATTAAAAATTTGATCAGAAGAAAGAGGAAACATAGACGTGATCGGATAACAACTTCGATCGCCCTCCTTAAAGTCAGAAGAATTCATAGAATAAAAAGAATCGTTCATATTTTTCTTAAAAACAGAAAAATTACCCAATGGCTGAGAATTTATATTATTGTCCTTTTCAGCATAAACATCCGTATGATTACTCATGTCTTCTATCCCATGTTTTTTAAGCACTAAATATTCAGAAGAAAGGTGATTTTGATCCCCTGAATATATTTGATTCTCCACTTGAATAGAATCATGTGTATAAGGGGGAAAATAATCCTTATGTAAATCAGTATCCTGTTCATTTGTAACACGATTAGAACAAAGATGTTTCTGTACAACTCCTAAATTATGAACCGGTTCAACTTCATCTGAATGACTTTGATGCGATTGTATTGATGATTCTGGTAGAAAAGCAGAAGACGAAGACGTGTGTTGATTAAATTGATTATCTATTTCAGAAGAAACTGTTTTATTATTCGAACAAAGATCATAAGCAGTTAACGTAATATATATTTCAGTAGATTTGTCTAAAATAATAAATAAATAAAATAAAGAAACGAAATAAATACCAATTTCCCCATTTCTCATTCTTTCTTCCTGTCGTGCTACTTGATAAATTTCTCTCAAAAGGCTTGTTTTATTAGGAGGCATAAAAGCAGAAATCTCAGCAGTCGCTAGCTCAAGTCTATTAATAGGAATTCTAGAACATCTTAACATAGTAAGAAGAAGGCCAATTCTTTCTATTTTAAATTAAGCAATTTTACAATAAATTATCGATCCGACCTGATTTCATAAGGTGATCCGGCTCTTTATGACGTATATTTACAGGCCACCACGAAGGCTTAGACTTATCACCCCTATTATAAGGATAACGAGTTTGCTTCTTCGGTTCAATCACTTTAATCCATGCTTTTGCCACAATTTTACATACGGATTGTTGCAACTGTTTAAATCGAGACTCCATAAATGCAATAACTTCAGCTGTATTTCCAATAACAAGAGACCTATACTTAACTTCCCCAGAAACATATTCGTTACTCTTATCATCAGTATCTACTTCAACAGAAAGACTATTCTTATTCACATCCTCCTGCTTTTGAAAATCCCGTGAATCACATGTTGTATTCGATGAAAGGGACTTCTCTTTTGGAATGAAAAATTCATTTACACCAAGGATTGATTTCATAATATCACTCATCAAAGATTTATCATATGATGGCCCTTCAAACAATTTTTCCAATGAATCAGAACACTTTAATCCTAAAACATCATCTTCACTTAAAACACCAGGATAACATATTCCATTCATCTTATCATCTTTTAATTCAATATTTTCCTTGTTTCTAATATTTTTCTTAGCTAATCCATCTTTAAACGTGTCTCCAGATTTTTGATAAGCAAGTGCTAACTTTTGAGCATCATTCAAAACCTTCTGATTAAACCACGATTTCAATTGTCCCTGAAATGCTTCACTTGCATACGTTTCATAATCCCCCCTAGAATTAACCAACAAAATCGCAAAATTAGACTTATTTATATAGCAAGACTTGCATAAAGCACGAAGAATCCTATCACGCTTACACTTAAAGTGTCTATTCTGATGCGAAGGACTAGAATATGGCTCCACACGTACAGGTATTCGTGGCATCACCCAATCCTAATTTCAAAAATGTTTAAGATAAAAAGAGCCAAAAAAACCCAATTTTTTCTCCGAAAAAGAGAATCCTATCATTAAAATACTAAAATATTCATATATCCTAATTATAACCTTCAAATACCTCTCCTTTATCCCTTATTAACCCTCTATAGATATACCACGTTTATCCCGTCGTTAATAGATTACGTTGGCTATTATATCCATGGTTGACATGGCAACCTCAAAAAACAATTCATTTTATAAGACAATCTTTTAAACACAATCATTTAATACATGTTTCTTTTGGTTCTAATTAACATTTCAATCCATTTTTTCAGCCCTAACATTTGAAATAGGGTCATCTTTTTTCTCATCTTTATCATTATTTAATCCAGATGCAGCAGCCTGTTTCCATACGTTTACTTCCCTCCATAATCGATCACATTCAGCCTTTAATTTCTGATTTGTAGCACTTAATTCAGAAATTGCTTGATCCGTTAAAAGCTTTTCTAATGTCCATTTTTCAATATTATTTGCTTCATTTTCTTTCAATTGTTGAATATATGCAACAGTTCTTTCAAGAATCTTTCCCTTGTTTTTTTCACAACCAGGCACAATCCGTGCTAATTCCGATATACTCTCATTAATAGTTTCTCGTCGTCGACGTTCTACTTCCTAAATAAATCATAAATATATATTTTAAAATCCTTAAAACCATCTTCTAATCTTACTTTATGATTTGATCTTCTTAATCGATGCCATTCTTCTGATCCCACCATAGGTTTATGTCCTCCAGCCTCATGTAAGTCCTCTTCTCTTCGAATCACTGTTGATTTTAAAATTTCTTCACCTGTCTCGACTGAATAAATTCCTCCACCCTCATCATCATCATCATCTTCTCCATTCATTCCCGTATACCTTGTTATCTCTGATAACCCATGAAATTCTTTGCTCAATGAATCTTCTGTTCGATAAACCTTTTCAACCTAACATTATATAAACAGACGATTCTTAAGCCAAAAAAAACAATATTATTAAGAATAAATAATAAAACATACCCTTTGATTTTGTTTTTTTAAGTGTTTTAAGGTCATTATTAGCTTTTCTGTTAAAATATTTGAAAAAAGTTAATCTTTTTAAGATCACAAATAGCTCGATATCTTTACCCGTCACGTGAAGAGGACCAGATATATATATATAAATATAGAAAATATACAGTAAAGAGATATAAAATGTCAAGAAACGCTGAAATTAAGGTGTTATGAATCAGAAAAATAGAAATGAGAGAGAATATCCCAGCGAGAGGCCTGAGAATAAAGAGAAAGATATTTGATAAAATGAAGAACTCCAGAATCTCTTAAAATAAAATGAAAAGTGTTCCATGAAGGGTTAGAATTGAATAAAATAGAATGTATAGGCGTAGGAGGAGTCATATAAAGATGATAACCACCATTTTTTCCATGATCCCAATGTCCAGATGGTGTTAAAGAAAGAATAAGATCAAGAATAGGTGATAAAGAGGTGTGTGGGATTGCAAGAGTGTAATCAAGACCAGGACGAAAACGCCGAATTAATGCTGAGAAAGTAGAAGGAATTAAAGTAGTACAAAAATGAATCCATTGATGAAAAGAAGGATGATTAAAAAGATTTTGTAAAAGAGAAATTAAAGGGGAATCAAAAGAAGAATCAGGTGAATCAATATATAAATAACGATGCTTATGAAGAGGTTTTGCAAGTTTCCAAGGAGGAGAAATATCTAATAATGTTTGAATCGAACTTGATTTTTCTATATCAAGAATCCAGTTTTTTATATGATTAGAAAGTGTAGATTCAAGAAAATTAGGTAATTCAAGAACTGAATAATCTAAAAACGTTTCTCTTAGCTGCATCATTTTTTCATAATTAAGATATTCGGGATTTATCCAATCCTTTAAATATGACAAATGATCTTTTAAAAATTCATTAAATTCATCATTAAAAGTAATTGAACAAATTTTAGGCTCCATACGAGGCTCATCATAATTCTGTATATCTGAATGAAGAATTTGTAGAGTACTTAATACATTTTCACTCGATATTTTAGGTTCTTGCCATCCTTCTTCTCCAGGCTGAGGCCTATGAAACCAACCAGAAATAGAAAGTCTCCATTTATTTTCCTGATAAACTTCTTCCACATCATGAAATGAACGCCCTGGTTGGACCTGAAAAAAACAAAGTTGATTCCATACAGGAAAAATTGCCTTTTCATAATCACAATCAGGAAAAGAAGGTCGAACCGTAGGATATAATCTTAATGCACCTCCATATGATGGTAACCATGCTTCATCTGGATCTACTAGATAAAGAATAAATGAAACTTCACGAGTACCAATAACATCATCATGATTAAGCAAATGTCCGCCCTATTTTATTACATTTTGACAATAATTCCCATGTTAACTCACTTGGCCATATATATTAACTGATATATCAATCATTTTGCCTGATAAATAACCACAACCTGTTACTTTAGAAATAAAGCAACGAAATTCATTGGAATACAGGGCATCTCTTAATTTTATTAATGAAGACAGCTTCTTACGTTCATCTTCCTCAAGACCTGAAAGATTTTCTAAATCACCTGTCTGAAAGACCTTTTTTTCATAAAAAATATATTCAATAAAAATAATAAAAATACCTTATAAATATCTGTTTCTTTCTCAGAAAATGCTAAATTTTCAAGAATTTCTTGACGAACTTTTCTTAACAAATTTTCACATATAATTCTATTTAAGACACAATGTTCATAAGGTTGAGCTGAATGATATTCTTTTGAAATATCATTTATAAATTCTGAAGATCCAAGTGGTTGAGTAAAAACAGAATAAAAATCCAGCTTTTTTTACTTTTAAAAATATTTCAAAAATTTTTATTAAAAGAATAAGTTTTCTTAACAAATTATTAATCTCGACCTTAATATTAAATAATATATTTAATTCATTGAAATTAACTAAAATTATCCTTAATGCAACAAACAACGTTATACGATCTTAATCTACGTGTATTACATAAGCATTATCCATCGATTATATCAATACTTGCAAGTTCACCATATGTTGTACTTTATTCATTCTCAGATTCAAAAAAAACTTGGGTAAAAATCAAAATAAATAAGTATTTATTATTTATTTTGTTAGACTAAGGAACACTGTGAAGGAACATTATTTATATTTTCAACGTTAATATATATTTATTTAAAATAAATTTTATTTATTTATTTATTTCTTAGGAATAAAGGTTATAGTTACACAATTTTAAATCGGCTTTCATTGGAGTCATTTTCAGCAAATTTAATTTATCCGGATGACCTTGAATATTCAGATCCATATATTATTCATAAAATCAATAATAGTATTAAATCAGTATATTTGGAAAAAGACTAATATTTTAGATGAAATCTATGGTCTTTGGATTTGGGAAGCATTTGACCGGCAAAAAATATCATCAGTTATGATTAATTGCGCTAAACGTAATGTCAATAGTTAAAGAAATAAAAGAAATTTGAATAGGATTTTAAGATAGAAGAATTTTTATAAATATGTTTAATATCAAGCATCAACATTATGCTAAATCTAACATAATCTATTTTATAAAAAAGAAACTAAAAAAATTATTATAAAATATCCATTTCAAATAAAATGATGATTACTGGTCATAGAAAAGAGCATTTCGTTACCTTTAAGATAATCCAATCTTTATGATTTCCTTATTCCTAAAATATAGAAATATTTGTAATATTTATCCTACAAAAAGACAAGTTATTTCTGAATATAGCAAAATTAGAATTAATATTCATAAAAAGTATATAATAAATTATTTTCCAGACTTAAATGCCAAAAGAGATGACAAATTAGAAAGACTACATGATTTCTTTAAAAATTCATGCTATATAATAGTTTATTACAATATCTATAAAAAGAATTAAGTATACCTCTAAAAGTTCCTCAGCAGTAGCTCTGCTTTTAACATCTACGCACAAGCAAACAGCCAGAAAACTTTTAAGTTCTTTGCTCAACTTATCCGGCTTCTTTAATGTTGGCGTGCCATTAGTAGCAATAAGGTATAAGGCTTTTAAAGGCTCCTCATTTAAATAAGGAGGTTCAGTTTCTATCATTTCTATAGCCATAATTCCCAAACTCCATATATCGACTTTAGGACCATATTCTTTTTGTTTAACAACTTCTGGAGCCATCCAATATGGAGTTCCTACCATTGTTGCCCTCTTATTCTTTTGCTCTGTCAATTTTGCACAAAACCCGAAATCAGCTACAAGTCAAAATGAGAATATACACTAAAAACTTAAATTACATACTAATTTTTACGCGACCATGAAAATCTAAAAGAACATTATCGCTTTTAATATCCCTATGAATTATTTTCTGCTGATGAAGATGTTGGAGCCCTTTACATGTCTATTTTCTGTTAAATAAACCTGTGAATAGATATAATAATATGCATTTAACCTCTAAAGATATAGCAGCAATTTGATCTTCTGTCAACGTATTATTATCAATTATATCCGTCAAAGCACCACCTTCCATATATTCCATAATAACCCATAATTCAGAATTTTTAGCTAAATATGCATCTAAAAAATTAACAATGTTTGGATGATGACTTTCTTTCATCACAAGAATTTCATTAACAATCAATTCTCTCCTTGGTTGATGTGCAATATCCATCTGCTTTATAGCTACCTTTAAACCTGTTTTTAATTCACAATTACCTGATTTTATATCTAAATTTACTTTCGCAACATAAACAGAACCACTTGCCCCTTGCCCCACTTTTTTGATCTTAGTATATAATATATTAGGGTCATCAGTAGATACTACATTTCTAAGCCTTTCCATCACCTGGTTTTCTGTTAAATCGTTAACTTTCTTGTCTTCAGAAGGCAGATCTTGTTTCGCTGTTCGCAGATTTGAAAGTGATGATGGTAACTTCTTATTCAGACAGGGATGTTTTACAGATGTCTCAGAAAATGCAGTTGATATGTCTGGAATATTCTTCGATGATACAGGAATTTTTGGTAATGGCTGAGTTGGTGCCTGAGAAATAAATGCTAAATTATTTTGCGATTGCTTATGTTTCAACGTGTCGGGTAGTGCATTTTGACGTTTTTTCACCGTAACTCCAAATCCCTTCTCAACATTTAAAGAACCAGAAGAAAGTAATGAATCATTTTCATGAGAAGACGATCCCAAATCAATGTTTAATCTAGTAGGCAAATTCTGAGGTAATACTGGAGGCACACGGTAAGGTACCATTTTTTCCGAACCTTTAATATCCATCTTCTTAAGCCGTTCTCGAAGAGGAACAATGCTTTTAGAAGCAGATGATACGGGATATTGATAGATAAAACCATTATTCGCATGATACTTCTCCAAAGTCATTTTGTTTTGTTCAAAAGACTTTACATCCAAATTTTCAACATCACAAGGATCTGGACCCAACATACTCGGCTCTCCAAACTCATCTTTTTCTCGTAACTGGGTATCACTATAAAATTGAAGTACTTCAATCACTGCTTCAGGATTTTTCGCATAATCTTCCTTAGTAATAGCACTAGCAGTTAAAAGCCTTGTCCATTCTTCTGGAAGCCCAGTAAATCCCCCACTTTTTGGATCAAATCCAACATGAACTTTATGCGTAAAATTCGTCGGATTCGAAACCATCATCAATGGACACCTCTATAATTAAATATTAACTATTAAAAATATTATCAATTACAAAAATACAGAGTAAATCTCATCCATCCACGAATAAAGATCATTATCACTCTTAAGACTAATAAAATAGCTCTTTTTCGTTCCAGATCCTAGTTATATCATTAGCCAACAATATAATAAACGAATTAAAATGCATCAGTAAACATCAAAATCTGAAAAAACACATCAATATAAATTGATCTATACTTTCCGATGCTAAAAACTCCCAATACATATTGATCAACATCAATTCATTCGGGTCTAACACCCGAATCATTGACACCTTACCATTACGTATACACATGCCAATCCCCGGATCCCTAACAATTTCGAAACAATAATCTTTCAATTCAATACGGCTCACATTCGTAATTTCACGCAAAGGAATAGATAAACCTGGACTTGTCGAACTCTAACATCATCAACCCGGTTCTTTTTTCAAAGCAAATAAAACCCCAATACCTCATTCTTCAAAATATAAAGAACCTTTTCCCTTAAGACTAGATATTTCTTTGTCCAAATCCAGCTTTTAATACTATCTTCCTTAACATTTGCCCATCCTGCTTTCAAAATCCCCTTTGAATCCTTATATGTCTGAGAAACATCAAAACAACGTCCTGCATAGATATTTGATGACGAATATGACGGAATTTTCAGAGGTGGAGCTGGTGCTGGACCCGGATTCACAAAATATTGTGATGATAGGTTATGAGCCATAAAAAAAAGTAAAAAAAAGCAATATAGCTCAAATAAAAACAAACAAGTACTTCAATTACAAAGAAATACACAAAAATCTATAAATCAGTAGTTATTTCAAGAAAAAACGCGATATTTACCTGCACAAAGAGTAACAGAAGTCCGCCCGGTTTTTGATGCCCGAAGCAATGTAAATGAAAGTTGGTTGCCATGACGACTGTCACGTGTATCCAGAAGAAATATATAAAATAAAAGAATTAAATTAATAAAGACTTTATTAAATTCCATGACGTTCATAAGAGGAATCATTAGTATAGAGTTTAAAAGTAAGATACATAGCTATAAGCGCAGAAATACCACTTATTTGAAAAATCCAAATAAAACTATAATCCATATTATCTTTACATCTTATAATATCTTCAAATTTTTTATAGCCAGTTAGCTTAAAAATAATTCCAACCATAATAATGCTTAATACTTGTGGTATAGTAATAAATATATTATGAACACCAAGAATGGTTCCGGATCGATGCAATTCGTTATTGGAAGAAAGCTCAATAGCAATAAGTGAAAAAGGTGCCCAAAGAGTAATAGCCCTATATATTATTATCAAGAAAAATATGAAATATAATTTATAATATTACCAACTAAGACCACATAGAGCTATAATGACGACTGCTTGAGTTGTTGTTCTTACAAGTATGGTTGAAAGCATGCATAAACTAAAAATAAAATGACCAAAAGTCCATAAAAAGTGAATGTTTATTTTTTCTAAAATGCTGAAACATTTTGCATTGAAAATATATTTAAATAGTTTTTTCTCAGAAATAAATAAAGGAAAGAAAAATGTCCCAAATAAAGAAATAATAGAAAAAAGTAGAAAAGCAAAAGATCCATATCGAGTAGCTTCTTCTATTAATAAATATTCTTTCTCCAGACTATATAAACTATCTGGATATTTTGAATACTTATTACAATATTTTCCAGCGTATATTTCAGCTACATATGTTGTTCCCTTCCATCCGATATAAGTATTAATTTAACTTAGTTATAACAAATAAATCTTACATAAAAAAGAATTGGAAACCTTAAATACCATCCAAATTAGTTCTCTATATATAATATAAATATATATAATTACCATCCTAATATTACATTAACTTTATTCATTTAAACAAAATCAAAATACCAATCCATGCAAAAAATTGAATTATACATATCCAAAGAATTTCTGACGGAAGAGATATAATAGTAGAAAATATCATTTTCAAGAAATTAAACAACCCCATCCACCAAGGTATCTTTTCAAAATCACACCCTCTATTAATAAATGTTAAAAAATATACAAAGCTAATAACTAAAAATTACCTTTCTATAAAATAACGCTTTTCCTTTGCAGTAAAAAAAGTAACAGCCGTACAAATAACTAATATAATTGAGCCAATAAGACTAAGAGCTTTAAATTCCGTATTCCCTAAAACAGGAGCAATCTTTGGTAAATTTAAATATCCATTTAAATATCCAACTACATTGAAAATTCCTATCATACGACTAGCCCACGCATTTGCCAAATCCTGTTGAATAATAGGCACCATATCAATAATTAATGCTCGACTACTTGCTTGAACTTTAAAACATTAAATCCTGCCAAACTATAAGTTTAATATACCAATATTAATAGAAAAATCAAGAAGATAAACAATCGCAATAGATATAATAATCGTCACAGTTCTTGCTACTTTTTCATGTCCTGAAAAAAAGAAAAATGCTACATCTTTAAAATACGCCAATCCTATCAAACTAATCACAACGCATAATGTTCCAATTACAAGAAATGGACGTCGTCTACCAAATCTACTTCTTGAACGGTCAGAAAAAAACCCAATCAAGGGCTGCATAATAGTTCCCGTCAATGGTGCTGCGATCCATACAAAAGAGGTGTAGTGCTTAGTCAATCCCAGTGAAAGCAAATATGGAGTACCTTCTTCTATGTAATCCAATACAAATGCCTAAGTAATTCTTACCATACCCCAATTCAATAGACCCTATTTATATTAACCAAATCCCACTCATTAAACGTACTTACATGTAAGTTGTAACCCACCTAAAACCAATGTTAAAAAAAGCAGATAAAGAGTCCCTCTTAGTGGTGGTTCCCGCAGCTCTTCACAAGAAGATAAGCCCTGCGGAGTCTCATCAAAATGGTCTTTCGACGTATTTACATGCGCATACAATCCGATCATGGAGATCGAGATGACCACGATCGTCACGGTGCTGTGATCTAGAAGAGTCAAAATATGACTAAATCAAGATAATAATGCCAGTTTTACAGTAGGTTTGATGCATATATAAATAAAATGGAGATTGGTTTTTATGATTTAAAAACAAATGAACAGTTAACCAGCTGGGGACTATTAATTTTGATGGTTTTATTAATAATGGCATTATGGACATCCTATTATTTGCAAGCCAAAAAGATAAAGAGTATCCACGAGACAGTAATATCTATTTTTTTGGGTATTTTTATTAGTATTTTTTAAAATAGACGAGATATATACATATAGGAATGATAGTGGGACTACTTATTGAAGAATTTCAAAATACAGATATCCAAAAAATAGTTACATTTAACTATGGATACTTTTTTAATCTTCTTTTGCCTCCAATTATCTTAAATTCAGGATATGAACTTCATCAGGTATCAAGTGAAAAGATTACCAAGTCAAATATTGAAAAAATAATAGGAACTCTTTTTTAAAAACCTTGGAGCTATTGTCACATTTGCATTTGTTGGTACGTTTGTTTCAGCTGTTATTACTGGGTATAAATAAGAAAGAATAAAAGTATTTTCTTATGAAAACAGACTTTTAACATATATTTGGGCATTAACAGGACTAGAACAAGTAAAAATTTCATGGATAGAAGCTCTTAAATTCGGGGCAACGATTAGCGCTACAGATCCTGTTACTATTCTTTCTATTTTTCGTACATATGGTGTAGATCCTACATTATATACGATTATTTTTGGAGAAAGTTTATTAAATGATTCTGTTTCAATAGTTATGTTTGAGTTGAATTACCTATACTATGGTTATTGTTAAGTTAACTTTTTTTAAGGACATTACAACGCTTTTATAATAAGGAGATAAATATAATAGATGTTTTTATAGGAATTGGGCAATTTTTCATAACATTTATTATATCTCTGGCCATAGGTATCTTAGCAGGTATTTTTATAGCACTACTTCTCAAATATTCGCATCTTCGTCGTTTTCCATATATAGAATCATGTATTATTACACTAATCGCTTATGCATCTTACTTATTTTCAAATGGATGCCATATGTCTGGTAGAATCTATCAACTTCTTAATCTTATATAACTTAAAATAGGTATTGTTTCTCTTTTATTTTGTGCAATTGCTTTGAAACATTACGCCTTTTACAATATGTCTACACAAACACAATTTTCTACAAAATTTTTGTTTAAAATATTATCTCAACTATCAGAAAATTTCATTTTTGTCTACCTTGGAATATCCCTTTTTACACAAACAAATCTTGTTTACAAACCATTACTAATTTTAGTTACAATGGTTGGTTTTATATCTTTTTAATTAAATTAACTTCTTAAATTACAAGTTTTTCGTATGTATTGCTAGATACATATCCATATTTTCCATTTCGAAGTTCATAAACATGGTTATGCAATCCTACAATATTATTTTTTGTGAGAAATTGCCAGCATCTTATCAAATTATGTTGTTTTGGTCAGGTTTAAGAGGTGCTGTTGGTGTTGCACTTATACAAGCAGTTGAAGGAGAAGCAGCAAATACCCTTAAGGCGACTATATTAGTTCTAGTTGTCTTAACCGTCATTATATTTGGAGGAACAACACCTCAAATGCTAGAAATTGTAGGAATTCATATGGGAATCATTAATCATGAAGATGATTATCATATAGAGGATTTCTATAACGAAAATCCTTCACTAGAAGAAAACATATCTGATAGATTTATATTCAAAAGAACTGGTTCTTTATCCAATTCTCAAAAAATAAACCAATATATTTATGAATCAGATCAACATTCAAAACAATTAGATTCTCTTGATCTATTGTACCATTCCGACAATTCTTCTGAAAGAAAGAAAGATCAAGATAATATTTATAAAAAATCTTTTGATTCTGACATTTTTTTCCCCACTGTTATGGAATATACAAAACTAGAAGATATTTCTTATACATCTTATGAAATGACAAGAGAAAACATATTCCAAGATAATGAACAGCTATATGCCTCAGATAATCATATAAAATGGTTCAAAGACTTCGATTCCAAAATTCTTATGCCTTTAGTTATTGAAAAAGATATCATGTCAAAAAAAAATAACTATAAAGTTTAAAAAAAAAAGGGAGCTAGGAAAGAACATAATTCAATACACACTTAGCAACTATTAATTATTAACAATTTCTTTTTCATAACATCTAGGTAAAATATTGATATTATATATGATTAATCTTTTCTAACACAAACTTCTTTTAGTAAGCAAAAAAAAATAAAAAACTATCACAAACACATCCATATCAAAAACAAATACAAAAATATTATTAAAATCAAAGCAAATATTTTTTTCTGAAAAAAAATATCAATTTTCACACAAAAAATCACAAAATATTCCTTTTTTTCTATTCATACAGACAACTGCACTTTCTTTTGAAGCTTTTACATACAATACTTCTTATGAATACTCTCATATATATTCATTTCTTCGTTCACAGCTTTCCTTATAAAAACCTCACGAACCTCAAAAAAATTTAAATCTACTTAAGATGGTGAGTTAAAGCTATTATTCTAAGAGAAAAAGAGCTAATATCTATGACAGGGAAATGTTCAATCAGGCAACAATGGGAAGCCTTCAAAACAAGAAGATCAAGAAAAAGTCAGTGTTTTTTTGCGTAAATAAAGGATGAATTAACATTAAAAAAACAGAAAAAAGAGTCTAAATATGAACCACCCATAATGTCCACACGGGTAGGAAGGAGATATAATAGAAATAAGGGTCCTGATGCATCATATAAATTCCCAATGGTTTATCCTACAACAAGGTGTCGTTTAAAGCTTTTAAAAATGGAGAGAATCAAAGACTATTTGTTATTAGAACAGGAATTTGTGTCTAATCAAGAGTTAATGAAACTTGATTCAGAAAAAAAGGATCAAAAAGAAGAAGAAGAAGATGATGATAAACTTCAAAGCTTAATTGGAAGTCCTATGGGAGTAGGAACTCTAGAGGAGATGATTGATGATGATCATGCAATTGTATCATCTGCTACTGGACCGGAATATTATGTTTCTATTATGTCTTTTGTAAATAAAGATTTACTTGAGCCTGGATGTTCAGTATTATTACATCATAAGGCAGTATCGATTGTTGGGGTGTTAAGTGATGATATTGATCCGATGGTATCAGTGATGAAGTTGGACAAAGCACCAACAGAATCATATGCGGATATTGGGGGGCTTGAATCACAAATTCAAGAGATTAAAGAAACGGTAGAATTACCGTTAACACATCCCGAATTATATGAAGAAATTGGAATCCGGCCTCCTAAGGGAGTTATTTTATACGGTGAACCAGGTACAGGAAAGACATTGTTAGCGAAGGCGGTGGCAAATCAGACGAGTGCAACCTTTTTACGTATTGTTGGATCAGAGTTAATTCAAAAATATCTGGGAGATGGGCCAAAATTTGTCCGAGAGCTCTTTCAAACAGGTAATTACTTCTTAAAAAGTGATTCAATAAAAAGTAACATTGCTCCAGCACATGACAATTCACCATCTATTGTGTTTATTGATGAAATTGATGCCATTGGGACAAAAAGGTATGATTCAACATCATCAGGAGAACGAGAAATCCAACGGACGATGCTTGAACTTCTAAATCAATTAGATGGATTTGACGATCGTGGTGACGTAAAGGTAATTATGGCAACGAATCGAATCAATGATTTGGATCCAGCATTAATACGACCTGGAAGAATGGATAGAAAAATTCTATTTGAAACACCAGATCAAAATACGAAACGCAAAATCTTTCAGATTCATACGAGTAAAATGAATCTAGGGGATGATGTATTAATTGAGGAATTCATAACAGCTAAAGATGAAATGAGTGGTGCAGATGTGAAGGTAATAGTTAAGCTATGTATAAAGTTTATTAATATATACAGGCAATTTGCACGGAGGCGGGTCTACTTGCTCTTAGAGAACGTAGAATGCGTGTAATCGCAGATGACTTTAGAAAAGCTAAAGAACATGTATTAAAAACGAAACAAAAGAATATACAAGGTGAGCTTTATTTATAAGCTTCTGTTTTATGTGGAAGATGGCTCAATTAAATTCTCATTTATCTAACTTATACGTATTTTTTCAACCATTGTCTTTTAAATACAAGTAATTTATGATATTTAATAAACAAATAAGACCGAATTCAATCCATTTACAAATCGCCATTTATATGCATAAAAAAGCTTATTTACTTTTAAACTCATTTAAAATTCAATATCTATGCTACAAATCTTGGAGAAACATTTCTCCAATGTCTAACCGGTCTTGTATCTTCTAATTCTACAGCATACCAATATGCCTTTTTGGCGTTTTTTAAATCGTTCATTTTTTCCCAACTCTCCCCTAATAAAAGCCACGCTTCTGATGAATCCCATCCAGAAAGCTTAGTTACCATGTCTAACATTTGTTCTGCTCTATCTCTATAGGATTCATATTTTTCTCCTTTTAAGTCCAAAAAAACTTTACTCAATCCAATATTAGCATTTATATGATCATGATCTTCTAACAAAGCCCATTCAAATCTTCTAGCAGCATCCTCCAATCTATTTAAATGATAATAAAAAATACCCCACTTCATGACATTAATTTAACAAAACAAGAACAAACAAAACTTGCCTGAGTATGTACATCTGGATGAAACAATCCAATTTTCTCTGCTTCTTTAATAGACATTAGAGATTCATCCCATTTTGAAGCACGACAATATAAGGATGAGAAAACTAACCAAATTTTTCTTAAACAACGCTTAGATATTTTCTTTTGCTCTTTTTTTAAATAATAATGAGAAAATTCAGATTGTTTGAATGACAAAATCTTACTCTGAGATCCATTTTCTAAAGATAATTGACTAATTCGAGAAACATTTAAATCAGAATGATCTAGTGATGAATATTTATGTTTTAATTTTGAATTTATATCTTGAATATTACTATCTAAAAAAATCAGATAAATATCAAATAAAAATGTAAAAACCTACTTAAGGAACAAAAAGAAACAGATCTTTTCGAAGCATTAAACAATGATAATTGACTAGAAGTATACCTTTGCGAAAAAACATGGCTTGATAACCGCTCTTCAAGAGACTTAATCATTACTTTATTTTCAGTAAGAAGCAGAGAAGAAATAGTTTCCATAGGTATTGAATCCGACAATTCAAAGACAGGAAAAGAATATTCTGTTTTAAAAACTTTTGCATAAAAATTAAAAATATTTTTATACATTTCAATAGCAACATCTATACCATCCCTTGCCTCTAAAAGTGCACAAAGAGTAATCTTTATTTCAACAAGACTTTCGCGATCTCTATAATCCAAATGAGAAAAATTATCACCAGTTTCAACACCTGATATTTGGATTGCAGCTTCACAAATTTGAATAGCTTGACTATATTCCCCTCTAGTAGATAATAAAAGCGAAAGAAGATGGAATGATTGATACAACATATATTTCTGAGAAACAACATTCTTTATTGTCAAAATAGCGTCAGTTATTTCTCTTTGTTCAGCATATTGAAACGCTAAATGATATAGAGTAGATTTCTTATCAGGAACATATTCTAAAGACTTTTGAAAAGCATTAATTGCATCTTGTTGTATAGAAGGCCTCTCAGAAGCCTCATATGCTATAGTTATATTAAGTATTGAATTAATTATTTCAAAAAAACAATACTTTTTATAGACTGACAACTATATGTTATTCCTATTACCTCCCAAATATCGCCAATAACTTTACAGTGTTTCGGAGATTCCAAAGTATCCAATGCATGACGCAATTTTTTAACAATTGCTAATGCCTTTTCAAACTACTTTATTAACTCAACATTCTTAAATAAAAAAAAACTTACATCATCATAATGAATAATATACAACTTTATCCCATTTACATAAGTCTCTGCAACTGTAATATCATCATCAAAATCCTGTCCAGTGTCTTGTTCTATTGGTTCATTTCTACGAGACATAATTTCTTGGCGAAAAGGTGAAATTTTAGCTCTTTCAACCAATTCAACATATAAATCAAATGCACAGCGTGCTTCATCATAATTTCTTAGAAAAATTAAGACCTCCATCAAATATCGTATAAGACGATGAGATTTATATGTTTTGTTGATAGCATGATAAATAGTCTAAACCATTAAATCTTAAAAACAGAAAAAAATAAAAATTACTTCTACAATTGTTTCTGCATAATCCAGTCCTTTTCCCATATTTTTCCAATTTTTCATAACCCAATCCACATATTCCAAGATAATACCATTTAACCGACCAGATTTAGGAAAATTAACAACTTGTAATAATAAACTTTTATATATAGGTTCTATCTTAAGAATACGTGATTCCAATTCAGATACAGAAAAAACGCAATAAGGAAGATCAGACTCTTTTAAGTTTGATGATTCATCTTTAGGAGTATCGCTTAAAATACTATTATTCAATAATTCAGAAAGTAACCGATAATATAAGCGACATACAGCCGCAGAATATAATGCTTTTTTAATTAGAGATATAGAATTGTCTAAATATCCAGATTTAATTGCATTATATGAACTAAAAAAATAAATTTGCAACCAAGTTAAATTATAATCACATACTCAGATCTTAAGAATAAAAGACATGACCTATAGTATATGAAATCAAGCCATTCAAACGCCTTTTCAGGAATCCTATTATGTTTTATCTGTTCTATAGCATAAACAGCCGATTTATACGTTTCAATTGCCAATGACGTTTCAAACATACATTCTTGACACAGACCTAACAAATACTAAACATAAAATAAAATTATACAATGAAAAAACCCTTAATAAAATATCCTTTAATTATATTAAATAAACAATACCCCGAACTCTCTAAAATTGATGTTACTTCACAATATGAACTTATTGTCTCCAAAGCACGCCTATAATCCGACTTCAAAAAGTAAATATGACTCAAAACAGTACGCGCATGCTAATTCATCCCTCCATAAGCCAAAATATATCCATATTTTCCAATTTACCAATTTTTCATGTTGTGTTTCAACACTATTCAAAAATTTCATAACTATCTCCATAATTTCACTTATAGACACTTCATCAACGACCGAAAACATATTCCTTGCATCAACAAATACTGTACACAGAATTTTATCCTCTATCTTCTCATTTTTTTCTGATTTCATCAAACTTTCTAAACGATATTCTGCAAGAACAATTTCACATAAAGCTTTTCCAAAGACAATAAGGATACTAACTACCAACAACGGGGGAGTATACCGTCTTTTTTCTCATCATGTTTCCTCACTTTCCGCACCAATTCTGGTACATTTGACCAGTCATGACTACATAGTGCGGTATCCAACAACCGTTCATATAAAACCGCTTTTTCCTGCAATAAGATGTGTTGGTAAGCTCTTAATGCCTAATATTCAACTTACAGAACGCATTTAGTCGGTATTTCTCAACATTTATGCGTATATATGCACTTGAACCTTTTTCATGTCGTCCAATATCGTGTATATGGAGGGCCTATCCGTAACACAGGAAGCCTTACTGCAGGAGATTTTAGCAAAAATAACAACAAATGAAGCGCATATACTCCACGTTTTCTCATTTTTATTAGATGATTTACACTATTACAGACCTATATGCGCACTTTCTCCAGAAGATGCTCTGTGGAATCCCTGGCATACACTAATATACACGTTGTTGCAGGGAAAAAAGGCAGAACAGCGCTGGATTGGAGCATGTCTTGTAAAGATCAGTGCATATCAGAATGGGGAAAGCTTAATTCAGTACGGCACTACATGGTGTCAACGCTTACTGTCACTTATTAGTGTAAGCGGCGAAAAAGAAAGAATATAGAAAGTTAAAGGTCATAGGAAAAAGAAAAAGATATAGTAGTTCGACGAGCATGTCTTAGTTTTTTATATATTATGTTGTTTTCAAAAGGAAAACCGACATATGTGCGTTCATTTGTAACGCCATTTCTTGGGACATTTTTGAACAACTTAATTACCCTTCCTAGAAAGAATATAGAGCTTACGAGTATCAGTATACAATGTATTCAAGAAATTATCGAAGTTTATCCGAGTATATGTAGGCCTTTTATATCAAATATTAGATGTATGAGTATTCGTGCTATAAAAGAGCCGAGTATAAACGGACCAGATATCCAAAAGGGTCTATTTTCTATATTATCAAGGCTACATCTTTGTGAAGCAAAAGAAAGTGGATGGGAAAAATGGAATTTCGAAGTATTATCATGTATTTCTGAATTACACATTATAATTGATCATTTTTTTGAGGACTCAGTTGATGGTTTAAACTATAGATGAGAGGAACGTTTAAAACAAACTGACATATTGTTTTAGGACCTCATACATGCTTAAAACCATCTGAATGGGGGCTGGAAGCATTTCCAGACAACTTTTATGAGGCGATTGAGCTAGGCTTACAAAGATTTGAGAAATGTGTACAAATAATACAGCAATATTTAAACCAATCAACTCCCTATTGTGTAAAAATACCATGCGGGCAACTTTTCTTCTTTATTTTTAAAGTCTTTAGTATCAACACAACATCAAACGTACATTTCAATATTTCTATGACATTTGTCTAATTTTAATAGATAAAATTGATACTAGACAATAAGGAGAAATTAGTATTGTTTATGAAAATCCCATATTTTCATTTAATAACAATAGAACTTTTGACTGTTATGATCCAAATGTATATATATTGTTTATTCTATTAATAACTAACATAAATAGTCTTGGTTCAAATATTTTACCGCATCTTTCTGGTCTGGTTTTTCAGCTTAACAGTATTTTTTCTAAAGAAAAAGAGTTGATGTAAAATCTCATCAAAATCTGCAAAAACTAAATATTTATGTTAGACCACTGAAAATATCTATATACAATGTCTTTAGCACACTTTTTCAAAATGTCGGTCCATCTTTTTCGTCCTGCAAACTAATTGATATGGTTATTCAAGAAGCATTAAATGATCTTAATCAACTCTTAACTATTTCACAACCAGTTCCTATATTAAATCATAAAAATGAACCAAAAAAGAATAAGACATCGAATGCGACACCAAGTAATTCTAGATTTCAAAAAGAATATCCGGAAAATGTAACCAAAGCATCATTGAACCTTATTTCATCTGTTATAAGTTATTTATCTCCAGGAATACTTTCTTCAGTTCAAAGATCGCTTATAGACAAAACTATTATATCTATTGCATTATTCCCTAGTCTAAGAGAGAAACTACGAAAACAAATATATAATTCATTAATAAATAATGTTCTTTCTCCAGGAAACACACAAGCAATCATTTTACCACATGTAATACGCATTTTCGAAGAAGCTGGTAAAGAAACAGATATTTTTACACACCAAGTAAGAAAAACTTCTGTTTAATTAAAAAGCTCATAATTCCAAGATGAAAAACTTTAATCACATAAAATTCTTAACACTTGATGCTATTTTACATCCTAGATTTCCTCCATTACAGAGAAGACTTAAAGAAGAAACATTAAAAGAAGATAATGATAAATCGGAAATATTGCAAAAAACGAATGAAATATATTTTAAACATTTAAAATATGACAATATATCAAATACAACTAATATTTATCATATACAAGACAATTGTAATATTTGGAAGTCATCAGAAAAAGAACCACTAAATATAACTCAAGATATAACCTCTCATCCTACATTTGAATCAGAAGAAAAGTTAGAATTTTCAAACGAACATATTTTTAAAACTTTCTTAAATAATGACACACAAAACAGTCATTTGTCAGAAAATATACTTCAACCACTAATAAAGACTACAGAAAAAGAAAGTAATCTAGATACTATTCCAATAGGCATAGAGAACGAATCAGATAATCTTTCTGATACTGAAATTCCTATAATTATTATGGAAGATAGCAGCAGTGAAGAATAATCAACATAATTCAGCTGATTCATATTTAGTCAATTTCATTCTCTTGTATAGAGATCTGTTATTTCAGGAGTATCCGTATTTTGCTTATTAAATATAGGAAAATCTTTTAAGACATCATCCCATGATATCAATCCTTCTGAAAGCTCTTTGACAACTTTTAATATCTCTTTTTCTGATGCTCTTATTTGTTTTGTCGTATCTCGTTCTCTAAGAGTTAAACTATAAAGCATGAAAGAAAGCTAAATCTATCTTAAAAACATACCTTCCATCATTTACTGTTTGAAAGTCAACTGTTATTCCAAATGGTGTACCTAACTCATCATTTCTTGAATATCGTCTACCAATTGCAGCAGAAGAATCATCAACTTTATAGGATATCCCAAGTCGACGCAATTCAGATGCTAATCATCATTAATAATGTTCACAACATTCAACTAAATATTACATAATTTATCAATAATAGGATCAAATGCAGAATTATTACTTAATGGAACTAATAAACACTTGACAGGAGCAACTATAGGAAGAAAAGAAAGAACCTTCTGGTATTAATATACTCATTAAATATTCATAAAAAAGACTTACACAACGATCAATATCATCAGATCTTATCCAATAAGAGTGTTCAATAAGAGAATATAAAATTCTTCCAATACCAAAAGAAGGCTCAATTACATTAGGAATATATTCACGAACTTTATAAATTAATATTAAATAATGAAAATATAGAAAAGTACCGCTAATTGTTTTTTTAACTTGTTCAATTGTAAATAATGATGATGGAATTTCGAATTGTCTTCCATCCGCTACTTTAACTACAATTTTACCTTCAGATACTGCTTGATCACGATATCTTATTTTATCTTCATTACTCCAACTGGAAATAGCTTGTTCAACAACTTTTAGATCCTTTTTAAGTAAAGGACCAATCTTTTTCTTATCTACGGTAACAACCCATTCTTTAACCTCCATAGGTTTCGACAAAAGCTCTCTAACAACAAGTTTTTCCTTTGTCTTATCAGAATGAACAGTTAAATCATATGCTGCACGATCCGCACACCCAACACATTCAATCCATCCCTATAATAATTAAAAAAAAGCTTAAAAAATTCCCAAAAATCACATAAGATGTTAGTAATTCAGCATCCCAACAATCACTAGCATAATGTGCCATTTCATTTCTCATATGCTGTCGAAATCTAAGCTTGTTCTTATTCACTCCAATTTTAATCAAGAATAAATGTATTCGTGCAAGAAAATATGCCAAGGTAGTATTGTCTAAAATACCCTAACAAATAATTACCATATTCAAAGACACCTAACAAATCTTACTCTAAAAACAGCTTCTCCAACTGTCATTTCTATAATTTCTTCTTTACCAGACATCTGTATTTCTCTTGTCAAAAATTTCATTTTAACATTTTCCACCTCATCAAATCGTTTATGATCCTTATTTAAGGGATCTACATAATGCTCAATCTCTGCCATTGTAAATTCTCTAACTCGTAACAGTCCACTTCTTGGACTAATTTCATTTCTAAAACTTTTACCAACAACTACTGATGCAAATGGCATCTTAGCATTATTGAATTCCAAAAGCTTATTAAAGTTCAAAAATTGTCCCTGAGCTGTCTCTGGACGCAAATATCCTGTCATATTCCCCGTAGGCCCAATTTCTGTAGCAAACATAAGATTAAACGCAACTGGGCCTTCTACTCGGACATTTGTCTGTGGATTCCGAATATCATGCTCCTCTATTACTCTAGAAAGACCTTTATCATCATAATTGTCAATCTAATTCCATCAGAAATATTTTTTCCCAAAAAATATCCCAACTTGAGAAAGAATACTTTCATATTGTTTTATTTCATTCAAACATGAATCAAATTTATCATATCTTTCTCCACAAGCATCTCTACTCATATCCTTACATCCTAAACCAGATTCCAACCCTTTTTTAATCCTTTCTTTTAAAATTTCCTTGATCAAATGATCTGCACGAAATATTTCACCTGTTGATGGATCTTTACACATCCAATCCCGAAATTTATAAACATGACCACTTGTTTCGAGAACCTCATGAGGTGTAACAATACTGGTACCAATTTCAAGCATATTTTCTTCATGTACAAAATGTTTTCTCCAGATCTCCAGAATATTTTGTTCTAATGCCATACCAGGTGGCCCATAATCATACAAACCAGAAACCCCTGCAACTGATAAGAATATTTAAAGAATATATGTTCCTTTTGCTTCAATACCTCCGTATAATTCAAAGGACGGGCAATAAAAGAACCTCTTTTTAAGCAGCTCCTCCAATCTTGAGCGGCAAAACCCAGGATTTTCACTTTTTATAGACATTTTTCTCGAAATAAGCAAACAAATTGAGCAGAGACGGGTAAAACCAAAAAAATGGGCCCTTTTTATGGATTGTATGCGCCTAAAACCTCCAAACATCCATTTTCCTGACGTTCGACCTTCGACTATAGTCTGTACGGAGATCCAGACTAAGGAGCAAAAAAATACATAATTAAGAACATAAAGAAGGCAAAAACAAGACAAACGTGTTTAAAAGGACATGCATGCAAAGAATTATGAAAAATTTAGGCGCATATATTCGAAAAAATCTAGAGTTTTGATGGGAGAAAAAATATCCAAAAAAAGAGGGAAAACAAGAGAAAAACAGGAAGTAAAAAGCATTTTATTGAATTGAATGCATAGAATAATGGTGTAAAAGCATTTTGAAGTAAAAAAAACGGATACTATTGAGTCTAAAAGAGAAAAAAGAGGAAACGTTTTTCCGGAGGAAAATATAGAGATTTATGAAGATATAAAGAAGAATGAGTTGAAATCAATCACAGATTCAGATTATACGCCGAAAATTCTTATTATAACTAGCAAAAAATCGTCAAAAAATACATATTTTTTTGCAAAAGAATTAGTTGGACTTTTTCCATATTCAACATTGATTAGAAGGGATATACAGTTTGAAATAAAGAAAATTACGGAATATAGTATCAAAAGAAAGTATACGAGTTTAATTTTTATTAATGAAAACCGAAAAAAACCGGGTATTTTTATTATATATATATTATTATCGGCTAAATTATACATAAGATAGCCTTATTATCATTAATTTGCCATCAGGACCATCCTTTTATTTTACATTATCATCAATTATGCCTACTTCATGTATTTATCGTCATGGACGCGCAACTTCACATGTACCAGAACTTATTATCAACAATTTTAGTACACATCTTGGTTTAATAGTAGAAAATTTATTTCGTTCATTGTTTCCTGTTCAAGCAGATTTTGAAGGACGCCAAGTAGTAACTATTCATAATCAACGGGACTTTATATTTATAAGAAGACATCGATATATTTTTAAAAATGATATCAAAGTTAGTCTTCAGGAACTAGGTCCTCGATTCACACTTAAATTGCGAAGAGTTCAACGTGGCATTCATGATAGAGAAGCCGGTAATGTTGTATATGAGTATAAGCCTGGGGAAGAAAGCAATAGAAGTCGTTTTTGGTTATCTTAATTATTTAAAAACAGGAAAAAAACTGCAAATATAATCTTTTTATTTATACAAAAAAAACATATGATATACATTGAATACATTTCTATTCAAAAATAAATCAATTTACACATGAATATATATTCAATATCATTTTTTTTTTTCTAAGACACTTTTTTTTTCAAAAATTTTTTCAACACAACAATAAATAACAAATGCACCAATGCCGAGGCCTAATCCAGGAAATATCTTGTTTATTTTCATAATAGTTGTGAAAGGATATTGTGATCTCCATGCTTCTCTTATAATTTTATCAGCAATTTTAATATAGAAAAAGCATCAAGAACCTTTTTCTCCAAGGATCGTTCATCCTACTGATTTTCTAAAATAAACAATAAGTTTAGTCAAACTTAAAGAACTTATTTTTTATACGATCGGTTTAAAAGCACCTCGACACTTAAAAATAAGATATTTTATAAAAAGTCTAGGGAAGCTCTTAAGGTATAAAATAATAATAAATATAAGATTCTAATATATTATAGAAGTATATTATATTTTTTTCAGCCTTTTTTTAGGATGAATTATAGTCCAATACAAGAAAATAAGGAATTTCGGGAACTTTTCCCAATGTCATTTGGGAAACGAGTATATTCTGAGAATTTAGAAGATGCATTTAAAAGAACTAAACGGGAAGATGCAGTTTGTTTTTTTTTTGCATGAAAAAAACTTGTTTTTTATTGAAAATAGGATATTCAAAAAATACATAAAAAAAACCCATTAATAACTAAAAAACAAAGAGATTCAAGCGATTCAGAAAGTAACTATGAAGAAGAGGAAGATGATTTTCCTATATCTCACGAGATTGTATTAAAAGATCATACCAAGGTTTGTTTTAAAAATGTGTTATAAAAGCTTAATATATGGATCAGCCTATATCGGCTTTATCATTAGATCCCAGTGGAACAAGAATTGTTTCAGGGTCCTATGATTCAAATATCAAAATGTGGGATTTTTCTGGTATGTCATCTACATTAAATCCATTTCGAACGTTAGAAGTGGTTGAATCTCAACATGTACATTATTTGGAATGGAATACAACAGGAGATGCTCTTTTATTTATATCAGCAAATAGTCAAGCGAAAATACTTGATAGAGAAGGAGAGGAAATCTCAGAATGTGTTAAAGGTGATCCATATCTTCGAGATTTAAAACATACATCAGGTCATATTTCTGAATTGACATCTGGATGTTGGAATCCGGTTTCATATGAACGTTTTATGACGTCTTCTGTAGATTCTACAGTAAGGTAAGGGTTTCATATTTTTAGTTATTATATGAACATTATTGATTATAATAGATTATGGAATATGAATCAACCTAGAAAAAATGAACATATTATTGTTCACAAATCAAAAACACCGGGGAAAAGAATGAAAGTCTATTCATCGACATATTCTCATGATGCAACATTTATTGCTACAGCAGATAATGAAGGTACATTATCTTTATGGGCAGCAAAAGGACCTTTTCATAGACCGATGGGAGGAACAATCCTTAATGCACATGAAAAAGAAACACATACATCATGCATTAGTTTTTTACCAAGTGGAAATTTAATGGTTACACGTGGAGGGGATCATACAGTCAAATGTATGTTATCTTTTCATATCAATCAAACTAATCTTAACAGTATGGGATATACGAAAATTCAAGGAACCACTCAGTATTAGAAATCAAATCGAAAACAATTATCCAGAAACTAACATCGCATTCTCTCCTAATGGAGAATATATTCTTACTGGATCATCAATTGTTACAACTACGAAAGATATCGGAAAATTAGTCATACTCAAGACACATAATCTAGAAATAGTCAAGGAACTATCTATTCATAATTCAGCAGTAATAAGAACACTATGGCACACTAAAATTAATCAAGTAAAATATTTTATATTGTCAAAACAATAACTAATTATTCAAGATACTTGCTGGAACGGCAAATGCAGCTATACATGTTTTATACTCGCCAAAATCATCCATTAAAGGTGCTAAACTAGTTCTAGCAAAGGCACCCAAAATTCAGCATATTGATGATGACTCTTCTTTAACCATTGACATCTATGCAGGTGCAGTTTCAGGCAGTATTATTCTTCCAAATGGCAAACTGGATGAAACTGCAGATACTGAACTCACGAATGCTAGACGAGAAAAATCTATGATTAGAAAAGATCCAATTCGAAGTAGGATACCGTCTGCACCTGCAAGAAATGCTCCTGGGGGTCGCGGTAATAATCCAGATGAAAATCATGTTAAAAATTCTATTTCTCTAATCAGCATGCGTGATGAGGATCCTCGAGAGGCATTATTAAAATATGCAGAACTTGCGGAAAAAGATCCAATCTTTACGGGGATTTATAAAGAAAACCAACCTAATCCCATTTTTGCAGATCATACAGAAGATACAACAGAAACAATCAAACATACAAAAAAAAATACATTAAAACCCTTATCCTAAACCAATATATACATCATTCATCGTTCATTTATCCTATTACATGTTTTCCTATCTTAAAACACTTCTTTATTACTAATATGCGAGTTCGAAGCAAGATTGTTCGTAACTGAACTAGAAGTCGCTTGTATAGCATCCAAACCTTTCTCTTGGCCAGGATTTTCCAATCCATACAGATATCCTCTACCAAAAATGTCAAAAAACCTAATAAAAAATTCAAAACATACGTATATTTTACGTCATCCAGAATATCTTTTAAAAAGTTCATTTTAAGTTCAAAAAAAACACGTGCAATCAGAAATGATCCCGATCCCGCTTGATGACCAAGACCCGTACGTGATATTCGTAAATCATCGGCAATATCCTGTAGTCCTCCTTCTAGCGTATTTGTAAATTTTATAATATATTTAATATCTATTCATAAATATTAATATAAACTATTATCATATATTTCTTTACCATATAACTTAGGAAAGAAAATATGAAGCAATTCATAAAACTCATTTTCTTCAACTGGAAGACAATTACAAATCATTATTTTAAGCAAATAACCAAAATCATAACTACTATCAAAATCTTAAAAAATTATACAACAAGAGAAAAAATACCTGTGAAATGACATCCATTTTACACAGTCAAGTAAAACAAATCCAGAGGAAATTAGAAGTTCACCGAAATAATTCACGTCTATTCCATATTCTTCATGCCGTTTAAAATCTATACCATTTTTTTGCAAAAGTTCAATAGAGTCCTGAGAATACATATCATCGCTAGCGTATTTATAAGACAGAAAATCCAACAATCTTAAGACTTTACTTAAGACTAAATTTAAAATTAAACTGCCATGTACAAGCATCTGGAGGAAAATTCCCTGAAGAATCACTAAAAGTAATACCCAACTGGATAATCTTAAGCAAATCTACATTGCACCGAAGCATCTGATAGTAATAGTCCGATCCTGACAGAAATGATCCAATCGGTCTTGCTATTACACCAGGGAACTCAATATTCTTCAAAAAAACGTCAAAAAACTCCTTTTTAAGCCCTGAAAAAAACAATACCATTGCCAAAAAGTTATAACATTCAACTAACTCCCTTAAATATGCCATTTCTGAGTCCAAATTAACCGCCCAAACCTCACGTACCGGCAACATAGATGGTGAAATTAAATGCTGAGAAACAACATGAGGTCCCATTTAAACTAACTAACCACAAATATATACTGTAAATATAACAAAAAACCACTATAACCCTTATTTATTTGAAATTTATACGGCCTTTCTTGCCATCTTCACCAATTTTTTTTGATGAGCTTCGACTTAGAAAAATTCCGATAAATATTAAGTCAAAATCTTGAAGAAAACCCGAAAAAATAGAGATAGGAAAAATCTATCAAAAATAAGAGTTTTATAAGAGAAAACATAAGAATATATATATAAAAACATATCTGTAATATTAGTTTGTTAGAAAAAAAGAATTGATAAAAAAATAAATAAGTAAAAGTGAAGAGATAAATGTTAAAAAAATAAAGTAAAATAGAAGAAAATCAAGAAAAATCAGTAAGAAACCATTTTAAAAAGGCGACTTGTCTTTGTAGATCCTGTTCAGTTTTGTCAGAAGAAGACCTCATAAGAATTGAAGAAAAAATGAGTACTTTTAAGATTAAATATAAATAAAAAAAGAGATAAAACTTACATATTCTTTGAAAAGAATCCAAAGAAAAATTTGAAGAAAGGTCTCGCATGAAGCTAACCATGTATATGAATAAATTTGCATTTAAACTTGGTAAAATATCAAGTATCTATATTATGATTTAAATATAAAAAAGAAAGAGAATAATTACCATTATGGAATCTTTTTTATAAAATGAAGCTCGTAAACATCGATTATAAAAAGAAATTGGAATGACAGAATTTGGAAGAGCATCCAGAAATAATAATAGTGTTTCGGCCATGGAAATGACATTCAAATTGTGTTTTGATTTATTTTCAAGAATGGAATCTTTAAATTCATTTTGAGTATTAAGTGCGTCTCTAATATGTGCCATTATTGGAGCAGAACCAAAGGTAAAAAATAAATCATCCTTATAAATTAAAAGGATTTCTTATTTTAGAGAAATACGTACAACATTTTTCCCATTATTTAAAAGATATTCAGTCATTCGTAGAATTTCCTTAGGAATACTCCAAGCATTGGTAACAGATTTATCAATAGGAAGAGCTTGGGAATCATTTAATCTTGAAAGCTGTTCCAAACTCATTCCAAAACAAGTGGGTGAAAATACACCCTGAATTAAAATAAAGAAATCAGCACCATTTTTTAAATGAAGTATTAAAATATCTTCCAGAGAATCTTCTCCAGAATTAAGTTTTGAAACAGATATATTATCTATGAATACGGTTAAATTAATATAACATGAATTACCTAAAAAGATTATAAGAAAATAAATAAATAGAAATATTTACCAGGATTAATGATTCCGGAACGTGGACATGGCCATATCCATGGTTTGCATATATGTTTATCATTTCTTTTAGGGATAAACTCAAACTCTGCAGTTACCTTAATAATTAATAAAAGAAAAATAAAAAAAAATCAGCACCTGACCAATATTATCAATTTTAATAACTTTTGTTTTTGGTTCAAGATAAACGACATCTTTAAAATCCAAAAAATTAAGTGAAATATTAACCATTGGAATTCTTTTATTCTCAGAATTTTGATACTCTTTAGTTAACAAATCTTTTAATTTCAAATAATTATTTACAAGTAATATTTCAATCTAAGTTTCAAGATATCAGTTTATTAATAACAAAAAATTATTCTACCTTAGCATCTAATTCCACACTAACAGGCTTATGATCACTCATAACATTATTCATATAAGATCTATAATTCTTTACTGAGATTCCATTACTTTTCCATAATATACGATCAGTCCATGATGGTACACGCATTTTTTCACTATATTTATTATAAAAAACAAAAATTTTACTTGAAAAACTTTAAAAAAACCTTGAATCAAACCAACTACTTCCTATTTTATATTTGAAAGTTGGAGGAAATTTGATTTCTTCTTCATTAAAACCTTCAAAACAACGATTTGAACGTTTTTGAATATTAAGCTGATCAAATTCCAGCAAAAAATCAAACTCGTTCTTCTCCAAAAGTTCCTTTACACTAAAAATAGACATATCAATACGATAATTTAAATCTCCTTTGACATCATCAAACAATTACATTAAAATAGGCAAAAAATACCACACCAAATGAGATGATCACAATCAAAAAGAGATTTTGACTTTTTATTTTTGGACATATCCTCATCATAAAACTGTAATCGACGACAAATCTCATGAAAATCTTGATTTCTACGTTCAACTTGAGATTTCATTGCCGCCAAATGAGAATTAACAAAACAAAATACTGTATCCCATATTGTAAGACGAACCGCTACTGCTCCTTTATTGCCCATAATTCCCATTATTCCACAACCAACGAAAGATGTCATTACTGAAGTTAAAGAGGGTGAAATAATTTTATGAGCGTATATGAACAATAAAATTCCTACAAGTTGTTTGGAAACGATCTTAAAAAAATAAGATATTTGTTTCTACATAAATATAAAATACCTTCTCATAATGATCCCCTAATACTGATATAATAGCTTTATCCCACAAGTTTTCCTTTGTGTTATCATTACGTAAATATGCTTCAGTACTAAGATCGACTTCTTGAAGTCTATAAAATAAGGAAATAACAAAATAATAATAAAACACAATTTACCCTATTGCATATAATTCTACACATTGGTCACAAACCTTATACAATAACCATTCAGAAAGATCTTCTATTGGACCTTTTCCATTAACATTCCAGGTACAAATTTTTATTCTCAGATCACGAGACTCAATAAAACTTGATCTTTGAAGACTTAATCTCTCATAAACCCAATATTCTTCACTAGTATTCATAAATTTTTTATAATTCTTTGCTTTATAAATATAGGAATGAATTTTTTTTGAAAAATATGATTTATTATAATCATTCAAAGCTATTAAAAAACAATATCAGCTATTCTTCATACATATGCAAATAATAGTCGTTTTCTAAAGAATACTTACATATTAAAGAATCGGAAAAATCATCATCATATAAAGACAACATTTCATCGCCATTTGGTGCATAAGATTTATAAAATGAAAGCCAAGCAAAGTTCTGATTTGTAATATATAGCCTTTTATTGTCTATATATCCTTCAATATGGAAGATCAATACATAATTTTAAAATCAGACCTAATATCTGTATATGTTTATGAGTATCTCTAATAAATTCGTATAAAATATTTTTTTTTGAAAATGAAAATAATAATTCCTTGTTATTAAAAGAAGCTTCTATCATGAATTCACTTCTTTTTTCATCTTTTTGTTTAATTTTTATCTCCAACCCTTTTGTTATTTCAATAACCTTTAATATAACAAATATCATAGGTTTTTTCACACAAAATAAAAATAATGCAGATTCTATATACCCACTAAGAGAATCTGCATTATGTCTAATAATTGCAACATATGATCTATTAAATATACTATTTTTTTCTTTAATATAAGCCGATACTTCAAAAAAAGAATATAGACTTTCTGTTGGCCGCAAAAATAAAGAAATACTTTCTCTAATTCCTTTATCACTTAAGATCATTGAGGATATTCAATAAAAATATCTAAACATTTAAAATAAAATAACTTAATGAAAATAAGCTGCATCGTCAAAAAAAATTTATTAAAAATAAATTTAATAAATCTCAAATCTAAAAATAATCAAATTATTTTTAAAAGTGCTATTTATGACTTGTTTATCAAGATAGAACATGTTTATAACATACTCATACATATCGTAATTATGATAAATAACCAAATCGCCATTTTAACTACCAATAAATTATTCCCCCCATTAATATAAATATAAGAATTATTATCTGAGTATCCACAATGATAACTTTTATTTGATTCTTCTTTCTCAACCAAACCCCCTGTTAACATAGTTTGAGATTTATTTATAGAATGTTGATGTGTATCCGAAGCCATCGCATTCAACTTTTTTTCACTAATTACATCCTTTGATGTCTTATTATCACCAGACAGTCCTTTAGCTGTTGTGTCAACATTTAATACACTTAAGGCCGTAAAACTTTTGCATCCGGAATACGAATAGGGATTAAAACAAAGTTCTTCAAAAAAATTCATCATTTTATCAATACCATTATATGGTTCTGAAGCAAAACATTTCACCAATCCATTAATAAAAACTAAAGAATCACAAAGACAAACAATATCAAGGGAATCACTACAATAGGATTTTCTTGATAACTTTATTATACAACGTTTAGTTGCATCTATAAAATATGAATAAAAAAGAAAATAATCAAGAAATATACCATCAAATCCATAGCCTTCATAAAAACCAGGGCAGATTCTACGCATAGACGTATTGGAACGTTCACCAATACATTTTCTATGAAAACGAGGCTCTTCACAAAAAGATTTAATAGCAGAAAAAATTCTTTGACTTTCTTGATCAAAAAAAGACGGAAAACATGTATAAGCAGTTGATACGAAGATAAAGGAATCACAAATACATGGAACATCAAAATCATTACCACATCTCGAAGCAAAAGCTTTCCTCTTTAAACAATCCTGTATATCGCCTAAATTAGTTAGAAATTAATGCATATTGTTTATGGAATGAAATACCTTCAGGAACAATATCTTTAAACATAGATTCACATTTTACTGGTTCAATGAATTCTTTCACAGAAATAGTACTGCAGCCCGAGAGAGATAGAGGATTTTTACAAAGAATTTGATGATAATCGTGTATCATATTGACAGAAGCAATTGTATCGGAAATACATTGACTAAGCATATTCTTATAAGAAATAGAATCACATAAACATGATACATCAAAAAAATCTGTACAAAAAGAATTACGTATTGCGTCTCTTGCACAATTTCGTGTAGTTGCTATATTTATTAGAAAAATAATAATAATAAAAGAGAACATACGATTAAACCTAAAATTCTCATAAGGTTTTGGACAAGAAATAATTTTTGCGTCTTGTTTAGGTTTATTAACACACTCTTTAGGAGGAGGCTCAGGATTTTCACAAAGCTTTTGATGATGTTCCCGAGCTTTTAAAGCATCTACTCTAGAAAGAGTGCGTAGACATTCTTGAGAGTGTTTCAAATATTCAACAGAATCACAAATACAAATTGCATTAAATGAATTTCCACATCTTATTTTCTTCAAAATATTCTCAAAACATTTTACAGCTTTGCCTATAACAATGAATCAAAAATGCATTTTCAATATTTTTCTTACCATTAATACCAGATCCTTCAAAAACGCTATTACATGTTTTTGAACGATGACCCAATATATAAGAACGTTTATTTATACGCTTCCCATGCCTATATTTGTATAAAGACAAACTACCTGTAGCCAAATAACTATTTCTTCCTTCCAATAATGGATTTGATTTGTGTTTAAAATTATCAAGTTTCGAAGTTCGGGTCTTTATAAAAGAATATAAACATTTTCTACAAATTCTTCCAAATACTTTGTTGTACTTCGAATCCTTATCCCTAACTTCTTGATATAAATCTACTTTCTGTAAAGATCTAGAATAACCTTTATTATTCACATGTTCAGATAATGCTACTTTAACATTCTTGATGTTATCACGACATATACGCATAGAATTCGCCAGGTGCACTAAATGCAAATTATAAGGTCCAATTAAATTTTGAATGATCAAAAATGGCTTCTTTTGAGTCCAACTAGAATCTAAATAACTTGTGTTTGCCTTAAAAGAATCTAAACATTTTTTTCTAGTATTTAAAAGGGTATGCTTTTGTTGAGGAAGTCTAATAACAAATCTCTCAATATACTTGGGTAGTTTATCATCATCATATGTTCTTTGTCGCTTTACCCTTAACACATCTGTATTCAATTTGCAATAAAATGATTCAATCAAAAAGAAAATAATAATAAAAAACCCTTTAATCATTAAGCTCATATGCATTTTTCTTAATCCACTTTTCACTTTTATTAAAATCAAAAATATTGATAAAGAATAACTTCTAAGTGTAATGTAAATCGCCTAAACAAAAAGCTTTATAAACAGTCTCATCAAATTGTTTATGTGAAACATAGGCCTTTGCATCAAAAATCCCAAACCTATGCAAAAAACAGATATTATATATATTATATATACCCTCTATGCAATATATATATATGCATTTTATGCAAACAAAAATCCACGTATTAAAGCATAAAAGCAATGAAAGCACATTACTCATTACTTCTAATGCCTTTTTTGCTTTTCTAAGGCATTACATTTTTTTTTACGCATACTTATTATGCTTAAGACCCATAAATTTTAACCAGCCTCGCTCCAATTAATTCAAATTTATCTAATTTCAAAACTAACACCGCATAAAACAAATAACATTTTTACACTAAAAAGAGCCTGATTAGCAAGAAAATATAGAAATAAAGTTGATTTATTTCTGTAACACAACCAACCCTAAACCTAAACCTAAACCAAAGAATTATAAAGCTAGGATTAAACCCTTAGTAAAAGAAGTCCCTCGCTTATTAATTTCAATAAAAAACATTAAAAAATCAAAATGTCATCCAAAAGAGCACGAGGAACATCTGGAAACAAATTACGAATGACTCTTGGGCTTCCAGGTTTGCTTTTTCTCCTTGGAATTCAAAAACTAAGCATTTCAGTTGGAGCTATTATTAATTGTGCTGACAATTCAGGAGCCAAAGTAAGCAAAACATTCATAATCCAAGGATGATTCATAACATTTCTCTCCAGAATCTTTATATAATTTCTGTTAAAGGCACAGGTGCTCGTTTAAACCGCCTTCCCGCCTCAAGCATTGGCGACATGGTATTAGCAACGGTTAAAAAAGGAAAACCAGAGTTACGAAAAAAGGCTTTACAGGTTATTATTGTTAGACAGAGAAAACCCTGGAGAAGACGTGATGGCACACATTTATATTTTGAGGATAATGCAGGTGTCATTGTCAATCCTAAAGGTGAAATGAAAGGCAGTGCAATTACAGGACCTGTTGGAAAAGAGTGTGCTGATCTTTGGCCAAGAATTGCTAGTAATAGTAAGTCATTTTCCCCTCTTAACCTTCTATAACTTAACCTTAAATTTTACTAGGCGGTATGGTTATTTAGATTTATTACACAATCAATTTAGAGACATTGGCTTCTATTTATACTTTTTTCCATCATATTTTATTATATGTCAAATAAGTAATATTACTTCCATCTGTTTATAATTTCTATAAATAACCATTAATTTCACGCATATATATAACCATTATCCAATATTTAACATTGTTCTTCTTTCACAAGTTCAATGCATGTATTTAAAATACATTCCATATATTCCACTGTCCATTCTGCTTCCAATGGTGTAGCGACATAACACTGTCGAGCAAACCGTTTAGCTTATAAAAGGTCATTTTTTCCTCTTATAAAATAATATTTAATAAAACCTAATAAACAAGATAATTGTTGAGAAATAGAATGAATATTGGTGGTTCTTAAGGAAGTTGAGGAAGCACCTTTATCTTTTGTCCAAATACTAAGAGACAAAGAGCCAAAAAGAGGTTTTTCAAGGAAATTAAGAATAAATATCAAAGAAGTTGAAGGACGTAATAAAATTAAACGAATTAAAATAGGAGGTAAAGAAGGATGAAGCCTGATAGTACGCTCTTTTGTTGAGATTAAAGAAAGAGATGACATAAAAAAGCAATTGATTTAAAAAAATCTAAAATATTCAGTAATAATGCAAAACGGAGGAAATGATGAAGTAGATATACAGTATATGCGTGATATATGCGTGGAGTATACGTGATGTATGCGAGTATATGCGTACTATATGCGTACTATATAGAACCAGCGCTCTCTTAATATTCGAATTAAAAATTATCAGATGTTGCCATGGTAACCAGTACACTCGTTATCATTTATCTGTCGAAAGTATATTATCGAAAATATATATCGAAGCTCAAGTAAATGTCAGAAAATAATAGGTTATCAGGAAAATATAATATAAAACGATTTATCAAGAAGATTGAAAGAGAAACAAATGATGTAGAAGATATTGAGAAAAATGTCTTAGTTAAGCGTATATATTCTCTTTTTCCGAGTTTATATGATGAAATTTGACTTAAATCAATAGGGTATAATATTTGTAAAGAAAAAGTGATAAAAAAAATACCAAATGACATATTAGAAGATCCTATAATCAATGATTCTATAAATTTGGTATATTTTTCTTATAAGGAGGAAAATATTAAATGTTTTTAGTTGCCTTCAAATTATAATTTTGAAATACATAAAACCGTATGGTATATACGGAGAAATGGATCAAAAAAGGGTATTTAAAGATTTAAAATATTAGATAAAAAGATTTAAATGTCAAAAGTTGGATTACAAATGCCAGAAGGTCTTTTAGTTTTTGCATGTACAATATCAGATATATTAGAAAGGTAATATATATATATAATAATATTAAAAGAGTTTAAAAAATGTTAAAGAGTTTGTATGGTTGACGTGTTTATCATGGGAGATGTAACTTATGGCGTATTTATGTAAAAGAGAATAAATCAATAGTTTGATGATTTTAGGCATGTTGCATTGACGATTTTACAGCTAAAGCACTTGATTGTGATTTACTGATCCATTACGGTCATTCTTGCTTAATTCCTGTCGATTCCGTATCCATAAAAACATTATACATATTTGTTAGTATTGAGATTAACAAAAATCATGTAGTCGAAACAATCAAAATGAATATACCAAACGATACACACATAGCGTTAGTCGGAACAATACAATTTGTGCCAAGTATACATAGTATTCGGCCACTTTTAGAAAATAAATCAAACTACAAGATTACTATTCCCCAGTCTAAACCTTTATCCCCGGGAGAAATTTTAGGATGTACAGCACCAGTTCTTCATAACGATATAGATGCAATTATTTATATCGGAGATGGAAGATTTCACTTAGAATCAATTATGATTGCAAATCCTTTACTTCCTGCCTATAAATATGATCCTTATTCAGGTAAATTCACAAGAGAATATTATCAACATAAAGATATGAAAGATCATCGTAAAAAAGCAATTGAAAAAGCCATCAAAGCAAAAAAATGGGGACTTATCATTGGAACTTTAGGAAGGCAAGGAAGCCCTAAAGTTATGGAAGTATATAAACACTTTTTCATGCTCTTTTTCATCTACTAATTGATTATCCAAGAACTTAGAAACACAGCTCAAAGAGAAAAAAATAGAATATATAAAAGTATTGCTTTCTGAAATCTTTCCTTCAAAATTATCTTTATTTCATGATATTGAAGCATGGATACAAATTGCATGCCCAAGACTATCCATTGACTGGGGTTATTCATTTCCTACTCCACTCTTATCACCTTATGAAGCATCTGTAGCACTTAATAGTATTGAATGGAAAAATCCATATCCAATGGATTTTTATGCAAATCAGAGTTTAGGTCCATGGACACCAATTCATAGACAAGATCAGCAACATATTTTACCTAAAATTCAAACAAATTAAATTAAACCGAATAATAATTTTAAACAAAAAAAATACTTTGCAAAGAAATCATTTAAAATAACAATTATAAAAAAAATTAAAATTTACGAAATGTAAAATTAACAAAATGATTAAATCATCGAAATAGAAAACATGATAAAATAAGAAGCTCTATAATATTCCTTCTTTTTTAAAAAAAGTTGGCAAATAATTTTTTTATACAAAAGGACCGAATTACTATGGATTTTTCTACAATATTTCAAGAAACAAATGACATATCAGCTAAAATTCAAAAATGTGTACAAGAACTCTCATCTTATCTTAAAACATATCCATTATTACAAGAGGTTATTCTTTAATATAAAACCAAATTTAAAAACAAAACTAACACAAAAAACAGTTAAATAATCTAGACACTCTAGAAACATCGGTTCTTGAAGATCAATCACAGTTGAAAATCATTTTTACCAAAGTAGTTCCAAAATATTTTGTTACACGTTTCTAAAATAATAGATGGATACACTTATCACAATGCTTGAATGTCTTCGTCCAATTAGTAATGAACTATGCGGTTTATATAAGCATATTGATCAGTTGGAGGTACGGAAAAAAATATAATTCGTTATTTACTAAAAAATATAGGAACGATTTGAAAAATTAAAAAAAGACATAAAACAGACAGAAAAGGCACTGAAAAAGGCAAAAAGTATGCTAGATGAGGAGGAACAATCAATTCGTGAGGGGAAGCCTAGGCCTTTATGGAAATATAGTACAATTGCTTTTCATCTACCTAGCAAATGACTCATTCGTATGGTTTATTAATTAATAGAATAAAACAGCGCAAAAATATATTACAAATCATATCTAGGATTATCTTTAGACTCATCTTCGTCTTTCCGCATAAGACTTTCCATAACTTTTTTTTTTTCTTCCTGCGAAAAAATATTTACACCTTTTTTCAACGCGGAAACAAGTAATGGCATTTCCTTAGGATTGAACGAGGGATCCTTCACTTATAAGAAAGCTTTCAAATAGATATAATTTAAACAACATACTCTTCTTAACTGATCTAATTCATCTTCAAATTCTCGAGCGACGACATCCATATAGTGTTGTTCGAATAAATCATATGATGTATCTAAAGAATCCTAAGAAAATTAGAAGAATAATGAAGCTTTGATTAACATGCATTCTCAGTAGTACCATTTGTTTGCTGCAAATTATTTTTTTCATAACTCAATATTTTTCGCTCATCTGGCATAGAAGTTAATACATCTTTAAATTCTGATCTATTATTGAAAATCAGCTAAACATAACATGAAATTATATGAATTAACATGTAAGGTGGTAAAATGTCATTATTATCTTCTATTATTTTTTTTCTTTTTTTTTCCATTCTAAGCGAAAAAACTAACGAATAAAAAATATCAAAAACATATTAATATTATGTTATAAGTTTTTCAAGTGTTCTCCAATGTTTGGGAAGCCATGGAGCTAGATGAAGTGCTTTTAGGCAATCAAAAATAGTTAACATTTGATGATAAGCAGATGCCAAAATTTCAGGTGAACATGGATTCTTTAGAGTGATTTGTAAGGCCATCAAAGAAACATCGGGGCTGTTCTCCAATAAGGCAAGTCTTGACCATATGATTGGGGAAGAAGGATATATATTCAATGCAGAAAGATATATATATTTTGGATCATTACCCTATATTAAATAAATATATATGTATTTATATACATCAAAAAACATACCTTCAAATATGCACTAAGTTCCAAATACCTCTCCACATTATGATCTATATCATGCTTTTTTCTTTCGTCCCAGTCAAGCGCGTGTAAACATTTTAAAGTAGTTGCTTCTACTTCAATATCTTGATTTAGAATGCCAATACTACCAAGAAGCAATAAGGAAGATATATGATTAGAGTTCTGAGAAATACTAAGTATATTTTAATTTGCGTCTTTCAACGAGAATAAGGTTTTTACCATTCAAATAATTGTTGTCGAGCAATATCACGTTCTTCTTGACCACCAGTTGCCCAAAGAATTTTGCAAAGCAAAACAATAATATCCGGATGTTCATTAAATTCCGTGAGACTGTTTTGAAACATCTCCAACGCATCCATTATCCTGTTTAAATAAAATAAAGAAATACTAGCTACGAGATAGCAAGATAACCTATTAGATGAGGCCTCTGATCCTTCTGTTAAATTAAGAACAATCTGTGCATTTTCTAAAGCCATTTCATATTGTTTATTAGCCAAAAAAGCTCTAGATAAACTTGATTTCGCATGTAAAAACTGTACTATGATTTCTGAATTTTCATTTCCTTCATATTCCTTTTCTAAAATATCACATGCTTTTGATGAAAATAAAATACATTTTGTCCAATCATAACTCATTTCCAATAACAGTGACATCAATATTAATACATTACAATCCGTAGGACGCTGCTCAAGATATTTCTGTATTGCAAATACATAAGTAGTAAGATTTCCCGTTAATTCAGAAAGAGATGTTTTCTTCAAATAATCATATGAAGATGTTACAAATAAATAATTTACAATAGGCTAATATATGTCATTTTATATTAAAAATATAAGGAATCTTACAATGTTTTGGGATGAATTAATAAATGAAATCTCGAATTGTTCTTTAGCTTCTAAAGTATCACCCATTATTTTTGATATAAAGCCTAAACCTATCCTAGATACCCAATAGTCCGGATCGACTGTCTGAGATTTCATATATGCTTCATAAGCTAAATCAAAATCTTCATTTATCATATATAATGTCGCAAGATCTGCCCATGTAATAGGATTCTAAAAATAAGCATAAATCCTTATTTTTGATAATCAAAAATTACCTGATCATCTAGCTTTAAAGATTTAATTAAAGCATGTTGAGAAATCTTTGAATTTAAGGTTGAATTAACTACACCAAATGCTCTCCAAAAAGTAGAATTTTTAGAATCCATTTTAATAGCCCTTTTTAAACAATAAATTGAACAATGAATCCAATCGCCATCTGCATCTACATTTCGAAGATATATCAAAAATAAAATTTGACCTAAACTGTACCAAGACATTGAATGTGCAGCTCTATTTTTTACAGAAACTCTAACAGCCCTCTTCATAAATAAAAACGCCCATAATAACAAATAACGAGAATTATTATTATCAAACAAATCCTTTTTATCTAAGGGCAAATCATCAATGATCGGAACTAGCTTTTCGCCAACGAAATCATATTCTTCATATAATATATTTAATATTGAAATTAATGACTCTGAATCAACAACAAAAAAACTCGAGAGCAAAAAACAAGCCCTACTAAGTATAATCCAAAGAGTATAACTATTCTTTTTACTATTGCTTTTCGATAGCTCAATTATTTTAAAACAATTAATAGCATACTCTTCCGACTTTTTGTAAAATCCTTTTTCTTTCCATGATGATGCCCAAAAAACATAATTTTCTGACAATGCTAAAGTAACTACAAATTCATCCGGATGAAGCTCAAGAATAGAATAATATGATTCAGATGCATCCTTATACAATCCTAATGTTTTCTGAACATCACCTATTAAATATTGCACAAACCAATTATCTTCATCTAAACTTCTAGACTTTTTTAAAGCCTTTAATGCTGCTATATATTTCCCAGACTTAGCATATGCTTCTCCAAGACCTGACCAAGAATGAGAATCATTTGCGCATATTTTCAGAGCACTTTGAAAATAAACAATAGCACTATTGTATCTTTTATAATTCTATTAACATTAAGTATTGTATATACATCCCATAGGAACAAACCATTTCAACTATTCCCAATGAGCGTTGTGGCCATGACAAATCGCGACTATATCTTCTATATATTTTATCTGCAGAAAGTACAATTTTTGCTATGGCCTCTACCAAATTCCATTCTCCCTTTTTCGCGTATGCAACGACAAGCCTTTCTGCAGCATCAACTTCTCCAGCGTTTAATTCAAATGCTTTCTGAAAACATTTCATAGATCTACTTTCATCTTTCAAAATATCGGCATAAAATATACCTAAATTTACATATGAATGGGAATACGTAGGATCGTATTTTAGAGATGTTATAAAAAATGAATATGATTCAGACTTTTTTGATTCAACGTCTACTATTATTAATATCTTTTAAAATTCCAATAAATCAAACTACTCTGCTCAAAAAGACCAACACCCTTTTTCCAACATATTTCAGCCTTATCATATCCAGAAAGAGAAATATCACTATTCATTTTTTCTATACAAATATCAAGTTTATTTAATCCATCTTCATAATTTTTTGTATTTATTTCGCACCATGCAATTTCAGATAAAATAAGAATATTATTAGGATCCATATCTTTTGCCTTCAAAAGCAAATCAATAGATGAAGAAAAATCCTTTTTTTCTTCTAATATAATTGCTTTCCCATATAATGACATGACATTATTACAAGATAACTCGAGTATTTGATCAAACAACTCCAATGCCTTATCGTGAAATTTAGGAAATTTATAGTGTACATATGATAGAGCCAAATGAAATTTCAAATCTCGTTGTGCACTAAAAGAATTAATGGTTGAAAAATAAAGTATAATAATACAAAGGAAGCGATAAACCTGTCTCTTCAGAAAACTTTGAAAGAGCCTTTAGCCCCTCTTGAGAAACAATAACAGCATTTTCGTACTCTTTTATAGAAAGATAAGAACGCACCAAAAAGCGGTAACAAAATACTGAATTTGGCAAATTCTCAGTCGCTTCCTTCAAAATGTCAATTCATAAAATACAAACAAAAATAAAAATTCACAATAAAAACGTCCAAAGGATCATCAAATAATTCGCATGAAATGTTTTTTAATATATAATCACTATTATTTTCAGATCCTCCATTAACAAATGTTCTCTTTGAATATTTTAAATATAAAGACAAAACCCCTCGAAGACACAATCCCATGGGATGCTTCGGAAATAAAGAAATAAAATCCTGAATAAACATAATATCCAATTCATCTAGTCTTATTAAACATAATGTAACTATATCAAAAATATACCAATTTCCTCAAAATCTTTCCATTCAAGAACAATCATCCAAGGTAAAATATCATAACTTTTTACAATAACCATCCCTGATGCAAGTTTCAACACTTTCTCTCTTTTATAGTTTTTTTCATTCGCATCAACTATTTTAAGATGCTCATAACAATGATTAAGCAATTTCACTTCAATTTCCCTACGCAACTTATCATCATCTATCCAATTCATTGCTTCTTCATATATTTTTTCCAACTATTAAATAATTAAATATATATATATATATAGTAAAAAATACAGTAGAATCCTTAAATACTTCCTTCTTCACATTTCGGGAGATCTCTTCCGCTGTAAATCCAAGCCTTCCTCGTTGTTTAGCCATAGATTTATTTATTTTTTCTCTCTCAAGATCTTCTGCTATTTTTATCATTTTTATATATGCAATCTCTGCTGTAATAATACAATTTTCAATATATTTATAAAATGGCCCTGACGGAAGATAAAACTTAAGTGTCTTTAGTATCTGGACCCTATTTCAATGATTTATTCCAAAAAATCCTAAAAACTCTCAACCTGATTCAATGAACCCCGTTCTTCCACAAATTCCAACAGTTTTTTCAGACTTTCAAGACACTTATCCTTTTCATCACTTAAATAATAACATTTCAGCATATTTATATCATCTTTTTAGGCGGAAATAAACAACCTTTTCATAAAAATACTTGCTAGCTTAACTGAAGCATAAATATACTCATCAACTCGATTCTGAGACGCATATAAGCATGAAAACCCCTAGAAACACTTAAAAAATGCCTTTCAACGGTATATATGCGTTCTTTCCAAGCCAAATAGGCCTCTTTATCGATTTCTAATGCCTTTTTATAGGCATTTTCACATTCATCAAATTCTGATACATTAAAATATCCAATTCCAAGAAAAACGTATGCATTGTAGTTAAAAGGATCAAAATCTAACGCCTTTTTTGCATAAATTATGGCATTTTTATAGTCTTTTGCTGTGATAAATTCTTTGGATGCTTTTAAGGCGGGCTTAGCCATATATATATATAATATCGATAGAAGCAAGAAATAAAAAATGATTTAAGGAATATATATTGATAGAAAACAGCGCATATATAAAGATAAAAATGATATTTTGGTATGAAAAAGCATTGTCTTTTTTTTTCGGTTTAAAACATATAAAATTGAGGGAACTAGATGGAAAGTTTGTTGTAAATAAAGGATAATAAGAATATTATGGCGCATATAAACAGTAAAATAAGAAAGAATATTGATTAGAATGATATGAATACTTTCTTTTTAATTTAAAGGCGTTTTTTTCTGGTCAAATTATAAGATATAGTTAATATATAAGAGAAAAAGGAAATAAATCGAGATAATAGTATATTTATGAAAGATATAAGAACTTTTAAAGGGGTTTCTATGTGCTTTTATTATTTTATCTTTTAAAATTAAGGGTTATATGGTTAAAAAAATATTAAAATATATATAAAGAAATATAAGATTGATGAATGAAGTTAGAAGAAGAAAGAAAGCTAAAATTAGTTTAAGAACATTAATTTGAATGTAGTGGGCGATAAAAGGATCTATAATATATAGTATTGTCAGAGTAAAAAGACATTTTATAGAGCCTTTTCTCAAAAACCATGGAGAATTTTATTATTTATGTGTTCTATTAAGGGAAAAGGATCAAAATGGCGAGTGGGAAATGAAACAGAATATTTATTTTAAATTCATAACTAAATAAATTAATTGAAATAATTTTTAAAGTTTAAAAGCTGATTTCCTAAAAAAATTTAAGGGTAAGTGAAAATTCATTAAAAAGAAGATATAAACAATAATATTTTTATATGGATTTTACTTATATTTACTTTTTTTTTAGAGGAAAAATTTTATATATAAAAAATGATAAAATATATATATAAGGACGATGAAGACATATCTTTATAGAATTGAGAGATTTTTATTTATATTAAATTATCAGAGAAATTATATAGTTAGCAAGAATCAAGAAATTAATTAAAAATCAAATAAGTCAAAAATTAAGATTATTAACAAAATTTAGAATTCTAGTTGTTGAAAGGTTTTTTGAAAGGATGTCTTTATATGAAGATTTTTTCAAGTAAAAATATTAATAAATCAAGAATGAAATTACTATATAAATTTATAAAAATAAGAGGGCAAAACCATCTAGGAAGTTTTTACGAATAAGATTATTCAAAATAGAAAAATAAAACATATCTATAAACATTTATTTAATTCCCAAACAAATAGAATATTAACTTTTTATATAAAGATTCAAAATATCAATTCTTTCAAAACAATCTTTCATATATAAGAGGAAAAAGCGTTAACTTTTCATTATTGAAATAATTTAAAATTCAATTAATTCAATAATATTAACAAAGTTAATATCTATATTTTGGATTTTAATAAATTATCTTTTTAAAGGTATTTTATTTAACAAGTATACTTATAATAACTTTTAAATAATACAGATAACTAAACACATTGGAATATTAGATATTTTATTTTTTTATATTGAATAATGATATTTCTTAAAAAATATTACATCCACAAAAGCGTTGTTTTTTAATGCAAGAAAAAATAATATTTTATTGATAAAATTAATAACAAATAGGCATGTTTTTTTTATTAATTATTAGATTAATAAAAGCTTACAAATATTTTTTTTACTTTAGGCAAATATCTTAATCATTTTAAAGCCATTTTATTTAAAAAAGACAACCAAGATTGTATTCTTGCTTGATTTTCCATATCGAATTATTATTTATAGATAATTTTTATAAATATGTCAAAAGATTTTTTCATCGTTAATTATTGATTCAGATCTTTAAAAAGTATGGCTGATCTTAAAGCAAAAAATAAAGAATTTTTTAATATTGATCCAGATGAAATATTGAACAAAGACGTTAAAACAAATGAATCAATAGAGAATCTTAGCAAAAGAACAATTAAGAGAAGATTAAAGAAAAAAAAATGGGAAGAAACAAAAGCAGAACGACGTAAATATAAAAAAGAAAGAGACAAAATTAAAAAATTAGAAAAACATAAAAAACATGTGGAAGCAGGCATGCATTCTATTAAATTAAAAAAAAATCAAATACCAAGTGAAATAAAAGTTATTATTGATTGTGGATTTGATGATAAAATGATTGATAAGGTATAATTGATAATTTTAAAAATGTATAGACAATTATAATAGGAAATTGTGTCATTAAGCTCTCAATTAACACGCTGTTATTCGGACAATAGAAAATGTGCATATCCAGTCGAACTTTATGTAACATCTTTTGGAGGACGACTAGCAGAACGTATGAAAACAGTTTTAAAAAGTCAATATATGTCTTGGAGAGGAATACAATTTTTTGATGAAAGTTATGATGCGTTATGTGAAAAAGAAGGTTTTAGTAAGGAAGATTTTATTTATTTAACAGCAGACTCAGAAAACACTGTTCATGAATTAAATAAAAACAAAATATACATTATTGGTGGGCTTGTTGATAAAAATCGGTATAAAGTAGTTTTCTTTTTTCTAAAACGAATTATATAACAATATATAGAATTTATGCCTGGATAAAGCTAAAAGTCAAGGTATCTATACAGCACAGCTTCCAATTGAAAATCATATAAAAATGGCATCAAGAAAAGTGCTTACAGTTAACCAGGTTCTAGAAATAATGCATCAGTGGATAGAGATCAAAGATTGGGAAAAAGCTTTTCTAAACGTGATTCCTATGAGAAAACTTCCTCAAAGCAAAATAAATAATACTGATCAGCAACTTAAAGATTTAGAAACTAGTTCATTAATACTTGAAGATATAGGAGATTTATCACAAGAAGCCATTAGCGAAATTAATGGATGATTTTATTAAATTTTTTTTGTATTATATAAATATACTGTTTGGGTATTTGAAAGAAACAACTATATACTTCTTATAAGGATACATCAAAAATCAAGCATAACAGATCCTTCGCTTTTATCTAATTCCTTTTTATTAATTGCTTCATCTTTCATGATAAGAGAAGTAAATTTTTTAAAATATTCTATATAAGGCTTTAAAGAAGTCTTTTCATAGTCTTAAAAATTAGAGAGGTATATATTTTTAATTCTTATTACCTTGAATTTGCTCTTGTTTTTCTGATATTTCTAGACTTTCTTTATGTTCTTTGTCCCATGCGTCAATTTCATTCAATAACTGAGTAACAGTAGGCACTTCAAAAGGATTAAACTTTTCAAAACAGCTGGAATCAATAGGCACGCATATCCTCCCTAAAACTATGTCAAAAAAAAATAGCATTAAACTTTTTTTCCAACCTGTTCCAGGATGTATACAAAATGGTGATTTCAAAAGATGATTTAAGTGTTTAGAAACCTCAGTATCAAGCCTTGGATACATATATTCTAAAATTATATCCTGCTTTGCTGTTAATAATGCTTTTGTATCAAGATTCTAATTTATTAATTTAAACATCAAATAAAAAATATAAATTTACCTTTGAAACACCGCTTTCAGCTACTACATCAATATCATGCCATTTATTATAACTAGATCTCATTGGTTGGGACTTCCATTTCTCACGAAGCGTTTCTTTAAGGTCTTTGACATAAGTAATATTCACTAATAATTACAGAATATACCATGATCAGTGATAAATTCAAGCAATTTTTCCGATCCCTCATCGCTTTCCCAAGGATTTTGAGAAATAAGAATATTCGAGCGGAAACTTTCTTTCAAAATATGGAGACTTCTACTAAAAACAATAATTAATCATAAAATCCATATTAAAAAATCATAGAAACCTTATAGAAGGATGAAGAGGCCTCTTAAATTCCACTTTTTTTCCATATCCTATACCTCCCCTTGAAACTTCAAGATATGCTGCAATTGCTTTACGTTTTTGATCATTCAGTTCACGTGCCTTTTTGTCACAAACCCATGCATGTACACCTCGTCTTCCTGAATAAACCCACAAAATATATTCAAATCCAAAATCATCCCTTAATGTAGAGTCAATAACCTTTATTGAAGCCGTAATAAACCCCCAACATTTTAAACAAATATCTGTTTTTGAACAACATGTTCGCACATCATCATAGTCGGTCAAATCAATATCAAAAACAAGCTCTTTTTCAAGAGGTTTAAACATAAACTTCCTTAAAGTCTTACGATCTCTAGGATTTGCGTTGTAAATAGGTCCTATCTCGAATCTAGACGGATTTAATCTTAAAACTTCTTTACGAAACGCTTCATATGTAGGAAACGAATTGTAGCGCAAATATGCATCATTTTGTAAAGTAAAAGCAATCTCCCTATTTAAAAATGATTTAGAAGGGACAGGAGATCTATTTAGCCACTGAAAAACATATCTTTGTCTTGTTATTTATCATCAAAAAAAACCAACAAAAAGTCACTTGAACGGAAAAATCCTCTGGTAAAAAGCAAAAAAAACACCCGGATCAGAAAACTCATTTGTATCCTCAGGTATTTCGTCGTATTTCATTGAAATATAGCCTTATTTCTCCTCAAAAAATCTCCCTAATTTACATATAATTTTTTTATGATGTTGCCTGGAGCCCTTTATTGCCATGGCAACCACAACGCTATAATGTCCACGCACGTACAATCTCAACGTCAGGAATTACGATAGCAAGACCTCCCATAAAAATGATGGGGCAAAAAGAGAATATAAGCGAGGGAAATAGAGGTATTTTATACGAAAAAAAAGAAGAAGAAGAGGAGATTATAGGGTATCGCGAAAAACTGCGGAAAAAATTGAAGTATTGGGAGAGAAAATTCAAAGAACAAGAAGGACGTAGCCCAGAAAAAAGAGACATAAAAAAAGACAAAAAAATAAGTATGAAGAAAGATAAAAGGGAAAAAATGACTTACAGAGGCGTAAAGAAGAGTACTATAAACTTTATAATCGAATTCGCATGGGAAAAATCGAGTTAAATGACGAAAAAATAGAAAAAAAAGAATATTTGATAAAAAACTATAATAAAATAGAAGAGATAGACAATGAAAGAGATATGGAGAGTACTATAGATAAAGAAGATACAGGAATGCTTTTTGGCGGAAATTGCGAAGAAATAGGACCAACACCGCAAAAGATAGGAAAACCGATAGGAATTTTTGATGATTTATATAATAATTCATATGTTTTATGGAAGGGACATGAAGAAGAAGAAGAAGATATGACTTTAAAAATTATAAAAACTCCAGAAAAAAAGGAAAGAAATATTGAAAGAGTGAAAACTCCGATAAAAACACAGGATAAAAGCAGTTTTCTTACGACACCAGTGTTTCTTAAGAGATCTATGAACATAACATCATCTATTTCTCCGAAATTTTCATTTAGGACAACTTTATTATCTAAAAAAAGTCTTAGCTCATTAATAGAAGAATTACGACAAATGGAAAATAATTTTGTTGATCCGGAAGAAGTATTAAAAGAAATTGAAAATCAAAACAGCAATACGTTAATTGAAGAGGAAAAGGAGCCTATAGAAAAAATAGTTTCAGAAAATAAAATATGGAAAAAAAAAGGAATTAAACGATCGAAAAAAAGAGTCATATGTAAGAAACAGCATCTTTCTATATATATATGTAAAATTAAATGTGTTACAGTGAGACCTGTTATTATTAAAAAGGAAACGAAAAAAATAGAAAACCAATCAAATAGATTAATAGACAAAAAAACTTTTAAAGAAAATCACATTCTTCATGAAAACAAAACTCTAAGCAATATAGATAAAGAAAATACCAAAGATACTGGTAAACATAAAAGATATATTAAGGGAAAAGGAGGCGTTTTTCTTCGCTCTCAAGTTAGTAGAAATTACGTAAGTTACAAATTAAGAAAATACAAGTCCAAATTTCGACAAAAATAATATTTATGGGAGGTATTTTAATGTTTTATTCTTAAAGATTATTCAAATCTTTCAATTAATCCTATATTAATTATATGAAAATTAGTCATTATTGCATATGAACTCTAAAATATCCAAATATATAAGACGATAGACCATGGTAATTTAAGATAAAATTGGAAAAAAATTTATCAACAATATCGAACCATTAATATAAATGATATTATTCTTTTTATATAATTCGACTCTTTTCTTATTTCATTATGTATAAAAGGAATTTTTTTAAGCATTCTTCAAAAAGTGTATTATTTTTCCATAATTATAACGGTTATTTATAAATAGGGTAGCATCCTTTATCCTTTTTATCTAAACACTCTAGATTTCCTTTAAAATGCAGAACATGTTATTTTGAATAACTTTTATTGTATAATTATTTCAGATATTAGAAATAAAAAATATTCCAAGATATTTTTTAATAATAATCTATTATATGATTTCTAAAAAAATATTTTAATCTTTTTAGTTATTATTTATAAGTAAAATGAATTTAATATCAAAAAAATTAATTTGATATTTATTTAATAAAAACTAGTGAGAATATAAAACTATTTCGTGACATTGTGTATAGATTCAGAGACATATCTAGATAAAAATAAACATTTAAAATATCAAATTAAATATACTAATACCTAACATTATTGCTAGAAATACCAGCAATAGAAATTCTGCCATCATTTGTTAAGTAAATATGATACTTATCAGTAAGGAGCTTGACTTGTTCTGGATTAAGACCTGTATAACAAAACATACCTATGTTTCATTAATTTTTTAGTAATTATATATATATATATATACCTATTTGAGAAGTAATATGCGACCAGTCATGCTATAAAAAATTTATATATATACATAGATAGATAATAAAATACCTTTGATTGAAAATCTTCTTCAAGACATTTTCGAATCATTTTTCCTATAAAATCAATTATATATTTTTATTGGTAAAAACCTACTTGATGAAATAATCCGATTAGCCATTCCCTTTAACTCTGAAAGCCACTGTTTATAAAGTTCATCATTACCCAAAATCTCAGCAGCAATTCGAGCACCATGAATAGGAGGATTTGAAATAAGAGGACGAATTAAAATCTTTAGTTGGCTTTCCACCCGTTCTTTTTCTTCTGATGATTCGCATACAATAGAAAATGTACCAACACGTTCACCATAAAGACCCATATTTTTAGCAAAAGATTGACTAACACATAAACTATGTCCCTCTTCAACAAAATATCTCAACGCATAAGAATCTTTTAGAAGATCTCCCGATGCAAATCCCTGATAAGCCATATCAAAAAATACATAATGATTTCTTGATTTAACAGCACTAGAAATCAGATGCCATTGCTCTTGTGTAGGATCTACACCTGTAGGATTATGTGCGCAAGCATGAAACAAAATAATAGATCCCTTAGGTGCTGCTCGAATATCCTCAAGTGCACCTTCAATATCAAAACCAATAGTATTTTTGTCAAAATATCTATAATAATTAATTTCAAGTCCTGAATCTTTAAATATCGGTATATGATTCCCCTAAATTCATTATTACAGTCGTTATTAAATCAATATATAAATAATATAAACCCATGTAGGTGATGGAAGATATATTTTTTTACTTAAATAAAACCTACTTAAAAATTCTCCACCCAGACGCAATGCTCCCGTACCTGAAACCGATTGAACAACAGAAATCCGCCCTTCTTTCAGTGCTTTTGAGTCTTCGCCATATACTAATCTTGATGCATATTTAACAAAAGAAGAAACACCTGTAATAGCAGCATATTCTTTATTTAAATCCGCAAAAAGAATTCTCTTTTCAGCCTCCCTAACAGATGGAAGAACATATGGTTTCTCATTATCATCACGATATGAACCAACCCCCAAGTTTACTTTTAACGGACTTTTATCAAGTTCAAAAACTTCATTAATTCCTTTAAAAATTAAAAAAAAAAAAAACCAAATTAAACAAAAATATACCAAGAATTGGATCGCGTGGACCTACTAACATTAAATATCATATAAAATTCTCATTAATTTCATATATTTACCTTGCTCGACATGAGCCCATGTTGAACTTAGAGCAACACCTCGAAACTTAGAAAAAAAAGTACCTAAAATATTCCTTTGAAGATAAATCATATAAAATATAACCCTATAATAAAAAGATAGTTTTCGTAAAAAGAAAAAACAATTTTCTTTTAAAATCGATTAATCACAAATAGGCAGTTAAAAAAAATGAAAAACATAATTATATCATCAATGTCATGTATATTTTTCTTTGTAATAGGATATTACAGTAGATCCTTTTCTCTTCCTTATTTAAAAAGACTTATATTGAAATTTTTATCCAAAAGCAAAAACATACAAGAATTGTTTATTAAAAAGATGCCCTATTTAAATATTAGCGAAGAATATAATGAAGAATATAAACTTGTATTAGTTGTTAGAACAGACCTAAAAATGGGTAAAGGAAAAGTAAATAAAAATTTTTAAAAATTATTATATACAACTGACATTCAAGGTGGCATCACAATGCTCGCATGCAGCTATTTCATGTTACAAAAAACTTATGTGCCAAAATCCTAAGGTATAGCAGAAGTTGATTGAAAATTACCAATTAATTTTTAGATAATCAAGTATTGGGAATTATACGGACAACCAAAAATCGTATTGCAAGTAGAAACAAAAGCCGAATTAGAAAAGTTACATGCCCATGCAAACTCATTAGGTATAATCTCATGTATTATTCATGATGCAGGTAGAACCCAAGTTGAACCGAATTCAGTAACAGTAATTGGTATTGGTCCTGGACCAAAATCAATCATTGACCAAATTACGGGATATTTAAAATTATATTAAACACTAAAGAACGTTTCGATAGAATAAAGTTATTTTTGAATTCTATAAATCAAGCAAGCATCAACCCTATGTACATATAATTAGTAAAACAAATGAACATATATAAAAAGAATATCTTATTTATTATATGAAAAAATAGACTGTTGTTCTTTTTTTTTCTCTTCAGCCAATTTTCTAAGCCGTTCATCAACCTTAGCTTTACCTGAACCTTTCCCATGAAACTGATGAGACAAAAATTTATATGCCTCTTTGTCTTTTATTTCTCTTCCAAACTCGTCATTATACTTTAATTGAATTACGGGTGTCCATTTTGCAAAAAGTTTTTGTAGTTCACGTGCTTCTATCATTGCATGACGCTGATTTTCAGCTTGAAGATATAATTCTCTCTCACGAGGAGTCATTCTATCTAATTTTCCACTGCAACGATCCGCTTCTTTTCTATATCTAGCTTCTTCTTCTAATTTTCTCCTTAACTTCTTTTGTTCTGCTAAAAAGAGAGAATGCTCATGTTGAGCCCTCTGAACTGACAACGCCTCATCAGTTTGCTTATCAACAATACCTAAAAATAAATAAACACATAAAAATAATACAAAAAAATACTGAAAATACCTTTTTGTTTAAGTAAATTAAAAACAACACCAACACCAGAACTAATATCCGCCTCATCTTCAATTCCTGTTGTTGAAATGTTTTTTGTAAATTTATCAGATTCATCATAAGGACTTTCTTTTGTTTCATCTTGTGAATTTTCTTCTACAATTTCTGGAGTTTCCAAATTTTGTATATACTCAATATTTTCAAGTACTTTCTGCTTCTCCTTCGGTGCAATAGCTTGGATTCCACGAACAAACTCCGTTGTTTCATCAATAACGAGCCCCCCATCATTTTTATCACCATTTTCTTTCAATTCCTCGAACATTTGTTCTTTTACTAATCTCGCAACACTTTCAGGATGCGAAGTCTTTTTACGCCTCGAAGCTTCTCTCTGTCGAGCAAGGCATGCTTGCAAATCATCATCATCCACAAAGGATACATTATCAAAATTCAAGTCCTTATGAGATACCATATTATCGCTATTTTGCATTATATGTTTCATATCAACAGAGTCTGCAATTAAGTCATGATCAACCTTCCTCATCCTATTTATTTTTTTCTTCTTGATCTTTTTAATAACAATTTGAGAAATATCTTGATAATCCGATGATATATTTTCAACAGATGTATGATTCAAAGAAAATATTTCCTGGTGACCCTTCTTCCAGATTTCCTCTTGAGGCTCTTGAGATACATTCCCAATAACAAACCCCTTATTAATTTAGATTTTGACCAAAACGTATAGATATTACCTTCTTTACTTTCTCATCGTATTGAGAAAGAATAGTTTTAGATTTTTCCTCAGAAAATTCGTCATCATCATACCCTGTATAAACAAATTTCTTCTTGTTCTCCAAATTCTTTTCCAATTTCTCCTTCTCAACCAAACCAATATTCTCCAATTCATCACCTTGATCTTAAAAAATCAATACAGATTAAAACAAACTAAAATATCCAGAAAATACCCTCATTCTCTAAAATAGTACTATCTTTAAGCGTTAAAACTATAGCCTCTCCCTCGTTAATATCAGTAAAATCGTGAGACACTTTTATTCCCTCAAGTTGATCTATAAAAACATCAAAAAATAAATCGGTAAATCCATTCAAAAAAACCTGATGTATACTCTTCTTTCTTATCCTTCTTTTGCATTTTCTCCAATTTTTCACTAACAACATTCTCTTTATCTGTAACATGAGAAAAATTACGTTTTCGATGATTCATAACCCATGAACGCAAATCTAGATCACCTTCATCACTTGCCTCTCCAAGACCTTTTCCTGTAAATCGACGCTGTGTTTCTCGTGTTTCTCGGGCCCTAATAAATATGAATTTAAGCATTATAAGCAAATAAAGATGCAAACAAACATTCGAATTCGTTCCTGAATCAACCGTGTCTCCTCTTCTTTAATTTTTGCCGCTCGAAACTCTTTAAAATTAGTAACAGCAGGATCCTCCACAGGTTCTACTGTTTCTGAAAGCGGTGCAAGTCCCCTATCAAACATGATTAATATATATAAAAAAAATATATACCAAATCTCATAAAAATCACTTACAAAGAACGACGAAGTGCATTCGTTTCTTCTACTGTCATAGATTCCGCAGTAAAACTATCTTTAACCGACGATTCTGTCATTTCCTCTATACGATACAAAAATGAACGCAATTATACACAAAAAAGCAAACAAACGTCTCCAATGTAAAAAATACACTGTAATATATTTTCTCAACAATATATATGATATTCTGGTTCGAGAAAAATCTTCTTCTGTAAAATGCTTCCAAAACACTTAAATATAGAGTTCTGAGACCAAAAAAAGAATAATCACTACCAAATAATAAGGAAACAAAAGGAAAAACCTTCAAATTTAAAAAACAGATGCCTGACAGATTATATACGTCTGAATCAATAACTTTGACCCAATCAATATTATAGCTTCTTATATTACAAAATTTCGAAAAAAAAAAACAATACCAAGACCCCAAACAAAAATATAAGAGTTTTCTTTAAAAATAGATAGATATATTCGCACAATTTCCTCAATTTATCTCTTTTATTTCTAAAAAAAAAAAGAATCTACGTAACAAAACCCAACGTCAATAATAGATAAATAACCCAATTTATCTTAAATACCTTTTTTAATACACCTAATTAAGTCTGAAATCTCTCATATTTGCCAAAATTCCTAATAAAAAAATGTAAAATATAAAGATCTCTTGAAAGGATAGAAGCGTCAAGATTATCAATTAAATAGGTATTACCTAGCCAACCGTTACCTAGACAACTGTTTCCAAGGAAACTTACATCTTACCATATCCCACCTCACATCAACCGAGCAATATCTTTTATACGTTTAAAAATACTAAAAAGCCCGCTTATTTTGCACTGAAAACTATCATTTAAAGACTATATTTTTAAGAAAAGAACCTATGGAAACAGATTTTAAAATAAACAGTGAAGCTTCCAAGCAAGATTATTCGCTTTATCCACGTATTTCTTATAAAACTGTCACAAGTATTTCAGGACCATTAGTTGTTCTTGATCAAGTCAAAGTAAGAATAGATAGCAGAAATTGACTATTTTGGATTTTTTTTTATGTTTTTTTTGGCAAAATTAACGCATTTTTGGCAGTTTCCTCGGTATAATGAAATTGTAAATCTTTACCTTGAAAATGGGGATGTACGAACAGGCCAAGTCCTGGAATCACGAGGAACAACAGCTATTGTTCAGGTTTTTGAGGGAACAGCATCAATTGATGTTCGTTCTACTCGTGTAGAATTTACAGGAAAAAGCTTGAGAATTCCAGTATCAGAAGATATGCAAGGTCGTATTTTTAATGGGTCAGGAAAACCAATTGATCAGGGCCCTCTTGTTATTCCAGAAGACTATCTGGATATTAATGGTTATATATATATTTTTAAATGATTAAAATCTGAACTAGATGGGGATATATAGGGTCACCAATCAATCCGTATTCACGTATTTATCCACAAGAAATGATCCAGACAGGTATTTCAGCAATTGATACGATGAATAGTATTGCAAGAGGACAGGTGATTTTCTAAAACAAAAAAAATTATTACATTAATATTTATTGTATAGAAACTTCCTATTTTTTCAGTATTTAAGAATATAATTAAGGAATTAGCTAAATATTTGTTTTAGGCAGCAGGACTTCCACATAACGAAATAGCGGCACAAATATGCCGACAAGCAACTCTAATTAAACCTACAAAAGATGTGCAAGATGGACATGAAGATAATTTTTCTATTGTATTTGCGGGTAAATTAGTCAAAGAATAAAGAAATAAAGATTAACCAAGCACAGCAATGGGAGTCAATATGGAAGTATGTATAATGATTACATAATTTTCAAAGAAATAATAAATAGACTGCTCGATTTTTTAAACGAGATTTTGAAGAAAATGGGTCATTAGAAAGAGTAACACTCTTTTTGAATTTAGCTAGTGATCCTACGTAAAGAGATATGATTAAATATTCAGAAACTTAATGATATAGGATTGAACGAATTATTACTCCACGTCTTGCCTTAACTACGGCAGAGTACTATGCCTATCAAACAGAAAAACATGTTCTTGTCATTCTTACTGACATGACTTCTTATGCAGACGCTCTTAGAGAAGTAGGCATTTGAATTGTATAAAACATGCTAACATTTTTAGATTTCAGCTGCTCGAGAAGAAGTACCTGGTCGAAGAGGATATCCAGGTTACATGTATACAGATTTATCGACAATTTATGAACGAGCAGGGCGTGTAGAAGGAAGAAATGGTTCTATTACCCAAATTCCTATACTAACTATGCCTAATGATGGTACATTTCCATAATAAGAATATTAATTGTTCATTTTTTTAGATATAACTCATCCTATTCCTGATCTTACAGGATATATTACAGAAGGACAAATATTCGTTGATCGCCAACTACATAATCGTCAAATATACCCACCGATTAATGTTCTTCCATCATTATCGCGTCTTATGAAATCAGCTATAGGTGAAGGATTTACTCGTAGAGATCATCCAGAAGTTTCGAATCAACTTTATGCGAATTATGCTATGGGAAAAGATGCAGCAGCTATGAAAGCAGTCGTTGGAGAAGATGCTATATCGGATGAAGATAAATTATCTCTTGAGTTTTTAGAGAAATTTGAAAAATACTTTATTTCACAAGGTTTCCCCCCTCTTGAAGTAATAAGTATCTTATTTTTTTAGGCCCATATGAGTCACGTACCATAGAAGTATTATTTATATACTTTATTTTAAATAACTGATATTTATTAAGGAATCTCTTGACATAGGATGGTCTCTTTTAAGAATATTTCCAAGAGAACAACTTACACGTATTTCAGAAGAAATCATTAAAGAATTTTATCCCAGAGCACCTGCTAAAAAGAAAAACTCAGAGATTAATAACTCAAAAAATAATTATGATAATGATGTGACAATCGAGTCTGCTATTTTATCTCAAGAAAATTCAAATTATTCATAATTTTTAAGTTTTATGTCAATTTATTTCACTATTAGAAATATCTATTGCTTTCTTTTTTTAATTTTACTTTTAGGGAAGATGTTATGTTCTATTAATATATACAATATCTTTTAGTTTATTCTAATTTCTAAAAAACCACTTAAAATCCGGGTCTTAAATAACTACTAAATTTTAGACATTTAGGAAAAGAAATAAAATTTCAATTAATTATTTTATTAATATTCATATTTTATAATTTAATCGAAACTTCAACATATCTAACATATTAATATACAAAACACCAATAACAATAACAAAAAATACTAGTAAACTGTCTGACAAGGCTTAGTAAAGTTATTGTAAATATAGATATACTAACCAGGTATTTCCTATTTACAAATATTATCAATAAGCGATAATATCAGAATATATATTAATTTTTGAAATAACGAAACTTAAATTATATACACAAAATATCATTTTTTTCAACATATACTTACCAAAACCTCTAATTATTCTGCTTTTCAAATTTTCAAAAAATCTAAAATATTTCCTAACACTTTCTGATGGCAAATCTCTATATCACATTTCCATAACTAGAAAAATCTTAAAGGCATATCTTAGTCCTTTCTACTATATCTTTCCAATTTTTCTAGAGAAATATCCATAAACCATATCATTTTCCATAACCATATTTAATTTAAACATGGTTATACAGTTGCTTTTTTCATTAAAGGTATTTTCCAAGTAGATTTGATGAAAAACTAACATTTTAATCATAGCACAAATACGAATTTACGAATAAAGCTATTTATTTACGAAATAATACATTTAAACATGCCATTTAATAATTTATAAAACAAACTATTAAGTAAATCATTTAGATCATTAAAATTATGCTAAAAAACAGGAAAGGAATATTTAATAAGATAAAAATCTATTATACAATATATTACAATGTATACAAAATATCCCTCAATTTCTAATTGTTTCAATATTATAAGGATAACTAGTCAATTACAAAAGAAATCATGTAAAAACAAAAAGTTACAAAAACAATTGATATTAAAAAGAATCATATTGGATTAATTATTTAGAACGGTAAAATATTCTTTAAAGTATATCGAGAAAAAAATGCATATTGCATACATTTTTATTCAGAACAAATCAGTACTACTATAAAAAGTATTAAAGAATTAAACAAATATTCTCTTAAAAATGGATATAATTTTATTCAATTTATATTCCAAATAAAGCCTTAGGAATAACAATTAGAAGGAAAACAGAATCAATTCGAAATTTAAAAGAGTACTCTGAAATGTATATCAATATCTTACATGAAAATCAAGTAATTTATAGAATATAGATAACGTATATTCATAATATTCTTAAATCAATACAAATAGGTACATATTATCGATAAAGTCATTTAAATAGATATTGTTATTCCACTTGCAACAAAAAATCCTGCTGATTATGCACTACAACATTATACATTATTACGAAAAACATACATATTTCAAAAATATCTATGTGAAACACAAGATCCTACAGAAGCTAAAACAATCTTATCTCTAATAAAATACTCTTGAAAAGAATATCTTAAAAAATCAAACATCAATCATAAAAAACATATTAAAGCTAATTATTTAACAAGCAATTAAAAAAATCTCAAGGACTAATACATAATAATTTTATTTATTATTTCCCTTAAAAATACAAAAAATATTTTATCTCATACAAATAATTATTTTAAAAATATTTTTAATTTTTTCTTTTTAGCTTTTTTATGTCATTCAATATAACATTAGCTTATTTTTTATCAAAAAACCTTGATATCTTTTTCTTTAAAATACTCATATTTATTACTAAAAAATTTATTTTACATCTCAAATCTATAAATTAAATATTAAATTCTAATTAACTATCTTAATATCTTAATAATTATATTAAATAACTCTTAAAATAATACAAATACAATCTTATATATATCTTTAATCACTAAAAATACAACATATGACTTCTTTATATATTTTTTTTATTTTCTTCATTAAAACACAATATATATATCTCTTATATGATCATTAACAATCAAAAGGAAGAGCGTATTCCTATATAATATATTATATTTTTTGCTTAACCCTTACCCATCCTTCGAGCTTATTATCTAACCAACGTCTAATTTTTATATGGAATACTTTAAATCATCAAATATAAAAATTTAAGAAGAATTAGATGATAAACAGCGCAAAAATGAAAAGATTAAGCTATACAAGGTGTTATTTGTGTTTTTTTCTCTTTTCAAAATTCGAAAAACCAAGGATTTATGAGTTTTATGAATTAAAATATAAATACAAGAGTAGTTTAACAAGATTTTCAACATATTCAAGAGTTTTACAATCAAATCCAAAGAAATCAGATGTTTCTGACTCTTTAAAATCAGAAATAGAAGCTTATGAAAACTTCCATAAGGGAGAAAGTGATAATTTATCATTAAAACGTCCAGCATCACTCCTGGGAACATTTTCCAAAAATAGAAGAAGAGCAACTCATAGAGAGCGTAGATCTGGAGTCGCTGTTAGATATTCCTATGAGCCAGAAATCCCGGATTGGTTTTTAGAAAAAAATGTTTTTTTATATGGATCTATTAAGTCAAAAAAAACAGAATTTAAGTTAAACAACAATTTTTCTGATCCAGATTTATATAATATAAATGTTCTTGAAGATACCTTTGCAGTTACTAAAAATCTAATTCTTGAATTAATTTCTCATTTGAATACGTCATTTATTCTTAATCCTGAGAAAAAAAATGAAAATAATTCTTCTAGAAAAGCAAATCTTATGTTAACATGTCCTATAAAAGGATCTATTTATTTTTTGGATGCTATAGTTCATGAAATTTCAAATTTACTTGAAGCAGATCTTATAAAAATAAGTCCTCAAGATTTAGAGGATTTAGTAGGCGATATTTTTGAAGAGGGTAAACTAATCAATACATAACGAAAAGAAGTAACAATTTTTTATAGATCGCATTGGGATATTTAACTCAAAAACTTTTGGAAACCTTTCTTTTGCAGGTCAAAATAAAAAACTATTAATTCAAGAGAATGAAGAAATCGATGAGGAAGATGAAGAGACTGAAGGAGATGATGATATATCAGGGGTAAATTTAAATCATAGTGTGGGAAAAAAAATTGTTTTGGGACCAGTTCTTCAAATTCTTACAGCCTCTTTACCAAAAAGTCCAAATAATACAGGATTTCAAGATATAAATAAGACATTAAAGCCTACTCAGAACAATATAGGATTTCATGGAAAGCTTTCTTTAATTTTATCAAAGCTATCAATTTCGAATCTAGAAAAACAAAAAAAACTTTTTTCATCGACTTTATCTACAGAAAAAACAAATACATTTTCTCAAAACAAAACCATTATTTATGTTCAAGAATACTCTTCATTAATTAATAGCATTTCTGGAAACTATGTTTTAAAAATCTTACGAGAAGCAATTCATGCTAGACGTAAAAAGGGTGAAAATATTGTTATTATAGCAGGCTCTCATAAAGAAAATATTGAACATCCAAATAGTGTATTATGTGATGATATACTTTTGACAATTGATCAATTTTATCGAAATATATTTATAGTCCCAGTAGTGAAATCAAAAAATCAAGATAATTTAAATATAGATGAAACATTTATTAAGCACAAAGCTAGGCGTATTAAAGAAATAAATATAAGACATCTAAATTCCCTTTTAAGACGACGATGCGGAATTAAATTTGAATTAGATATTTCTAAATTTCTTGACAGCGATTCAGAACTTTTTCCTAACATACAAGACGAAATATGGTCATTTGATTTTATACATAGAATAATTTCTATTGCTATAGGTCTCTATAAAAATTCTAAAGATAAACAAGAAACAATATCTCTTGATATATTAGATCTATCTAATGCAATGAAATTAATTAAAGAAAATGATGAACTAAAAGAATCATGGAAAGCCACACTAAAATATCAGCAAGAAAAGTGGAAACAAAGACAATTTGAAGATAAGAAGGAAGAAAAATTTATCAATTTTAACAACTTAGATTGCAACAAATATGAAAAAAGATTACTTCCAGGTGTTGTTAATCCAGGTATAATATATTTTTTTTTAGTTTATATCTTATATTTTACTAGAAATGATCACTGTTGGGTTTGAATCTGTTAGAGTTCCATCTTCTACTAAGAATATTCTTCAAACACTTATTTCTTTACCTCTTAAAGAACCAGATGCTTTTAATTTTGGAGTTTTGTCTCATAATAGAATATCAGGAGTTCTTCTTTTTGGCCCACCTGGAAGTGGTAAAACATTGTTAGCAAAAGCTATTGCAAAGGACTGTGGTGCAAGGGTTTTAGAAATTAAAGGAAGTGAAATCTTTAACATGTATGTCGGAGAAGGAGAAAAAAATGTTAAAGTAATTATATATTATTAAAAAATTCTATCTATATTTATTTTTCATAGGCTATTTTTTCTTTAGCACGGAAATTAAATCCTTGTGTAGTTTTTATTGATGAAGTAGATGCTATATTTGCTTCAAGAAAATCAGATTATAATAATCCATCACATAGAGAAGTAATTAACCAATTCATGTCAGAATGGGATGGATTAGTTAGTCAAAATTCAGGAGTTATCATTATGGGTGCTACAAATAGGCCTTTTGATTTAGATGAAGCCATAATAAGAAGAATGCCCAAAAGAATTTTAGTTGATCTTCCAACAGAAGAAGATAGGAAAGAAATCCTGAAGATTCACCTTAAAGATGAAACATTGGCTAAAGATGTTGATTTTGACGAACTATCTCAAAAAACCGTTTTTTTTTCAGGATCAGATTTAAAAAATCTTTGTGTTTCAGCAGCACTTGAATCAATAAATGAAAATTTGCAAAACAACAATTCTAAAAAACCCTATTCAAGAATTTTAAAAAAATCACATTTTGAAAAAGCTTTAAATGAAATCACTAGCAGTATAAGTGATGATATGAGTAGTTTAATTGAATTAAGAAAATGGGATGAAAAATATGGAAAGAAAAAAAATATAATTAGGAAAACATGGGGTTTTGGAGATATTAATGTTTCAGATTCATTGAAAGGACGTGTTCGTAAACCTGATAATTTGTAAAAATTGAATTTTCTTGCAAAATAATTCATTATATACCAGAATTTTCATATATAATTAGGCAATATTATCAATATATATAATTCAATTGGTATTTTAGCAAAATTCTTATTCTTTTATGACAATTTATTAAGTATTCTAACCTATTCTTTTATATAGTGTTATCTATTTTTAACTTATGTAATCAATCTAATAATGATTTTTTCAAAAAATTATAATTTATATTAAATTTTATAAATATTTCTTTTGAAATATAAATAACTAAAGATGCAAAAGTAACTGATTTTTCTTTAATTTATAAACACTGTTAAATATTCAACATTTTTAAAGATTTCTATTCCGATATTTATCGTTTTTTGATTTATATTGTTCTACAACCGCACCAGAAGGCTCATATTTTGCAAAATCTGAAATATTATCATCAACTATAAAAGGCCCTTTAGAAAATTCGGGAGGAATTTTAGCATTTTTAGCAGGATCTGCTGTATATCGCGGAGCACTTGATGGAATATAATCATATTCATCTTTATTCTTAAAAATAGGATTTGAAATAGCTCTTGAAGGAAATTCTGAATATGGTCCTCCACCTAATCCTCTTACAACAGGTTTTCGAGCAAAAATAATTCTAAGAAGACCCAAAACAAATATTAATATCCAAGCGGACACCAATACAAAAGATATTTTAGCTTCAAAAATTATAGATTTTTCATAACCAGCAATTAAAGTATTCAAAATTGAATAAAATTTCTGATTTAAACTCTTAGCAGCACTTACAAAATCTGTATGAGATGTAGAATTTTCAACAAAAGAAGTTAAAATATTATTTGGAATAATTGGTGATGATATACGAGCATTTTGATGTATCCATGTTAGTCCTATAAATAATTAGCAAAACATTAAAATAATAATAATATAAAAACCTTTCTCTATTCCTCTAAGTTTTATAAAAAGCATGCAATCTAAAACACCAAGAATAGGCTATATAATCAATTAACAAAAAATATATAATATTAAAAACATACTTGATATAAAACTGTACCTCCAAATATTTTCTTAAAGCTATCTGTTGTAGTCTCCATAAAAACATTTAAAGTATTATTTATAGACTGAGTACTTGCATAAACCCACCCAAAGATATGACTATTTAGATCAACAGCTGTTTGATTTAAAACATTATTCACATCATTTGACCACTTCAAAGACGCAGCTTGAAGTTTCTCAGAAACATTCAGCGGAACGTTTTCTTCTGGCGAGCTAAGTAAACTCTTTTTCATTATAGACAAAAGAATCATTTGAAGTCCACAACTTATAAACCCTAAAATCCCAAGAAATAGTACAAACAAAGATGATGGATGAAAAATATACGATATAAACCATCGTATTAAAATCTTATGATGTTGATTTCGAAAAGCAGAAGAAAATTTTAGACCTAACAATGTTGACCATGGATAGGCAACTGTAAGAATAAATTCTGTAGGATCAAATGTTTTAGTAATTGAAAAAATTGACCAAACCATAGCAGCTTTTGATTGCAATCTCTTCCAATTCCACCATTCTTTAATAGCAAAAGGAACTATAGCTAATATAGCCAATATTACTAAAACAAGCAAAATACTGTGAACAGCAGTGTAAATATCATTAGAAAGCCTTTTAAAAACTTTGTCAATATCCCCATTATCTGAATAAATTGCAAATTCATCAACAGAAGGCACAGGCAAAAGCGAAGAATCAAAAGAATAATTTGAAAGTGTATTATTAATAAGTTTCTAAAAATATAAACAACATTTACAACATAAAAAATAGTCTCACCCTTAATTCATAAAAAGGAATTGCAATTGAGCTCTTCACTGTATTTTTTAAAGGCTCTAAGGAAATTCTATCTCCAAGCTTTCTTAACTCATCATCATAATTATTCGGAATACTAAAATTAGAAATTTTTTCTTCAATTGGGATAGATAGAGTAGGAACTTTAATATTTTTTCCTAAAATCTTTGCTGTTTTTTCAATAGTATTTAAAATAGAAGCGATTCCTTTATTTATTTCTTGGATTCCAGCAAGAATATCTTTTTCAATAGACTTAAGTACTTTATTAACAAACTTTGAGATTTTTTCCACAACATCTGCTATAATCTTTATCCCGCCTTGAATAGAGAGCTCTAAAAGACATGTCCAAGTATCTATTAAAATTTAATAATATAAAAATATCAATAAAAATAATTTACGTATAATCATTTCAATGAAAAACAAAATAATATGTTGTACACCCAAGATAATAAGTATTAAAGTTTTATTTAAAGCCCTAACACTATTCTCAATACCAAGTGCAATCACTTTATTTGTTCCTATTGCTGTTGAACGAGGCATAAGTACTAAAGAATTGGCAGTATACTGTATAATAGTATACGCATCATGCATTTTCTCTTCAGCATTGACCATATCTTTTTTAAAAGAAATTAAAAAGAAAAGGAGCCGAACAAAAAGAATAATTAAAGCAATTGTCCATTTATTAACCCAAATAAGTGACAATCTAGCAGGCAATAAAAGATAAGGAACATTTTTATCCGGAGGAACATAATTCATTTGATATGTATGATAATTCATATTGTCATTATGATTTTTTTCCCATGATTCATAGCCTGTTTTTTCATAAACAAGTGGTGGAGCCTTAGGAAATGATTGCGATGAATATTGAGCCGGGCTTCGACAAGAGCCTTTACAATTATTATCCCTGCAATTTAAACTATGAACAAAAGTATGTGTCGCCTGCGACATAAATATTAAGAGATCAATTACACTGATTCAATTCTGGTACATTATAAAGAATTCATAGAATCTAGAAAAAAAACATAAAATATTTCAAATTAACAAAGAGGTTCATACCTTTTAGACAACTCTTTATTATCTACTTATTAATATAGAGTCTTGTCTCGATATGGTTAAATCAATTTCATTAGTTCTAATATCTTAAAAACATTAGAAAGAAAAGGAAAATAGACATGTTTAGATTAATCTTGTTCTGTTCTAAGTTATACATAATAAAGATCTTAATAATGAAATGTTACCTTTTCTTTTTTATATTTATAAACGCTATGATATCTTTTTTTAAAAAATCATCAAAAAAAAAAAGAAAAAATGAGCTTTCCATTCATTCTTTATAGCCAATACCTAATAATGGAATAGGAAAAGTTATACAATCCTTTCTTCTTTTTTAAAAAAAAGTTTTTCTAAAGAAACGTCAACAGAAAAAAATATAGAATCATCCAATATTAAAATATTTGTATGAATTGACCAATAATAAAAGAAAAACAAAAGCGTTTTCATATAAAACAGCATTGAGATAAAAGTACTGTTTTTTTTTAAAAATAAAAATTATAAAAAAATTAAAAGAATGCCTTATCAGAATTAGTATTTTATATCCCGTTAATAAACAGCCAATGAACAAGTTTATGCTTGACAGGGTGCTATATGTTTTTTTTTTTCCATAAAATTGACAAAATAGATATTTTGAAAGTTTGAAATCATGATTAGCAACAACCACAAACCTTTTATTCATTAATATATTATTAAATAAAATCGTTAAATTGAAGAGCATTCTTCAAAGCTATATAATATCTAATTATAACTTTGTAAAATATTGAAACCATTTAATATTTCGAATTATGTAAAGAACATAATAACCCTATAAAGAATAGTTTTTTTCCATAAAATTTGAAATATAAACAGTAGTCCTAATATGTAGAACCGAGTTTTTTTATAATGTTTGATATATCACTAGAAAAATACTTAAAAAATCCTATAGAAATAATTTTATCATTTTAATTGAAAAAAAATTCAATTATTTAATCCTTAAAACAATAAAAATTTAAATTCAGCCCCTGTTAAAAAAAGCAATTAATTCGTGGATCATTCTTTAGTATATAGATAAAACTTAAGTAAATTTGGATTATGGAAATATATTTAGTGTTATTTTAGTTAAGTACAAAATGTACAAAAAAAACAAACAACTAGAACATATTTCCACAACCATCTTATGAAAATATTCAGCCTCATTAAGCCCAAGTATCTCAAAAAAGCATTGAATTAAAAGCTTCATATATCCAAATATAATCCATAATCAAAATATAAGTCCAAATACATTAGAAAAAACAAATACCCAACTTAGAAAAAATAAAGAAATACTCAAATATCAATATTAAGCAAATTTTAAAATAACTATAAGCATTAATTATTTCATTTAAGAAATATATAACAACAAAAATGAAAAATACCTAAAAAAAAATAAAAAAATAGATAAAAAACAAAACAAAACATTCAAATGCCATTTCCCTTTATTAAAATTAACCCTTTTTTTCCCTAAAAAATAAACCTTACTAAAAAAATCATGTTTTTGACTGAATCAAACGAAGACATGAAATACTACATGCACGCATAGGAACAACTGAACCAATTACATTATATATTCCCACTCCACCACACAAAGAACATAATCTTTGCGAAAAACTTGGTACACTTCCCTTTTGCGCCTCAAAATATGTTGAAACATTAATATCAAGCCATTTCTTCGGAATAGCAAATACAGTCCCTTCCTTTCTATCAATCCATCGTGACATAATTGGTGATGACACCTTTGGTACATTTTTTTCTTCTTCCGAAGCTCCTTCATCATCCACCTTAATCCTTTTATATTTATGCATCACCTGCTTACTGAGAAGCTTATTAATAGTTCCCATCTTCATATTTTAACCTTCTATTGTCTTTTTTAATAGTTTATATACCTTTTCTTCCTCCAACTTCTGTTCTGAAAGATTTTTTCTGCGACGAGCAAGTTCATTCCTTTTTAACGCTAATTCCTCTTCAGTAAGGTTCTGATGACGCCTTTTTATAGCTAATTATCATTCTCCTTCAGTATAAAACCCTTTTTATCCAAAAAACTTACTTTCCGGCAACTGTACAAGATCATTTGTTTCTACTGCATCTTCATCTATTCTTGCTCTTTGACGTTTTGTAAGCCTTGTTAATTCCCCTACTTTTTCTTTTAATTCTCTTGATCTCTCAATATATTCTTCTGAATCATCAGTATCTAAAGATTCTTCTAATACTGTTTCTTCAAAATCATTAGATGAACTAAGTTCATCTAATTCACTCTCTGATATACTTTCTATCGCTTCAATTCTACGTCTCCTACTTCTTTTTCCTGTCATACAACGGGATGGAACACGAATTGTAATACGTAAAGACTTTTCTTGTTCCATATCTTTAGATTTAACCAGTATTTTATCAGACGCCTGTTTTCTTGACTGATCAATTAATTCTTCAGATTCACTTATATCGGCTGAAGATGTAGATTTCATTTTTTTATTTATAAGTTTTGAAAAAATAAAGGTTTTTATTTAAGGCTTAAAGGTTCTTTCTAATAAAAATGGAATTATCCTGTTAAATATGTAATAAAAGTTAATATTTATATAATACTATTGTATTATATAAATAAAAGATGCAGAAAAAAAAGAATAAAAATAACTATAAAATTAAATGACAAGCAATTATTTAAAGATGGATCAGAAAATATTAAAAGTCGATTGATGAAAAAAAAGAGTTAAAAAACAATATTGATGAATCGGGATGGATATATCGTGATTGTAAATAAATGCCTATATTCCTATATACCTCGTACAAGTGATTGATAATTTGGTGAAGCGTTTTCGTATATCTTTAAAAAATATTCTGCTTGATTCTTAACAAGAAATCTAGAGTGAAAATTAAAAGATGAATGAAAATATTAGTAATAGTACTTTAAAAAGTCTTTGATATAATTCTTTAATATTTGTATACTCTGATAATCCATATTTGTATGTGCAATTAATTCAGGAAGGGTTACTATTAATAAATAAGTTGTTTTAATAGATGCATTTAATAAATAAAATACCGAATAATCGAAGCAAATGTTCTGCACCATAAATATCACTCATTTCTTTATTTTTAGCGGTTTTCCGTATATCTGAATATTGTTGTCTTTCAAAGCGGTATAATAAAATATTACCCAAACATCGATCAAAGTACAACTTAATACCCGATACGACTTCCTCAAATATATCGGTATCCAAGTCAGTAAACCGTTTTTTTTGAAATGCTAAAATAGAGTTTTTATAATTTTGTAAAATTTCAGTTACAGTTGGAGATCGTGGCAATGAAACAAGCTATTACAGGAATCAATTGATGTTTAACAGCTCCAGTTCCAATAATTACTTGTTGATTCTTTGTTATATTTTCCCAATCATCAACAAGCTGTGCTTTTAATGTATCAGGAATTGGAATATTAATTTCCGGTTTAGCAGTAAAATCCTCTTCCTTTAAAAGATAAACTATATTCCTCAGCATCTTTACTGGACAAACCTTCTCTAGATCAGTATCTCTTGAGCGTTTCTGGCCTCGTGGATGAGGCGGTCCCCCTTCCGTCAACTCGCTAGATCTTCCTGAGCCTCTTCGTCCAGTTTTCTTTTGCGCAGCAAGTGCAGCCATCTGTAACTCCTTCTGCGTAGCCAAATTCTCTTCTGTCCACTTCAACGCACGATCTTCTGGTACCCATTCATCCCATCTAAGCCTTTTAAATATTTTAAATATTAAAAAATGATCAAACGTTGATTTCCAGCCCTTATAATGGACACGCAAATGAGGCTCTTTTTCAGCATTTTCACCTGCATCCTCCGGCTCTCTTAGTTCTGCACTGAGAACCTAATTTATATCAAAAAAACATAATTTTTTAAAGATTTTCAAAAAATACTTTAGCTTCATAAAGCAAAGGCCCATGAAAACTATTAATATTAGACTATAAAAAGAAGAATAGAGATCATAAAAATACCATAAAACTCTTTCATCTGGCTTAAACGCACTTACCATAATGTTTAGTAAAAGTTTAACCCGGGAGCGGTTTCGACGAAGCTTAAAGATTCAATTTATAAATGATAAGTGCTGAATAATTTATTTGTAGAAAAATACATGAAAACCATAAGAGAAAGAGCTATTATGTAGTCTTTTTTTATCTGATATTTTTTTCTTTCTTTCCTTTTTGAAAAATCAAATTTATTCCTTTTGAAAAAAACAAGATATTTGTATAAAAAAAGATCATAAAGTGCCCCGAAAAAGAATTAAAGATCCGTTGATATGCTAACGAATACGAAGTGGCTTGAGAATGGAATAATGAATACGCTCTAATTCTTTAAAATGATTAATTTCAATATTTTGTAATAAAAGATCATCTTGTTGAATATTATTTAGCCCATAAGAAGGCATTTGAAGCGTGCAATGAACTAATGGAGTTGTCTATAAATATTTAACTAAAAAAAAAAAAACGATAAAACTTACAGTAGAATTGCAAACAGGTCTTCGAAAAGTAAAATCATTAATAGAAACTAATGAATCCCTTTTAGCACACAAAGAAACATATTCCTCTTGTTGTTTAAAATGTTTATAACGAGGTCTTTTAGTCTCTGACATCCATCCATTTTGTTTTTTGAAAGATAATTTAATAACACTTGTTTTAGATGAAAACATCCTAAGAGACTTTACAAATATTAATATAGTAAAAATAAAAACATCATAAATAATACTTTAAGTAAAAATCTAATTTCCGAAGTCCTTTTTTCCCTCTTTTTTGAGATTTCGTCATTTGTTTTAAATAATGGTTCAGATAACCATGAATTATCCAAAATCATTTTATTAGTAGATAAAAGTTTAATTTCTTCCTTTAAATATGAAATGGAGTTATTGAAAAGTTCAATCTTAAAATGTAAGTTATTTTTTTTAAAAATATAATCAATACTTCATTAGAAAATTCCTGTATTCTATTTTGAAATATTCGACTATTAATAATACTTTCTTCCAGAGAATTAATGTCAGAAACATTTTTAGTAGTTTGAAAATTATTTATAATCTTTTCCATAGATTTAGTCTTCTCATTAAGAGTTTTTATAGTTTCATTGGATTGTTTTTCTTTTAATACAGCATCATTTAAAGATTTTTCAAGTATTTTTATAGTTTCTGAATGTCGTTTCAAATCAGCAGTTCTTTTGTTCAAAAGTTCAGTTTTAATATTGACTTCCTCTATTACTTTATCCTTTTATTTTATTTAATTTTTAAAAGCTTAAAAAAGTATAATCTCTACCTTAAGTCGTATATCAATAATATATTGATTAATTCTATCTTGAAGAATATTAAGCTTTTTTTCCGTGTCATTATTTTTCTGTAAGATAGATTTGATTTCATTTGAATGTAATATCCAAGGAGCAATATTTTGAGAAACTATTAAGTTAGAAATATATTCACAAATCAAAAACATTATCTTACTTTGAAATGTGTTTTCTGAATAATTAATATTCTTCTCCAATTTTAACAAAATAAAAGTAAAAGAAGCTATTTTTTCAGAAATATTATCAAGATTTAAATCTAATAATACATCTTTTTCAGAAAAACATACTCCAATACCCTCTAAATATTTGTTTAATAATCCATTAAAATACACCAGATTCTATAGCAAAATTTATAGATATAATTAATATTTATATATACATACTTTTTTCATTGCATCATAAAGGAAATTTGCCATATTCCTAAGATCAAAAAATTCAGAAACAATGGTTTCTTTTAAAGATAATGAATTCTCCTTCATAGAATCCATTATTTTAAAAAACTTACTTATGAAAATTTTAAAATAAAATAAAATAAAAAAAAAAACTTACTTTATTATAATTATAATCTTTTCAGCTTGGGAAGAAAACGTCTCTAATTTTTCAATTAATACTAAAATAGATGTAGTGTTTCCCCCCATTATTTGTTTCATATAATCAGATTCAAGTAAATTTCGAAGTATTGATTCTTCTTTTAAAAAGTTCTCAATATAACTAAGGGAAAAAAACAACTCGGATTCAATTTTTGATATCGATTCTCCATCATACGGTTTTATATATACATCAGACAAACTATTAAATAATAAAACAGCCCTATATATTTATTATTAAACATATTACTATACATATATGTATGCTATCTTACTCTTCTAAAACCCCAAGAAACTTTTTTTCATAATATTCATTCTTTTTTAAAATATTTATTTCTGTATCTAAAATATTTTCCAAAATATCCAACTTAGAAAATGAAGACGAAATTTCACCAAAGTCTAATAAGGTACATATATTCATAAAATAAGTAAAACGCCTAGCAATCGTACTTAAAAATACTAAATTTTTATTTATTTCCATCGCTTCTAATAGAAAATCAATTTCTAATATATTGTTAATAGATATGTTGTATAATATTTTTTCTTTAATAATATCATGTAAAAGAACGGATTTCATAGCAATTCTTCTACATTTAAAATATACCATGATTGAACTATTTTCGGAAGAATATGAGTCTGGAAGGAAAAACTATACATCATTTAATAAGTTATAAGCAAAAACCAAATATTTACTTGCGTAATTTCAAATTTTTCAACCGCTTCTAGACCTTCAAGTCTTTTAAGTTCATATTCTATTTTTGTAGCTTGTGATTTAACTGAAGAAGATTTTAATTTTAAATTTAAGTCCATAATTTCCTTAGATCTAATACTCAATTCTGTACTTTCCATTTTTGCATTTTGATTTTCAAGTCTCAAATTCTCAAGATCACTAATTCGTAAAAGTTTGATTCATATATACAAAAGAGAAAATACCGCTGTAAATTTCCCACTAACTCCCTAAATTTTAGAATAACTAGTTCATATTCAGAATTCACTTCTTTCAATTGTGTTATTTTATTCATATTTTCAATCAAAATAGAATCTTTATATTCTAATTCTTCTCTCATCTGTCTTTCGTTTTCTAAATGATTTTCTTCTAATTCATCGTTAAGTTCTTTTAAAGATTCTAAGTCTTGAATGGTTATATTCATTTGTTCTATTTTTTCTTTCAAATAAAGATTCTTTTCAGTCAACTCTTCCAACATTTCTTCTGCTGTCAAACTAATATCTACTTGTTGTCTAAGATCATCAACCAAATTTTCTGTTTCTTGAAGTTTCTCTTTTAAAGATTCATATTGTACTAAAATGTTAAAAAAATGAAACAAAACAAATTCGTACCTTTATATTTTTTAAGGCTCTCAATTTCTAATTGATGATGTTTAATCGTGTTTTTGAGTTCTACTTCTTGATTATTCGTCATAGTATGCAATCTTAAACATTAAAAAAATTATGTATAAACTAAAACTTACTTGATAAGTGCTTCTTTTAAAACCTTATTCTGTTCTTCTAAATCCTTTTCATCTAATTCATCTTGTTCTTTTTTTGAAATATCTTCAGATCTTTTATCTACACTGTTTTGTATTTCATTTTTAAGCGCGTTTAATTCAGATTCCAATATATCCGCCCTTTGTTCTGCTATCTCTTTATCAAGTGTAGTTACTTCCAATATTTCTGAAACCTCAATAAATTTCATTTCAAATTCTGCTTTTTCATTTTCCATATTTCTTAAGGATAATTTCAAATCTCGTATTTCATTTTGCAGAGATAAAATTTTATCTAGAACCATTATTCATTCTATAATCATATAACTTATAAAAACAATACTTTGGAGTCTATTTTTAGCCTTTTCCAAAGATTCTTTTTCCTGTAACTGTTCCTCTAACAATTTTAACTTATTTCTATCTTCTATCCTTTTTTTTTCCAAAACTTTCAACTCCTTCTTCAATTCATCTATTAAAACTGTATCATTTGACTAAATATTAATCATTCTTTATATACAAAACAAAATAATACTTCAAATTTTCCATAAGAATCCTCGAAAGACACTTTTGACTCTTCAAAACATAATCTTCCGCCAAAAACACCTTTTTCACATTCAATTCTCTCTTCTTTTTCACTTTGTATATCATTTTCTTCCTTTTCTTGAAATATCTTAGATCTTACAGGCGACTTACATACTGAACTTTCCATTCGTAATACTTCCGGTGATTTTTCACACATATATCTACTTTTTTTCCCTTTACAAGGAGAAATAGACTCATCGAATGATGCTTTTGTGTTTAATATTTTTTGCTGCCCTACCGATGACTGTATATATGGTATTCGAGAAACCGACCCCATACTTCGAAATGACTGAAAAACTGATCTTTTCGATGGAGATAATGAACTACTTCGTCCAGATTCATCATTTACCTTAATCTCGTTTATCATCCATCAACATTTTAACATTTTTTTTTACATCTTCCAATAACTCCTCTTCTTTTAACTCTACTTTCTTCACTGCTGATATCCGAACAAAAACACCATAGTTTTCTTTACATTCAAAATATTGTTTACCCTTAACCGATCCATTATTTTTTCCTGTAGGCATATCCAATTCTACTCCCACCCATTCTCCCGTTGAAAAATCCGTCCGTCCTATAAATCGTACTGTTCCTAATGTTTTTCCAACAAAAACTCTGTCATTTAATGAAATCATTTCACTAGAACTCCTAAAAATATACGTTTTTTTTTGGTTCAAAAAAACTCATTAAAACTCATTTAAAGCTATAATTTTGTTTAAACGTTGCATCAAGTCGATAGACTGGTTGTCTTAGCAACGAGAGTGTAAATGAGTCATCTTTTTTTTATGAATTATGTAGTTCTAAAAGCACAATAATGTAAGATTTTATGTAAAAAAACCAGAATATTTTTTCATTAATAAAATTCATATATTTTTTTAAGATATAGTGCATAAACAGGTTGCTAGAGCAACCAGCAACCTGCTAACCGCAAAAAAGTAAAGAAACTTATATTTCTTGAATTTCCCTTAATATTTGACATGTTCATGTTGAAAAGGCTTTTTGGAAAGATTTTGGGGATGATTTATTATATATTTCTTTTTTTTTCCGAGTTTAAATAACCGTATTTTTAGGGAATCCAGAAAGTTTTGATATTGCGCAGATTCCAGTAGGACAACTTTATCTTGTACGACCATCGTCTCCCAAAGGACGTAGAGAATGCATGTATGTATTATAAAGAATGAATGTAAATGGAAATATCTGATTCTTATTGAAAAAAAGCTATAAAGATGCAGCAGCAAACATAAAACGAACGTTCACAGAATTTCATTATCAATTAGTTATACAAAGGGCCTATGAAGAAGGAGAAGAACAAATTCTTAATGAGGATGAGCAAGAGGATGGTATATTTTTTTTTTGGAAAAAAGTGATTTATCTAAGATTTGTGGAAGAAAAAAGTTTTTTATTGGATGAATCTCTAAAATTCCACTCTTTTGTTCGAGAAAATTGCGTGGTTTATGCATGGAGTGATTTATCTGGGGTTTTTCTAAGTTTTTTATAATATTTATGCCTTATTTATATAAGGATGAACAAGATTTGTATGAATTTGTTTGCGATTCAACTATTCAATCAAATATTCTACACATGTTTGAAGAAGTTGCTTTACGATGTATGTTTGAGAGGAAATATCGAAGGTCACATGAAGAAGCTACGAATGAAGATTTAAGTCAATTTTTGTAAGTGATTTATAAAGAAGATATTTTTTAATATAGTTAAAAAGAACATCAAAGTCAACATTCTCTTCTTTTCGAAATCCATCATTAGTACAAAGCCCATTGGTTTCATCGAAAGTTAAGGGTGATCAAGAAACATGTCATCTTAAAGACAAGACGCAAGAACCAGTGGATAATTCAATAAAAATTATGGTACAGGTGTCTGCCGAGTTACATTTATTTGATGCAGCAGATAATGTCTTCATACTACAGGATAGTAATGTTGTAGCGACTGTTTCAGAAATAGATACATGGGAATGTAATGTTGAAATATCTTTAAAACAAATTTTTTAATAACCATAGATTGGTTGGAAATAAAAAGTTCAGAAAGAACATGGCTTGGTCAGCCTATTCATCCTGATATTAACCCAGTGTTTAACTATGTATGTAATATTGCTTAAGAATTACTATGTTAATTTTTTTAGGAACATCTTTCATTTATTTGGTTTAGATTATTATTTTTCAATTAAATTGTTAATTATTCTAGGAATTATTGTGATGACAGATCACAAATATATTCATGGTTACTCCGATTTAGTAACATTGAAGTTGAAGAAAGATTTCAAGAGGGATTTATGATAGCCTTATGGGAAATGTTAAATCAACAAAAATGGATCAAAATAAAAGATGACGACAAAGAATACATTATTGATGTTTTCCATCAAGATGTTAAAATGGAAGACGTAAATAATGATAATACTGAAGAAGATGATGAAGAGGATATAGATAGTGATAGTGATTTATCTTTTTATAAAATATTCCATTAAAATTAATTTTATATAGCTAATGATATCCCTGAAGATCAGGAGAATGAATTTTCATCTATGAGCGAGGACAACAAAGGAGAAAATAGCCAGCTAGCCGTAGGATATAAGCATGATAGATCATTTGTTGTGCGTGGCGATAAAATAGGCGTTTTTCGTCATATGGACGATGACCGACTAGAATTTGTAGCTGCTATTAACAAAGTTCAAACACCAAAGGGAAAACAATTTCAACCATCTAGGGTATATTTAATGGAAATAAGTATTTTATAATTTATTAATTTATAGATTATGCTCCACAATGAAGATTCTGAAATTATATTACAAAATCCTAATGAACCTCATAATTTATATCAAATGGATCTTGAATATGGAAAGGTTGTTGATGAATGGAAAATCGATGATGACATTTCAGTATTAAATTTTACACCAGAAAGTAAATTTGCCCAAATGACTACAGAAAAAACACTTATAGGCATTTCACACAATTCGCTATTTAGAATTGATCCTAGACTACCTAAAAATAAAATCGTTAAGAGTGAACATAAACAATATGCTACTAAAAATGATTTTACTGTTGCAGCTACTACTGAAAAAGGCTATATAGCAGTTGCATCTAATAAAGGAGATATAAGGTTATTTGATAGAATTGGCGTTAATGCTAAGGTAGATATTTGTTAAGGTATTTGTTTATCTAATTTTTAAAGACTGCACTACCAGCTCTCGGCGAGCCTATAATTGGAATTGATATCTCCGCAGATGGAAAATGGGTTTTAGCTACATGTAAAAGTTATATTTTACTTATTGATTGCACAATAAAAGAAGGAAAAAATCAAGGGAAACTCGGTTTTGAAAAGAGTTTTGAAAAAGAAACTAAACCAAAACCAAAAAGACTGCAACTAAAGTAATTACTTTTATTATTTTAATATCTTTGTAATAATAATGAAATATAGTCCAGTACATGTCGCAATGATGCAAGGACAAATTAATTTTACCCCAGCCAAATTTAATACAGGAATGGGTGTTGAAGAAAAGACTATTGTTACAAGTAGTGGTCCGTATGTTATATCATGGGAGCTTTCAAAAGTGGTGAAAGGTGAAACAGGAAAATATAAAATAAGACAATATACAGATGAAGTATACTTTTATTATTCTTTAAAATTTAATTATTCATGTTTTTAAAAGGTTAAAGCCGATAATTTTAAATTTGGGACAGATCAGAATGTGATTGTTGCTCTTCCACATGATGGTAATTTTTCTTTTACTCATTGCATAATTTAATTATATTAGTATCTATGGTAAATAAATACACTTTCAAAAAACCTAGTCGAAAATCACTTTTACGAACTCCTATAAAAGATTTGCAATCTCGTTCTAGTATTGTCAATTCTCCATACTAGTTATTTTTCACAATTAATTATTTTATATAAATATAAAATAATTTTTTATAAATATAACATTCATTTTTAAAATTGTACTATATACTTCACTCAAAATAGAAAAAAAATTAAAAATAACTTAAAAAACCAAATAATTTTCTAAAATCTCATATACAACAATATTATTCAAATTTATAAAAAATAAATATAATATTTTAAAATTACAATAAAGATCATTCAATCGAACATAAATACTCCAAGTATAATAAAACAAAATAACTAAGATTATTATAATTCTATTATTACTATAATTACCATAGACATCTATTTTTCTTTAAAATAACCTCAATATTATTTTCCATAATATTTATTAAAACAAACATTTATAAAATATTTACTGTAATAACAATTTTATTAAAAAAAACATTAAAAACAATTTTTCATTCTAAAATACAAAATTTCTTAACTAATTAAAGATTCATTAAGATTTTCAATAATTTTTAACATATTTTTATAAATCAAAAGCTTTTTGATTTATAAAAATATCAAAAATATTATGAAAAAAAAAAACAAAATTTAGATAAACAAATAAGTAATTTAAGGACAATTTCAGCATATTTTTAAGAATTAACCTCTTAAAAAATATATAAAAACTAATATCGAAATTACCAGTTTATATATATATGAAACGTCTAAATAGGATATTTCACATAGAATAGTAAAAAATATACAGAAAAATACCTTATAAAAGAATATTTTATATAAATATAGGACTAAAATCAATATAAAAGGATTTTTCAAGCCTTTTTAACATGTTAAATTGCTATTATAATGTTCTTGGCGTTGATCAAAGGGCTTCTTTGGATGATATTAAAAAAGCATACAAGTAAGACAACATATATTGAGATATTACTTCTAGAACTACATGATTTTCTATTTTCTCTGTTTTTTTTGGACACTATTAACGTTTTTTTTTAGACGTCTTGCTTTGATTTATCATCCAGACAAAAATAATAATAGTCAAGAGGTTTTATGAGCAGAAAAGTATTAGATATTATCTTAGGATATATAGGCAACAGAAAAATTTTCTTTAATTCAAGCAGCTTATGAAGTTTTGTCAGATGAATCAGAAAGAAGATGGTATGATACACACCGAAAGGAAATTCTTGTTCAAAACAATAAGACTAGTTCTTCAAGGAGTTCATTCACTGCTATAAGAGTAGAGGTACATATTTCATCTTTTTTTTTTATTTTTTTATGTAAAATCAAGGAATTAATGAGCTTTTTTAATCCTACTATTTCAAAAAAAATGGATGATTCAAGTGAAGTACAAGAATAACAGAAGATATCTCATTATTTGATAAAATATAGGGTTTTTATACAAAGATAAGAAATTTATTTGAAAGACTAGCATCAGAAGAGCTAGCATATGCAAATGAACAAGTTAATAATATAGAAAAATTGCCATCTTTTGGAAACGGAAAATCCCCATATATTCCAACTGTTAAAGAGTTTTATGAGAAATGGTCATGCTTTTCTACTTTAAAATCATTTTCATGGGTTGATCAATACAAATATAAAAATTCTGAAAGAAAAGCAAAACGTATTATGGAAAAAGAAAACAACAAACTAAGAAAGATTGCAATAAAAGAATTCAATGATGCCGTAAAGGTATTTCAGATATAAAAATTTATTCAGAATATTAATTTATTTAGTCTTTAGTTAATTTTATAAAAAAGCGTGATATAAGAGTTAAAATTGAAAAAGTATCAGAGACAGATCGTCAGGCATCTCTTCTTGCTTCTTCCAAAGCGCAGGCGGAAAAAGATAGGGCACTATTTCATGCCAGTCTTGGTGTTTATGACGAACAAGAATGGACAAAAATAAATACTAATATAGAGGAAGAACAAGAAGAAAAAGAAGAAAAAATATTTGAATGTATTATATGTAAAAAGTCATTTAAGAGTGAGAAGTAAGTTGTTATTTTTTTTTTGAACTTTAATTTATATATATAGACAATTCATAGAACATGAAAAAACCAAAAAGCATATTAGATCTGTAAATATTTTTAAAAAAATATTAAAGAAGGAATCTGAAAAATTAAATATTAACATTTTAGAGAAAGAACCAGAATCATCAGATAGTGTTGAGGAATATTTTACAGGTGATGATAATTTTGAAACATATCAAGAACAGGATTTAAATAACCTAAAACAAGAAAATTACAACAAAGAACACAGTTCTATTGATGATGAGCAATCATTGCAATTTTCAGATGAAGAATCAGATATAAAATATAATTCAGAAACGAGTTTTATGGAAGTACAAGATTATAAAGATAATTTAAGCAAAAATGTTGACTCTTTATCAAATATTTTGGATCAAAATTTAACAATTAAAAAAAAAGAAAATGATATAACTAAAAATAAATCTCCAAAAAACCCAAAAACAAAAGGAAAAAAAAACAAGAATTTAAATAATAATAATAATACATGTACATTTTGCTTCGAAAACTTTTCAAGTAGAAACAAATTATTCGATCATGTTAGACACTCTGGTCATGCTCAACCATTACCTCAACTAAAACGCAAAAAATAACATTTAATATTATAAAACATTAGTTTTAAAGTCTAAATATGAAATAATATTGTATATTTATTAAATGCATCTCTAAAGCAATGCGAAATGTATTATATGTTATAAAAACACTATCTAAGTCCCAATTTAGTCGTTTTAATCACAGCCATTACAGGCACTTCAATTCCTTTATTATCAGCTGCTCCTAATCCATTGCCTGCAATCCACCCTAGCTTTTCTAGCATCATTCTTCCTTTATTATCTTTATCTATTTCAGGTGCATCTTTACCAACAATATCACCATCATGGTATTTATATTTATGTCTATTCTTAGAAATTTTGCGATAATTATCTTCTGATTCAGAGCCTTTCATTCTAGAAACTTTAAAATTATATTGTTTATAATTAAGAATCTGTAAAATTCTAGCAACATGACGTTTCGAATAGTTATCATGAACTCGAGTAGTTTTATATAAAACTACATGCCGTAATTCCTTTTTCCCAGAAGATTTTGAAACAATGCCATAAGCATCAGCCAAAATATGAACTGTATTTATATTAAAATGTCACAATTACTATTTTAAAAAATACCCCATTTACGAGCATGGGAATCCATAGGAACAAGATCAAGACTATATCATTAAATAAATCAACAAAATTACTTAACGTACTCCATCAAATCACAATCAGACAAAAAACATAATATTATATCATTAACATGTAGAAGCAATTCTCTAAAAGTTCTTCCAACCATTTTATCTTTTTTATTTTCCCTTTCATCTTTCTTTAGATTTTCCAAGACAGAGACCTTTCCATAAGGTTTTTGATGCTTTTTTCTTCCTACATTTTTGCCTGAATTTTCTAAATTCTCTAAATTATTATTATAAAAAGAAAAATAATTATCATCTAAAAAAACAATTAAACCTAAAAAAAAAGAGCATCTCTTTAAACCTTCTAAATCGTAATTCTTTTTAAATCTTTTATTCAAATAAGACAATGATATTCTGTTGTTTTTCCAAACCCGACGGTCTGATCTTGGGATAGAACATGTATCAAATTCAAATCGATTATATATATCATATTTATTTTTTTCACTCAAATTACCGTCATCATGAATTACTACATCTTCTTCATCTAAAAATACTGAACTTAATTCATATTCTTTTAAAAGTTCATCATAATTTAAATATCCGCTAGCAGTTATATTCTATTTGTAAATGTAAAAAATACATAAAAATAAAACAAAGATAATCACCTCAATATAATCCAATTCTGCGTCATCTTCTTTAGTATACTTAACCTTATTTTTTAGCCCTTTTACTTTCCGAGAACCAGATAAAGATGGTTTTTGACTAGATTTAAAATTTATAAAGCCAAAATTCTTAATTAAATCACGTTCACATTTATCTTCTTCAGTTGCTTCATCATTTCCTTTTAAATCAATTTTCTTATAAAATATGTCTATAAAAAACCTGATGATTTATATTTGTTTTTATAGATACCGGATAGCTCTTTTTTTAATTCTTTACATCTCTTTCCAACAAAAAGTATTTCCTCCGGAAAATCATCTGGCTTTAAAGCACCTAAAGACTTAGAAGACAATTTATATGGCTTATTTTTTGTATCATTTAAAGTTAATACTGAAGACTCAAATAAACAAGGATAAAGACCATGTATAACATTCGTATCCGACAATACTGTTTTCTTCATTTTCTAGTCCTTTTCAAAGAGAATACTATATTTTTATAGATCTTTAATTATGTTTTTAATAAAATATATAAAATTTGTATTTTTCTCATAAAAATAGGTATTTTTTTCTAAAAAAAAAGATATATATATATAACCTAATATTTAATTAAAAATATTGACTTTAAATCCAATGAATCCTAAACAAATCATCCATTTTTAGTGTATTTTTTCTAAAATTATTTTATGCAATTTATCGAATTTTAGACCTTGGTTAAAAAATTAAGAAAATCATATCCTTTATTTAAAAAACAAATAATTGTGTCACATATCCAATAAAACATTAAAAAACAGAATTCAGGTCCAAAGTTTATCTATAAAAAACATTATATTACAAAATATAATATAACTCTAAAACTAAAAACTCAACTACAGAAATCCAATATTTTATCATATTATTTATAAAGAGATGATTAATAATTTCCGAATAAGCTAGTTATGATAAGATAGTATGATTCGCTAAAATCATAGATAATGCTTTTTTAAAAAATCAATATATTTTAAAGTTGAGTCTAATATTTAATAAGAATTTGTCCATTAAAAGCAGAATACTTTAGGATACTAAGTTAAAATCCTTTAAAAAACCAATATACAACTGTAATAAATAAGCCTTTATAAAAACAGGAATTCGACAAAAAAAACAAATGATTCAAATATCAAGATATCCTACCAACAAAGATAGAAACGCATATCATTTTGAAAGAATGAAAGCAAATGATATCTAAAGATTTTTAAAATATCTTAACTCTAGAAAAAAAAATATAATCAAAAATTATACATAAAAAACCCATAACTCTTAATCAATTCATACAGAGACATCAAAGGTCTTCTTATCTCATTCATATATTCATTATAATCGATTCTAAACTGAATATTCAAGAAAAAATTCAGCTTATTTTACCATTAAATACCATTAATTCATTCAAGCAATGACACAAAATGTGAAAGAGTTTTCAACGGCCCTAATCGATTAACCTGTGAAGCAACCATTAAAGCATACATGTCAGTCAAACTTTCGCCCATCTGATATAAATAAAAAACTAAATTAACAAAAAAATAAAATATACTTCAAGACATCTTAACGCTTTACGAGTAATCCCCAAATCATTTACTGGAGATAATGGTAGATTTGAGCGAGCCATATCCCGTAAAACGTACTCATCTGATCGAAGTGTAATAAATTCAAACCATTCCATTTTCAATATAGCTGGTGTAAATTGAACACAAAGATGTCCTTCAGCAACAACCTGAGAACCATTTGAATACCAATAAATAAGTTTTGCTTGAGGACATGCCACTACATAACCATGCGCAACTGTTATTTGCTCTTTTACTGCTCCCAAGACAAATTGCATCTGTGTAACTCCGTTTTCATGATTTGTCCATAAAAAAATAGGTAAAACAAGAGTAGATAATTCAAAAACACGAGACGTATGCTCCATTTGTGCATTCTGTGCTGCATACGGCGTAGGATATGTTGTCTGAGGCGAAACAAAAGATAATCTCATCATAGCGTAATCTGTAAAATATGAATGAACAAAAGCTTTCCATCCTGCCAAATCATATCTCTAAAACTACTTGTCATTTACAATATACAACCCTATTTAGTACCTTTTGTGTTGAGCTTAACCCATCAATAAACTGCAATAATAATAAAATAGCTACTCCAGGCTGTGCTGTTTCTGAACAACCAATAACACTATTTTCCGTAGGATAATTGTTATGACTACGACTCATCCTAACTCTTAATAATATTTTTAATAAATTTAATCAACTTTTCTTTAATATTTTTTAAAATTTTTAAAAAATCTAAACCCTTTTTCTTAAAAACGAAAACATAATTGATAAAAATGATGAAAAATATGATAAAAAACGGATCGACGCTGAAAGAAAAATAATGTGATTTTTTCTTAGTTTTTTAAGAAAAGTTCTGATTTATCCTTATGTTTATAATTTTTTTTTTTTGACGGTTGACTTAAGTCTTATTTTTATGTTAAAAAATTAAAATAAAAAGAAGACTTAAAGCAATTTGAATAAGCTCAATGATGAAGTCCATAAGCTTTACATTCGCAGTTTTCAGTAGAGTACGATAAGTATTTGAACCCAATTTAATCGTACGATGAAACCTTAATCCTTCCTTGGATGTCTGAGAGCTTGTAAATATTTGCATTTAGTTTTTGTATTGAGAAATATAGAGTTGTAAATATTTAAAAGAAATATAAAATAAGAAATCTATAATATATTTTCCATAGTAATAGTTTTTGTCTGAAGTTTTTAGAGTTAAAATATTTTAATAATTCTAGTTACCATATTTTCAGTTTTATAGATACCAATGAGCCTTGCAGCAAGTTCAAACATGTTATTTCGCAAAGAAATAACAATAAATTGAGCATTTTTTGTTCGGTCCTTGATAAAATTAGAAAAAAAATATTTATAGTAAAATACCTTGATATAATTAGCAACAATAGATACATTACGAAAATCTAATGCAGCATCTATTTCATCCATAACATAAAGGGGTGTTGGTTTATAATGATGAAGTGCAAAGACTAATGCAAGAGAACTAAGTGTCTAAAAATGTTACATGATTATATATATGATTAAAAAAAGACCTTTTCTCCACCTGATAAATTAGAAATATTTTTCCAACTCTTTTTAGGAGGCATTACGCTAAAGAGAATGCCTTCAGAAAAAGGATCTAAGCTATCAACTAATTCTAGCTCAGCGTTTCCTCCCATTGTTATCATCTAAATAGGATAAATAAGTAGATAAAAAGTTTGAAAACATATTTAACCTGATACATTTCCTTTAATTTTAAAGATATTAAATTAAAACCAAGCATAAATTCATTTAATCGAGTTTGCTTTAACTCATTTAAATAAGAGCAAACAGAATTCCTTTCATTAACAATATTTTCCAAATCCTCACTTCGTGCTTTATATTCTTGTTCTCTTTTTCGATATTCTTCCAACACACCAAATTCAATTTTTATATTTTGAGTTTTTTCTATATTATTATAAACCAAAGATACATACATATATATATATGCATTACTCACCTTCCAATACAAGAATTTCTGATTTAAGTTTTTCTTGATTTATATTCTTGAGTTCTTCTTTACTAAATACTTGCAATTCCAGTGGTTCATTATCTTCTAAGGTATCACTAATAATTTAATTCAAAATTAAAAAAATACCAAATCAATATTTACCTAATATTTTGAAGTTTAAGACCATTTAATTTATCTTTCCAATGCTTTGATTTCTTTTCATTATCAAGAAGAACTTTATTGTATTCTTCTAATTTATTTTTTGTTTCAATCTAAAAGATTAAAAATAAAATAAATAAATCAAAATATAAAACCTCTTTTGCACGTGCAGCATTATTCACTTTCATCTCCTCATTTTGCCTCGATTTTATTTCTAACAATTCATCTGCTTTATCATTTATTTCCTGAATTATTTAGTATTAATTAAAAAGTATAAATAATTCTGTACTTGTTGAATTTTTTCAATCTTAGAACGCAAAGTATCAATTAATTTTGTTTTTTTAGTAATATTACTTTTAACATCAAAAACTTGCGTTTCAATGACTTGTAATTCATTTTTACTATCACTTATAGCCTTCTCAAACCTTACTTTATCCTTTTCCTTTTTAATTTTCAAAACATCTGCATTTGCAATAGAGTCATGAATTGTATTAAGCTGATCTTGAATGTTATCAACCTTTGCTTTTTGAGTACGTAAGCGAATCCCTCCAATTTCCATAATACGATCTTGCAATTGTTTTATTTCTTGTTCAATTCCAACCATATTTTTACGAGTCATAACATTTTCTTTCTCCAAAGAAGCAACCTCATTCTCCAATTCTTTTTTCTTTTTTATCTCTACAGGAGATATTTCATACAAAGAACTTTCATTAGAATTGCAATACTCATAATATCATACTTAATACCTTACTTCTTTTAATGTTTTTTTTGCATCAAGAATATTATTATGATATGTCGAAAGTTCTAAAGAAAGAATCGATATTTTAACATCTAATTCAGGAATTTCTTTAGCTATATTATTTATCTTACTCTGAAGTTGTATGTATTTTGAACTGAACGTCTGATATGCTTTTTCAATAACCTTTCGTTCCTGTTCATACTTTGTTATAGATGAAATAGAGACATTTGACTCTAATTTGCTACTCATTCCACCCCGTAAAACCTTATTTCCTCCACCTGTCATTGTACCGGACTTATCAATCAATTGTCCATCTAATGTAACTACTCTCCATCTTTTCTTCCCATATGCTATACGATTAGCTTGCAGCAAATCATCTACAACAAGTGTATTTTGAAGAGCATTAAAAAACGCAGGGGAAAATTTCTTTTCTTTTGGTGTAATAAGATCAAATAATCGTGGAACATTTTCAGGCGTTTCAATAGGACTCATAGACCGAGATGGTAAGCGATTTAATATAATAAATACTGCTCTCCCAAGATTGTTCTCTCTAAGATATTCTAAACATTGCTGACCAGCTTCAACTGTCTCGACAACCATATGATTTAGAGAGGAACATGCTGTTGATATTGCAATATCATATTTATCAGGAATTGTTCCGAGACTTCCTAAACGCCCATAAAATCCATCAATACGACCGGATTCCTTAAGCTTCATAAGCCCATCTAAAACAGAATTATGATTCCGAAATTCTGAATATGAAGCTCTTGCTTCATCTTCTTTTTGGTGGCATTGAGAAAGCTTTTCTTTAAACCTTTTTTCTTCTTCCTTCATTTTCTCATATTCTTCTTTAGCATAAAGTAATTCCCTCTCCTTATTTTCTTTATCAATTCGACATTGTTGTATCGTCTCTTTTGCAATAGTCTCTTCCTCCTCAATTGTTCGAATTCTTTTTTGAATATTATGAATTTCTTGCACAGATCTATTCTCTTTATCTACAAGTATTTTTATTTCAGAATTAATAACATCAATTTTAGATTGTCTATTATTTATCTGCTCAATCCAGGGATCCAATTTCTTTTGTTTTATTTCTAATTGGTCTGAAATATCATGGGTTTTATCTAATAATATTATAAAAAATAGGATTTTTTAAAAAAATACCCTTAAGCTCGTATCTTATTTTTTCTAACTCTTTTGTTTCTAACTGTAACCTATTCGTTAATTCGAAAATTTCCTTTTCACAGGATGTAATTTGATTAGCGCAATTTTCTATAGATCTTACGGCTTCTAAATAAGAATGAGAATTCTAATATCATATTAAGGATTTTTCCATATCAAAGAAAGACCCTACAGTTTGTATTAAAGTATTATTTTTTTTCTGTTTTTGCAGTAAATGCTTTTGCTTTTCCTGCAACTTGATATTTTCTTGATCATACTTAGTAAATTCTTTTTGAGCATTTAATAAATCTATTTCTAAATTCTAAATAATAATTAATATTTAAAAAACATTAATAATAATTTACTTCATGTTCTTTTAATATTTTCTCATGCTGTTTTTCTAATTCTTTAATTTTTTTAGAATTCTCTTTATACATAAATTCATCTGCATCAATTATCTCTCGTAACTTTTTCTATAAATAATTAGATATCTCAGTCAACTCAAAGAACCACTACAATATGCTCTTTTGTTGCTTCAATATTTGCATCACATTCAAAAATATATGCTTGATAAAGTTTTGATTGTTTCATCGTCAATATATTGTCATCCCTAATATACGATAACACTATTTCTTTACGAGACTAAAAATAGATAAATATAAAAATAAAATACATAGAGACTATTAAATTTACCTCAAGATTATCCTTTTCCTTTTTAACAACAGAAACCCGATTCAATCGCTCCTCACAAAGCTCATTTAATCGATCCAATTTAATCGAAGTCTCTTCTATACGCTTTTTATAATTGGAAGTACCTATAATATCCTCTAAATACTCTAACAAACCATCTTCATGATCGTTCGGTGCTTTAGGCTTCATTTGTGCAATTGATTCTACCTCACCCTATGACAAATGTCTTACAACACAAAAACATGACTATTTATAATCACACTTACTTGTAAAATAAGAAATCGCTTATGATCCAAATCAACACCCTTTTCCTTAAGAAGTTTTGTAATCTCTGTATAACTACTTTCTCGATCATTCACCATATATTTACTTGTATTATTTTTAAAAGCTTTACGTGAAATAACCATACGAGACTCAGGTTTAATAATATACGAAACAGATGAAGACTAAACTTAAAGTTAAAAAAAACTATAGAACCAACAAAATTAATAATCAAACATTAGAGTTCTCAATTTCCTGTATTTCTTCAAAATAAATTTCAACACTGCAAAAATCAAGATCTGAATAAGCCAAAGATTTATGAATCAACGCCGATATTTTACTTTGACGCATCTGGCTTGCTCTAAATCCAAAAACAAACAACAGTGCATCAATTACATTCGATTTCCCTGATCCATTAGGTCCAACTATTGAGGAAAATGACTATTCAAGTCAATTTAAACCACTAAAAAAATGCGTCTTTTACAGGATGGAATGGACCAATACATTGTCGTCCAGCATAGGACTTAAAATTCGTTAATACCAATTGTGAAATCATTAAACGTTCTATCTGTTTTGAATCATTTACAGCCTGTTCTGACAAGATCAATTGATTAGATAACCCTAACTTAGCCGGTGAAATTGAAGAAAGTTTTTGAATTGGAGAATTCTGACTCAAAGATGATAATTGAACAAGAGGAACCCTTTTTACTTTAGAAGATAATGGTCCTTGCTTGATTTTTATATCCTTTTCTTTTGTTTTATCTGGACTAGTATACATCTTTAATGAAGAAAATTCCATCGTCAAATTATCCTCTTTTTTTGGAGATAAAGCGCTCATAGGAGATGATGTCATTGAAGCTACTGATGTAGAAGTTATTGGAGATCTTGTTATGTCTCTTTGCTCTTTATTGTTCTCATTTTCCGTCTCAGATTCAGATGACCCAACTATACGTCCATAACACCGTTTTTTCTCCGGAAAATTCGCCCTGGTATTTCTTGAAGGCCTAACCATTATTTCTAGGCGATCAAAGCCCTTATTTATCTTCCAAATATGCTTATTTAATATTCTTAACCTTATAGTATTTTATACGTAGTTGTACGTACGCACGATAGGGAAGTATACAGGCACCTTAATAATAGAGTAAATAATAGTTTAGTATAAATTATTTGTATTATAAAAATATTTAATAAGGATATTTAGTAAAGATTAACATAATTAATATTAAGGATTATAATTACGCTTTTTTTCTCCATGTTTTAAAGATAAAATCTGATTAAAATCGATTTAAAAATATATATATAGTGAATTAACCTTGAAAAATCAATCCAATTCTATCATAAAATGATCGAGCACGTATATAAGGATCCAATTGCCAATAATTTAGAGAAAGATCTCTTGCTATGAAATTACGTTGTTCTAAAAGTAAATCTGATTGCACGGTATCATTTTCTTTAAGCCATTTTATAGTCAATTGTTCAAAAGAATGAATTATATTCTTTCGTTGCAATGATAAACGTTCTTTTGTTAGGATATCTTGCATTTTGATATTTTCATTTTCTTGTGGTTCGATATATCTATATTCCCAATCCTTTTTTCCGCCCAATTCTTTAATAATTTCAGTATCTTTAATATAAACTTCTAAATCTTTGCGTGAATTCGTAAAGCAAACTTTCTTAGCAACAACAGGATCAAGCCAGGTTTTAATAACCTTCCAAATCCCTATTTTATTTTAATAAAGTTTAAAGAAAACTTTCAAAATACCTTGAAATACCCATGGTGCTTTATGAATAATACATATACCAAGACTCTCTGGATAATGTGCTTCAAAACATTTGATTAAAAACTTGATAGGTATATAATCCATATTTTTCAGCTAAAAAATATTAAAAAAAGTTAAATGAAATTGACAAAAAATATCAATATAGAATCAAAGGAAAAGAAATATTTATGATTTTGAAAGACTTACCGAAAATTTAGTTAAATCAAACAAAATTGTCGCAGTTTGGACAGGATATGTAATCATTAGTCGTGCACTTTCCATCAACCAAATAATATATCGCTGAATAGCTAAATCCGGCTGTTCACCTGCCCTATGCAAATGCGTTCGAATATAACAAATAGGACGATGTTCCCGATCAACACCTTGAATAAAACTTTTTCCAAGCCTTAATTGTTTCATAAACGCATCATCTCCTGTCTCAATAGCACCCGCTTCTCCTGTTCGAAGAACTTCTTCAACCCCTGTTTCTTGACGCCAATAAACTGTTGCTGCTAACATAACAAATGATTTGCTAATATCCCATTTTCTCGCTCTTAAAAAACGCAATAATACGGCATCCGGGTGGTCCATCTTGATCATCTCCCAGAACACATCATAAAGTGCAAAAAAGTAATTTAAAATATGTCGTTCTCTCAACAATTTCTTCGAAACATTATTATCATCAATACCTCCCATTTCTTCTGAATTTTTCAGAAAAATTTCACACTTTTTTCCAAACCCATGACTTTCCTCATTCAATATAACATATTCCCCTAAATCTTCCCTATTGATCTTCTTAAAATGAAGCAAAACAAACAACCAAAAGCATTTTAATGCTTTTTCTTCATTTCGGGTCAATTCATCCAATTTTTTATCAATAGCAACCATTCTAAACTTCTAAAACTATAAAAAGCCTCCAAAAGACCTCTTATAACTCTATATTACTCAATTTTTAATTCTTTTTTTGAAAAAGACCAAATCCTTTAAAACTTTAAATCAAGTACCTGTGCAAGAATAAAGTAAAGCTTAAAAACATGAAGTCTGACTATCGATTGCCTTAAGAGCAAAAATATTAAAGAAAAGGAATTTCCTCGTAAAGAGAAAATAAATAAAAATTTAATATTTTTGCAGATAAAAATTAATTTAAAAGGTGGATAACTTATAGCAACACCTAGTCAGAGCAAGACTGTCATAGCAACATGTTGTCATAGAAACAGCTAATCCTAGCAACACATCGTCAGAGCAACAGCACTGTCAAAGATATAACGAATATAGTGAAATGCCATTTAAATCGAAATCCCGCCCAACTACCCCTCTTCGACGCATAGAAAAAGGTAGTTTATCACATCTTTCATCATCTCGAAGTAGACAGGATCCTTTTCCATTAGATTCTCTTGCACCGGCATTTGCAGAAATGGCAGACGCTTTAATAGATGTACAACAAAATTTTGAACATGTTCAATCGATACATTCAAATCTTGTTCAATTTAGTGAAAGCTTTGCATCCTTTCTTTATGGTCTTAATATGAACGCTTTCTGCGTTGATTTTCCTGAGGTTTGAAAACAATTTTTTTCTTTTATTTTTCAATTAATTTATTAAAACAGGCACCTGTATATGAATCATTCAAAAGAGCACAAAACGACCTAAACTACACTAATACATCTCAATCTACTCCATCTCGCATCTGGGACAATAAAAATTCCCATACACAAGGATTAGATCTAGCGGACACAACTTTTACAACTAATGAAACTTCTTTCATCGAACGCCCCTCACAACCCTCTAAAACAACAGCATCCAAACGCACTAACAAGTCTGATCGAACAATTCATACACAATCTTCAAAAGCTCGAAACACTTCTCGGCCTCGTTAAATATGATCATGTGATCAGGCACAGTATCGAGTCATATTAATTTATCTCGAATTGTTTGAGCAACACTTTCAAGTAAATCCGAGCCGACTGAATTAGCTGATTTAAACTCTACGTAAAGTCCTTCAGAGCTAGATGGCTTAGGAATCAAGTGAAAATGTACCTTTTTATGTATTATTTTTTTTCAAAAAAAATATACAACCTTACATGAAAAACTGCTTGATAAGCCAAAGAACCATTATTCTTTTTTAAAATTAATTATAAAACAAAAAATAAAAAAGTACTTGTAATAGATTATATTGTTCAAGACCCATTGCATTAGCAAGTCGTTTAGCAATCGGTAAAATATCTGCCAAAAAATCGTCATTAAGTTCATGTAATTTTTCTGCATGTTCCTTTGGAATAATAAGAGCATGACCTCTACTAAGGGGTTGAATGTCAAGAAATGCAAGCCTAAATCTTAGGTTATTCTATATATAATATTGTGATGACATACGATTTCTCAGTTTCCAACAGTTTATAGGCGGGTAATTCGCCTAAAATAATACGACAAAAAATACATTTAGAAACAATCATAATATAGATTAGATTTTTGACTTGACCAAAGGAAAATCTATATAGAAATATCTATAAAAACTATTTAAGTGGTATTTACTGATATTTTTAAGACTAACGATACAAATTGGATTTTTTAATAAAATTTGTCATTAATAAATAAAAAAGAAGAAAAAAGGCTATAAAAACATATAAAACTGATACAGAGTTGTGCATATAGTCGAAAATACATGCATATAATCACTAAATTTGTGCATATATTCGGAGTATTTGAAAGATAAATTTATAAAAAAAAGATTAAATTACCATTAAATTCATTATTAAGCTCTTAATACAGTTATTTTTAGGCATAAGAAGGATTTTATGTTATCTATATTATTTGAAAGACATATAAAGTATAGATATATATAGCGGATAAAAAAAGAATAGACAAATATATAATTTAAGATAAAAATGTGTAGAACAAAGACATGTTGGATACCAGGTATTTCTAGAAAACAAACGGATTTAATTAAAGAAAAATATGCTCCAAGAATTGAAAATATCTTAAGCGGAGAAACTGTATATCAGGTAAAAAATAAAACAGATTGAAAAATAAAAATTTATTAATTATAGCGTATTATTTTAGTTTATGGAAGAGCAGGAACAAAAGATATAAAAGAAGGAACAATTGTTGTTCATCATGACAAAAATAGTTTTCCGTCTCAAACATGGCCATGTAATATTTTTGGAGGATAAATACATATTAATAAGTTTTACAGGCATAAAATCACATTTTAAATGTCTGGTTCATTTGAATGAGGGAATGAATTGTTTAACTTTTGAATTTTTTCCTCCACATAACATGTCTATACAGTTTTCTACAGTTATTTTTCTAAATTATATTAATGTAGTTAAAAATCCACCACTTTATCTTGTAATTTTGTTAGCAAAGGATTCACCAGGTAAAATTAAGTATTCATATAATATTTATAAATAATTAATATTTTTTCCTTGTAGAAGAATATGATGCACCGCCTTCACGCAAAGAAAAGGAAGGAAATGGATTAGAATTAGCAATAAAAAAGCTTCGAATGATTGCATATCTGTGGCAAGCGTTTACGGGTGAAAAAATGGCAAGAAATGGGTTTGGAAGAAGATGTTTTCGTTTTGAAGAAGAAAATTTAATAGATACATTGTCATCTCAAGAGAAAGACATCATTAGACAAACAGCAAAAATTCATATAGTTCGATCTAAATATTCTCTTAAGGGTTAGCTTGAATCTGAATATTTTTAAGAGTTAAAAACAGTTTTAGAAATTCGAGATGTTAATTTGGCTCAACAAAATCCAGCTGCCACAAAAAAGGATGGTTTATATGAAATAGCGCTTGAAAGCATAAGAGAATACGGAGATGTGTTTAAATCCGAATCTCCAGTCCATGTTGCAGCATGCATTCTAGATAGCCATTGGGATGGAAAAATGATTTTAGGCCATGCAGCTTTAGGAGGAGGAACTGGTAAGATTAAAATGGACATATACATATATACGTCCATTTTAGTGGATAAAAATTTATTTATTTCTTTAGATCTACAACGTCTAGCTATATTTGGATCTCATTCTATGCATTGTTTTCCATCTTGTATAGAAGAAGTGGTACCTACTTTTCTAGACGATACAGCAATTGATACAAGATATGTGGCAAATGATAATAATGAAAGTTCTACAATCTGGGAATGCGCAAATATAGGAATTGGCGCATTTTTACATGAAGTTGGCCATCTCTTAGGCGCTCCTCATCGATCTACTGGAATTATGCATAGAGATTATGTACATTTCAACAGAACATTTTGTACTATAGAGCCATACTCAGCAAGAACAAAAAAAGAATCTTGGGGACCATGCCTTCCTGAATCTGAATGTTCATGGCATTATTTAGACATGATTAAATTTCGATATCATAAACTTTTTGCCTTACCAGATGACCCTATTATAGAAGCTGGAAATCTTCTTTATTATTCTATGAAGGACAAATTTCTTGTAATGTCAGATGAAGGAGTTATATTAATTGAAATATACGCAAACGATAAGTATTATGCATATCTTGATTTTCATGATAATTCAAAAAAAGAAATTCTTTTAGAAGAACAAAGCCTTCGCAAATATGCAAAAATTCCTAATAATATACAACCTTTAAAAGCTATTATTACTTCAGCCGCATTATGTGAAATTACTATCGAAGATTTCAAAAAAGAATTACTAGACTCAACTGTTTCTTTGGATGCTGGATTGGGTATTAAAAGCTTCCAGTTTGGTAGATCGGATGAAGCATTATTAAAATTTCAATTCGATTTTTCTAATAAACTCGACAAACTGAGCAATATTTGTATAAAATATATATTTTATTTCATTTTTCTGATATTCTAACTCATAAGGCATACGCTCTGGTTTATTTATCGATGGCTTAAAATTCATCTTTAATAATGAATCAACCATGGCAACATCAGGGAATGGCGGGAACTTAAACAATTTCCCCATAGATGGACCAAAAGGAGAACGTATAAAAGGCCTTTATATCTGGTCTAACGCATGGATCGATGCTTTACAGGTAATCATTTACTTTAATAGGTATCTAAATTACAACTAAAACTTAATATAGATCATAACAACATGGAATAGAACAAGGCAGGCATCTAAAATAAATATATTTCCTTTTTAATGATAGAAAATAGCCCTTTATATGGAACTGTGTCAGGTCACTATAAATACGTAACTACACCCGAAGGATATGAAATCGCTGGTTTTTATGGTTCAACTGGGGTAATTTCCAATATTATTTCAACAAATCCTAACTGTTTTTTTTCAAAGAAATGGTGTAATACATTAGGAGTCATTTATATAGATAAAAAACAATTGCAAATTTGACCAAATATAGCCCTTAAAACCAATCGTATTGGAAAACCCTAATAATTGACAAGTCCTTTTATGAATAAAAAATAATCTGTCTAAATCATAGATACTAAAGAACCATTTTTCTTGCCAAATACCAATTAAACATTCCTTATAATTCTTTAATTAATGACACAATATAAAGATATAAACAATACCCAATGCATAAAATTCTTTTGATTTAAATAGACAACTCTCCACCAAGCTCCATCGAACCTGTATCCACTCTTAAAGTAGAACCCGGTGTCGCAGGAGAAGAAGATAAAGGCAATGATTGATCATAAGTTAATCTTTTTCGTGCAGGTGTACTTCCTGGTGTTCGAGAAGACCATGCCACTTGTGCCGGTGATGGTGTAATATTAACAAAATCAGAAAAATCAAAATTCTGAGGCGTATTTGGCGCTAAAATTAAAAAATTAATTTAAATAATAACTCCAAAAAATTCCTACGGAATCGAGTAGATATAGATGCATGAGACGGTGATGTAGCCAAATAAATCAATAAATCAACACCTTCTTCTCCCGTATGAGGCGTCATCGTACGCATAGAAGGTCTGTAAGGCGGTGTTCGGGGTGGACTCGATTGTGTCGGTCGTATCAAATGATATGCGTTTAAATAATTAGATGGCAAAAATGTATCTACCGAATTATTTTTATGAACCGGCGATGACTGATGTAAACGAATCCTATCCGACCAGACTGGAGTATTTTCCACTGGGTGCGAACCCTTTCCCAATACAAAATCTAACCATTAAAATAAGATAACGATATAAAATAAAAATTATTAACATTCTGATTGTGTTGTAGGCATAATAAAAGGGTTAGAACGACGATCTTTATTCAATTTAAACTCCTCTGTAAGACGAGGTGTAATATTTTCAAGAGCAAGATTCTGCCAACCACGACTAGTTTTATATGTAGCAAGAGTTAACCGAGATTTTAATAGTCGAGTCATCTGATGATAAAAAATCAAATATCAGAAACAAAATATTCAAAAAAAACATATTAATTTACACGAGAAATTTCCGCTCTTCGAAGCACTTTAGCTGCAACACAATCCTGCTGTGTAGAGCTTAACGTCATTTTCTTATAATTTCGATCTTTTCGTTTTTTCACTTTATTTACTTTGAGGCGCGAAGACGCGGCTCAAAAAGTAGGTAAAAACCCTGAAACTCAAAAATTGGGATTCTTATAAAATCTCAATAATTTCAAATATTCAGTCATTCTTGTTTAAATTGGATGTATTTTTGACGAAAAAAAGAACAGACTAAAACTGAAGAGACAGAACTCGTTCATGGGAGATCTGGAGAAAGGTTACTATGACAACCTGTTGTCATAGTAACACATATTGTCATAGTAACTCAGTAAACACGTTGTCCAGGAAACGCTTTTATAAAAGCTTTTTTTCAAATCTCAAATTCTAATCCTTTATTTTTCACCAAAATGTCGCTGCCACCGGGCTTTAGAGGAGCAGTAAATGGAATGGAAATGAAGATAAAAGATCCCATTCAGATACAGTTGGATGAAAAGGCACGTAAATGGAGACAAAGTCAACGACATCGGTTTGAAGAAAAAAAGAAACTGGGATATATTGAAACACAGAAAGCAGAGCTGCCAGCAGAACATCTGAGGAAGGTATGGATGAAGGGAAAAGTGTTGAGGGGAATGATGAGAAGTGAAGTTTATGGGTATATGCGCAGTATATAGGGATATATTCCGTAATATAGCCAGTATAGGCTATTTATGTATATTATATATGTGTTGTATGCGTAGTATGTGGTATACAGATATATGCATAATATTATTCGAATATGGTCAGCATATAGTACGGCATATAGACGCATATAACACAGATATAGCACGCATATAGTACGTATACAGCCCGCATATATGCCTATTTTATGCCTCTCATTTCATTCCCAATAGACTCTTCTTTCATGATCTCACCTTATCTAGATCATCAAAGATCATGGAGATATGAGCAGCAAGAAATTTCGTCATGATAAACGCTCATATCTTGGAGCTCTAAAATATATGCCACATGCAGTACTAAAGCTGATGGAAAATATGCCAATGCCTTGGATGGAAGTGAAATGTAGAATTTTTGTTTGTTTGAATGAGGAAATATTGAGTTTTTATAGATGTACCCGTGCTTTATCATATTACAGGCGCAATTACCTTTGTTAATGAGATTCCCAGGGTAATTGAACCACATTTCATTGCACAATGGGGTACGATGTGGATTATGATGCGACGGGAAAAAAGGGATAGACGTCATTTTAAACGGTTAAGATTACCTCCTTTTGATGACGAAGAACCAGTAATAGATTATGGAGAGAATATTGCAGATGTAGAACCTCTTGAAGCTATTCAAATGGAATTAGATCCAAAAGAGGATGGAGCAGTTAATGAATGGTTTTATGAACATAAGGCATTGCTTGATACGGTTCATGTGAACGGACCAACATATAAACGATGGAATCTAAATCTTGCACAAATGTCTACATTATATCGGTTAGCACATCAGCTTTTATCGGATTTAACGGATCAGAATTACTTTTATCTTTTTAATCTCAAGTAAGAATATATAAAAGAGAAATCTCTAAAAGACTCTTATAAAAATATAAATAAAAAAAAGAGGCTAATGAATGATGTATAGCTCTTGGATTACGTCGAAAAGTTTAAATATGGCGATTCCAGGAGGTCCCAAATTTGAACCATTACATAAAGATACATTAGACATGGATGAGGATTGGAATGAGTTTAATGATATTTATAAATTAATTATACGACACCAAATACGTACAGAATATAAAGTGGCATTTCCATACTTGTATAATTCGTATCCCAGATCCGTGAGGTTATCGATATATCATGAGCCATCAACGACCTATATTCGAACAGAAGATCCAGATTTGCCAACATTTTATTATGATCCAATTATTAATCCTATTTCTATGAGGTCATTTATCGAATCTCTACCGATAGGATTACATGAAGATAATATTTTTCAAGGGGAAGAAGTAGACACGTTTAGATTACCAGAAAATCTAGAATCATTTCTTAATGATGTACCATTATATACGGAAAATACATCTATGGCAATTGCACTTTGGTGGGCGCCACATCCATTCAATAAAAGAACGGGAAGAATGATTAGGGCAGAAGACGTTCCATTAGTGAAACAATGGTACTTAGAATATTGTCCTCCGGGTAAGGCTCATTTTAGTGATGATTGGATAAGCTTACGTATAATTCCTAGGACAACCCGTTAAGGTTAGAGTATCATATCAAAAATTATTAAAAAATTACGTTTTAAATGCGCTTCATACAAAACCGCCAAAATCCCATTTAAAAAAGGATTTATTTCGACAATTGAAAAATACGAAATTCTTCCAAACAACAACGATTGATTGGGTCGAAGCAGGACTTCAAGTTATTCGTCAAGGCTATAATATGTTAAATCTTTTGATTCATCGTAAAAATTTGAATTACTTACATTTAGACATGAATTTTAATCTAAAACCTGTAAAAACATTGACAACGAAGGAAAGGAAGAAATCTAGATTCGGAAATGCATTTCATTTAATGCGTGAAATCTTACGGCTTATGAAATTACTTGTAGATTCTCATGTTCAATACCGTTTGGGCAATATCGATGCATTTCAACTTGCAGATGGAATTCATTACTGCTTTAATCAGTATTTCAAGATTCTCATCAAAACTAATACACTAACATTTGAGTTAGTATTGGCCAATTAACGGGTATGTATCGGTATAAGTATAGACTTATGCGTCAAATTCGAACCTGTAAAGATTTAAAACATCTGATATATTACCGATTTAATACGGGCCCAGTAGGTAAAAACTTTCTATCATTTTTCTAATTAAATAAATTAAAACATTAAAATTTAGGCAAAGGGCCTGGATGTGGATTTTGGGCACCGTCATGGAGAGTTTGGCTTTTTTTCATGAGAGGCATTGTACCTTTGCTTGAAAGATGGCTCGGAAATCTTCTTGCTCGACAATTCGAAGGACGTCATTCAAAAGGAATTGCAAAAACGGTATAATTCAATCCTGTCCTTTTTACAAACTGATAAATTTAGATAACGAAACAACGTGTAGAATCACATTTTGACTTAGAATTGCGTGCAGCAGTTATGCATAATATTCTTGATCAAATGCCTCAGGGAATCAAAGCGAATAAATCAAAGACCATTTTACAACATTTATCAGAAGCATGGAGATGTTTTAAAGCCAATATTCCTTGGAGGGTTCCTGGATTGCCTGCTCCAATTGAACAAATTATTTTAAGATATGTTAAAGCAAAAGCTGATTGGTGGATCTCTGTTGCTCATTATAATCGAGAACGTATTCGAAGAGGTGCTACGGTTGATAAAACTGTTGCAAAAAAGAACCTTGGACGTTTAACAAGGTTGTGGTTAAAAGCGGAACAAGAAAGACAACATAACTATTTAAAAGATGGACCTTATGTCACAGCAGAAGAAGCGGTTGCCATTTATACTGCTACAGTTCATTGGTTAGAAAGTAGAAAATTCAGCCCTATTCCATTTCCTCCTTTATCATATAAACATGATACAAAACTCTTGGTTCTTGCATTGGAAAGATTAAAAGAAGCATATAGCGTTAAGGGTCGTTTAAATCAAAATCAGAGAGAAGAATTGATATTAATCGAACAAGCATATGATAATCCTCATGAATGCCTTTCACGTTGTAAAAGATTTTTATTGACACAAAGAGCATTTAAAGAATGCGGTATCGAATTCATGGATCAATATTCATATTTGATACCTGTGTATGATGTAGAACCTATGGAAAAAATCACAGATGCATATTTAGATCAATATTTATGGTACGAAGCAGATAAAAGACATTTATTTCCATCATGGATTAAACCTTCTGATTCAGAGCCTCCTCCTTTATTGGTGTATAAGTGGTGTCAAGGAATTAATAACTTATCAGAAGTTTGGGAAACGGATCAAGGACAATGTAACGTTATATTAGAAACTTCATTAAGTAGGGTTTATGAAAAAATTGATATTACGTTATTAAATCGTTTATTACGATTAGTTGTTGATTCGAATATTGCTGATTATATATCTGGTAATCATATTTATAATTTATTAAAATTTTTAATCAGAAATAGGAAAAAATAACATTAATCTTACATATAAAGATATGAATCATATTAATTTATACGGATTAATTCGCGGGCTTCAATTCTCATCATTCGTATTTCAATATTATGGATTAATCATTGATCTTTTAATCTTAGGCTTACATCGTGCGAGTGAAATGGCTGGTCCTCCTCAAATGCCTAATGATTTCTTGCAATATCGTGATATTGCAACTGAAATTCTACATCCCATACGATTATATTCACGTTATATAGATAAAATACATATATTTTTTAGATTTACTGCAGACGAAGCTCGTGATTTAATTCAAAGATTTTTAACTGAACAACCTGATCCAAATAATGAAAGTATAGTAGGTTTTAATAATAAACGTGTCTGGCCTAGGGATTGTCGTATGAGGCTAATGAGGTTTTCTCTCCATTTTATCTAAAAATAATTTACTCATTTGTTTTAGACATGATGTTCATCTAGCCAGAGCAGTATTTTGGGATGTTAAAAATCATATTCCTAGATCTTTAACAACGATCGAATGGAGTGATTCATTCGTTGGCGTTTATAGTAAAGATAATCCTAATTTACTTTTTTCAATGTGTGGTTTTGAAGTTAGAATATTACCTAAAATAAGAAGTGCAACGGAAGAGTTTACACTAAAGGACGGTGTTTGGAATTTAGTCAATGAACAAACAAAAGAACGCACTGCTCAAGCATTTCTTCGTGTAACAAAAGACGATATGGCGAAATTTAATAATCGCATACGTCAAATTTTAATGTCATCTGGATCAACAACATTCACAAAAATAACAAATAAATGGAATACCGCATTAATAGCTCTTCTTACATATTACCGCGAAGCAGTTGTATCAACTCCGGAACTTTTGGATTTATTAGTAAAGTGCGAAACTAAGATTCAAACCCGGGTGAAAATTGGATTAAATTCAAAAATGCCATCAAGATTTCCTCCTGCTGTTTTCTATTCTCCTAAAGAACTTGGTGGCCTTGGAATGCTTTCTATGGGTCATATTTTAATTCCTCAAAGTGATCTTAGATGGTCAAAACAAACAGAAGCAGGAATTACTCATTTTAGATCAGGCATGTCTCATGAAGAAGATCAAATGATTCCCGCTCTTTATAGATATATTATTACATGGGAATCCGAATTTATAGATTCTCAAAGAGTGTGGTCTGAATATGCTATGAAGAGACAGGAGGCAATTCAGCAAAATAGGCGGTTAACCTTGGAAGATTTAGAAGATTCATGGGATAAAGGTATTCCTAGAATAAATACATTATTTCAAAAAGATAGACATACTTTAAGTTATGATAAAGGATGGAGGGTTAGAACAGATTTTAAGCAATACCAATTACTCAAAAATAATCCATTTTGGTGGACAAGTCAACGGCATGATGGAAAATTATGGCAATTAAATAATTATCGAACAGATGTTATTCAAGCACTAGGAGGAGTCGAAGGTATTTTAGAACATACTATGTTTAAAGGTATAATATTTTTTTTGATAAGTTATTTACTAAATATTCTAATAGCCACTGGATTCCCTTCATGGGAAGGATTGTTTTGGGAAAAAGCTTCTGGATTTGAAGAATCAATGAAATATAAAAAATTAACCAATGCTCAAAGATCCGGTCTAAACCAAATCCCAAACCGTCGGTTTACTTTATGGTGGTCTCCTACAATAAATAGAGCAAACGTATATGTTGTATGTTACATATATACACATAATAGCTATTTATTTTTTTAGGGATTTCAGGTACAACTTGATTTAACTGGTATTTATATGCATGGCAAAATACCTACTTTAAAAATTTCTTTAATTCAGATTTTTCGTTCTGTAAGTTTTATAAAAGTCATAAATTTATAATTAATATTTTTAAGCATTTATGGCAAAAAATCCATGAAAGTGTATGTATCAATTTAACACATCTGATTTAACTAAAGATTCTAGATTGTTATTGATTTATGTCAAGTTTTTGACCAGGTAATATTATAATTTTTATACTAAATTTTAAAATTAAAAAAAAATTAGGAACTCGAAACTCTTCAAATAGAAACTGTTCAAAAAGAAACAATTCATCCTAGAAAATCGTATAAAATGAATAGCTCATGTGCAGATATTTTATTGTTTGCTACTTATAAATGGAATGTTTCTAGGCCATCTTTACTCAATGATAGCAAAGATGTACTAGATGGAACAACCACAAATAAATTTTGGCTCGATATACAACTTCGTTTTGGAGATTTTGATTCTCATGATATAGAACGATATACTAGGGCAAAATTTTTGGATTACACCACAGATTCCCAGTCAATATACCCTTCTCCTACAGGGTTAATGATAGGCGTCGATTTAGCTTATAATTTACACAGTGCATATGGCAACTTTTTTCCCGGTCTAAAACCGTTAATTCAACAGGCTATGGCAAAAATTATGAAAGTTAATCCTGCTCTTTATGTTTTAAGAGAACGTATTCGAAAAGGTCTTCAGCTTTATTCTTCTGAGCCTACTGAGCCTGTATATAATCTTTACATTCTCAAGAATTTATTATCTGATATGCTAATAGTATCTGAATTCCCAAAATTATTCTGAACTTTTCAGCAATCAAATTATTTGGTTCGTAGATGACACTAATGTATATCGAGGTAAAATAATTAATTTATTTCTAAATATATACTTAATTTACTAGTAACGATTCATAAAACATTCGAAGGAAATTTAACGACAAAACCGATTAATGGCGCAATATTTATTTTTAATCCTAGATCAGGTCAATTATTTCTGAAAATTATCCATACATCAGTATGGGCTGGACAAAAACGTCTTGGACAATTGGCAAAATGGAAAACAGCAGAAGAAGTTGCCGCGTTAATTAGATCACTCCCAGTTGAAGAACAGCCGAAGCAAATTGTCGTTACACGTAAGGGTATGCTTGATCCTTTAGAAGTTCATCTACTGTAGGAGATTTAATTTAATTTCTACCATTGTTTAATAAAATTAGAGATTTTCCAAATATTATTGTGAAAGGAAGCGAACTTCAACTTCCCTTTCAAGCAGCTTTAAAAGTAGAAAAATTAGGTGATATGATTTTAAAGGCTACAGGTCCTCAAATGGTTTTAATGAATCTTTATGATGACTGGCTTCAAACAATATCATCTTATACTGCATTCTCAAGATTAGTTTTAATTCTTAGAGCACTTCATGTGAATATGGATAAAACTAAAATGATTCTTCGTCCATCAAAAGAAATTATTACAGGTATTTTTTTTTTTTTGTTAAATAAAATCTAATAATTCATAGAAACTCATAAAATATGGCCTACATTAACAGATCAGCAATGGATAGATGTTGAGTTGGCCCTAAGAGATTTGATATTGGGTGATTATGGAAAAAAGAATAATGTTAATGTGGCAAGCCTTACATCTTCTGAGGTTAGAGATATTATATTAGGTATGGAAATAAGTGCACCATCTATACAAAGGCAACAAATCACGGAAATCGAAAAATCTCAGCAAGAACAAAGTCAATTAACAGCAAGAACTACAAAAACAACAAACATTCATGGCGATGAAATCATCGTTGTTAATACGTCAAATTATGAAGCCCAAACCTTTTCATCAAAAACAGAATGGAGGATACGTGCTATATCAACAACTAATCTTCATTTAAGAACGAATCGTATATATATATCTTCAGATGATATTCAGGATCAAGAACAATATACATATATTATACCTATGAATATTTTAAAAAAATTTATAATCATATCAGACTTATATACTCAGGTCGCGGGTTTCTTATATGGCGCTTCTCCTTCAGATAATGCTGAAGTTAAAGAAATAAAGTGTATTGCTATTGTCCCGCAACTCGGGAGTAATGCAGGCGTTCAATTACCACATAAACTTCCGAAACATGAGTTTCTTCTTGATGATTTAGAACCTTTGGGTTGGGTTCATACACAATCTCACGAAATGCCACATTTATCCCCTAATGACTTGACCATACATTCAAGAATCATGGCAGAACATAAAGAATGGGATTCTAAAACAATCACAATGACTGTCAGTTTTACACCCGGCTCCGTTTCTTTAGCTGCATATTGCTTGGTAATTTACCTATATATTTGTCAATAAAATTTAATAAACGATTTAGACTTCATCTGGATATGAGTTTGGTGCAAAAAATAAAGATATGACAAGTGGTAATCCTCAAGGGTATGTATGTATTCTTATTCTTATTTTTGCTGATTTAAATATTAGATGGGTACCTACTATGGCTGAAAAATGTCAATTATTACTATCAGACCGAATCGTAGGTTTTTTTCTTGTACCCGAAGATGATATATGGAATTATTCGTTTAATGGCGCAAACTTTTCAGACAAGGCGACTTATCATATGAAATTGGATGTTCCCATTCCTTTTTATAGTCCTCAACATAGGACAACTCATTTTTCTTCGATGATGCAATTAGAAAATGAAGATACACTATTAGGTGATCGTACTGATGTATTTGCCTAAGTATTATACTTAATGATACAATATGTTTGATCTTTATTAACGTCTATATTTTTAATAATTTAATTATTTTATATGTTTTAATATTTTCAAATAGAAATTTTAAAAAATGAATTAATATTTATTAAGTCAAAAAAATCTACAAAACATAAATATCTATTGCAAAGATAGGCCGTAAAACGAGAAAGATTCATGAGAAAGTATTATAAAAGGAATTTTATCTAAAAATATTATCAAGTTTTTTTTTTTACGGAAGCTCGAAACCGTCATTAAAAAAAGTATTAATGAAAGCAGAGCTTTAAATCATAGTTTTTTTAAACAAAGGGATATACTTAAGGATGCTATGAAGGAACATCGGTCAAGATCTAGATCTCCAACAACAAGCTATTCGAATAATAAGCGTGTTAAATCAATAGGTCGTATTAGACGTATACCATATGGGCCATTAACAGAAGATTACAAGAAGATTCTTGTATGGCAGTCAAAAGAGGGGGAGTTTATACTTTCTCAAGCAAAAAAAAGGGCGGAATTACGTGTTCAGTACGGTCGAGAAACACCAATTGATATTTTAGCAGTTCATTTAAGAATTATTGATAAAACTGAAGATTTTTGTGAAGAACAGCCTGAACATGCAGAAGTGGTATTGAAAGATCCTGTAGTTTTCTTGGAAGTAAGAAGAGAAAAATAAAAAATGTATTTTAAAACGTAAAAATAGACATTAAATCTAGAAGCTTTAGAAGAACTGGAAAAAGAAATAAATCAGTATTTGAAATGGGAAACAGAAGAAGAAAATATAGAATTTTGGAGGGTGGGGAATCTTTGATAGAAATATAAATATTAATGAAAAAAAGTCTATTGATGTGATTAGGCGGGATCAAATATTAAAATTGAAGTCGAAAGGACATGATAATGGAGAATTTCGATTATCACGAACAATTGAAGCACAAGTAGATAGTCTTTTAAAGGGAAAAACAAAGGAAGAATTGGAAATATTAGGAGCTCAAATCGATGAGAAACTTCAAGGAGAAACCTTGATTGACGTGGATTATTGGGAAAAAATGAAAGAATGTCTGATTGTTTGGAAATCAAGAGTATATTTTATTTTTGAATGTTATGATTTTTATTTAATATATAGGTTATATTAAAAGAATTACACAAAAAAATTCTTCATCAACGAAGAGAAGCATTAAAAAATCAACAATTACATGAAGGAAGAATGGATAGAGAAGCACTTAAAAATATTTATAATAAAAAAATACTAGACCCTAATTATTGTTTTATAAAAGATGATAAAACTTTTATTGCACAAGTAACTGAATTACCGGATATTTATCAAGAAACAATGGATCCAGAACCTTTATCTATACTAGAATATGAAGATAAAAAATCATATCGAATTCATGAATCAGCTTATCAAGATCAATTGGTATTAATAATTCAACTTTTTAAATAAAAAAAATTAATTATAATTAAGATATCTGATCGAGATAGAATATTACGTTCCGGCTTTGTTCCTATTAAAATGGTTAAGAATGACATACCTATTTCAAAAAATTTGCCAAATACCGATGATATTACAGATGATTCGTTTTCTACGATAACAAATGTTTTATATGAACGAGAAGCCTCAAAAGGAGAAAATGATGATGAAGAATTGTTTAACGTTGAAGAAGAAATCATTCAAACAACACCTAGCTGGGCAGATACTTATCGACCTCGAAAACCTAAATTTTTTAACCGTGTACAAACTGGATATGATTGGAACAGATATAATCAAGTACATTATGATGCAAATAATCCGCCTCCAAAAGTAACTATTATCTATATTAAATTCTCATTTCTTATCTCGTAAGGTTATTCAAGGATATAAATTTAATATTTTCTATCCTGATCTTATCGATAAAACAAAAGCTCCTACTTACAGAATTGAAAGAAACAAAAAAAAGAATTCTGGTCAAGACTTATTTTCTGAAGATGAAACATGTTTAATTCGATTTATTGCTGGCCCTCCTTATGAAGATATTGCTTTTCGTATTATTGATAAAGATTGGGATTATAGCGCTAAACGAGAAAGAGGATTTAAAAGTTCTTTTGATAAGGTTTTTCCCTTATTATTTTTAATATAAAAATAATTTGGTATAAATTAGGGAGTTTTACATTTAAGTTTTCAATTTAAAAAGGTATATTCCCTATTAAAAAAAGCATCTAAATTAATAATTTAAGGTTTTTTATAGAAAATGAATCATTTATATATAAATTAGAAGTTTTATAAGATTAGGAAATTCATTTGTATTTTATCCAAAAGTTCTCTACTTGTTTTATTTTATACAGATACCAAAACCCGTTAATGAATTTAGAAAAAGAAGTTATTGGACGTTGAATAAGGCATTGTTGAAAAATGGAGGCAATGCATCTAATAAATTAAAAATCCATAGATATTATGATGCTTTTTCGAAAAAAAAATTTTTAATCCTCTTATTAAATTAAACAGACAATAATTTATAACATCAACAGTAGAAATTACTAATATTATTTGTTAATAGACATTTTCACCAGATATCTAAAAAGTATTTCATTCTTATCTCTCGCAATATGGTCCAAACTTTTATAATCATCTACAGACCCTAGCAAAGACTCTTTAAATTAGTTCGTATTTTTGCATCAGTCAAGCTTTTAATCATGAACAGGACTATAGGATATTGTGATAATATATGTCTTATATGATAGTAAAAAGAATGCAAGTACAGGTGCAAAAATAGCTGTTAAAATTTGGTTTATAAGAGATACAATTAAAATTACCAAGACAACTTTGAGGACTAAAAAGATGAATTTAGCTATTTGTTACTAATATAATAAATTTAAATGTATAGTTCAACACTTTTTTCTAATAGTTTATATTAAATACAATCATATTAAATGAAATAATAAATTCATATTTTATGACATGAATAGGATCTTGTTTAGATATTAAATTTAGAAAAATTGTTTTATAAAGGGTTAATAAATCTATCAATTTTTCTACAAAAGCTAATTGTTTCGTTTTTTGGTTCTTCTAATCAATTTTAATGATTAAAGTATGTATCAAAAGCCATATTTTATGTAGAAATAATTTTTTAATAAATGCATATATGTTTCAATGAAATTGTATAAAAACATTTAAATTCTTAGATTAATCTAAACAATACCTAATATTAATTATATGATAGATTTACCAATAACGGAGCAATGTTTTTTGTATCAATTGTTTCTACACCTTCATCTAAAAATTCATATTTATATTGGGGTAAAGATGCTTTTTTTTCTTCCTAATAGCTATTAATTCATTATTAGAGTATATACAATAACCTACAGGAGACATTTCATTGTCATCATAAACTAATATTTGATTAGATTTAAGTGGAGTAGATGTTTTTTTTATAGATGAAACATTTGGGATAGAGGTATTTGTAGTTAATGAATCCATAGAAGCAAAAGATTTGTCGGAATTCGACAAAGCATTCGACTCTTCAAAGTTATTTTCTGAACATGTAGTATTTAATGTTTGAGTATTAATAAATGCTGGAGGCATATTTGGTACAGTATGATTTTGTCTAGGAACAAAATTATTATGAAATATAATTATTAATACTTCCCAACATTGGATAATATGTATTACTTGATATTGAAGTGTTTTTCTGATAAAAATTTTGATATTGAGGTGGAATTCCATAAACAGAAGGCATAACTGATTGATGAGGTATATCAATTGTAGTTGGTTGAGATGATTCTCCCGATGGAGATATAGAAGGTTTAATATCAATCATATTCTCAGAATTATGATGTGAATTTTGTTTCTGCTGTTGCATTGCTGCCTTGTGAGCTGCTAATCTAGCTTGAATATCTGCCGCATCAACATATGTTTCTATTTTCTGTCTTTTTGACTCCAATTGAGGAACCGTTTCACGGTGTTGAACTCCTGACATTAAACGGTTATAATGGGAATGTATAACATCTTCTGGTATCCCTTCCATTCCATAAATCTCAACCTCAATAGAATCTCTTCCTGGAATAGCATTTTCAACTGTACTAATCGTTTCCTTATGTACTTGGACAACATGAATTGCAAGTCCAGATGCTGTATTGAGTTTTCTAGAGCATCTTGCACTGCTTTATTATACTAAATTTTCGAAAAATTGAAAAAAAAAATACCATTTAAAATGTTTTGCCCGTTGATGCGCCGTCAAAACTTTAAGATCATCAAAATCTCTCTCACAATAATAACAAAATGGACGTGTTAAATCGACTTGATTATGTCTTTTACATGCTTTTTTCGTCATCTCTACCTATTTATTCAAGACTACTTTTTTCAGGCATTAATAGATAAAAAAAACAAATTCAAAAACAAAAACCAGTCAAAACAAAGACGCCCTTTCCAATAATACAGTCTATTTACCACAAATACCCTTCTTTAGAAAAAAAATACACAATCTTTAATCTTCCCTATCTCTTTCAGTTTTGGACCGTTAAAATTGAAAAAAAAACACTACAAACCGTAAAAACACTTTTTCTATAAAATAAAAACTTAATTATACACTATTCTTATCCGAAACCTTCTTATTTACAGAAAATAACCCAACAAAAAAAGATAAATAAAATATCAAAACTTGGACGTTCATAACCATGTTGAACCTATCCGTTGTCACGCCAACTGTTTCTATAGAAACATCATTTAACGTTAAAATTTTTTTAAAGTTAAATAATGACAAAAACATTAGAAATTGTTCACAGTGATTGCGCACCTCCTGCTATTGGACCATATTGTATGTTTATTAAAGGAGAAAAGAATATTAATTAATAAATATAATATTTTTTTTTTTTTAAAAATCCGGTTAAAAATGAATGAAAACTAATATAAATATAGCTCAAGCAATAAAGGCCAATGGACTAATATTTTGTTCAGGACAATTGCCAGTGAATATTATTTATTAATATTTTTTTAAGTGATATAATTTTATTAGGCGTTAGCAAATGGCTGCTTAGTAACGACAAGTATTGGAGAACAAACGGTATATTTAACTTCGTTCTAATAATATTAAACAATTATTTTAATATAATACAGAAAGCCTGTTTAGATAATCTTCGTCATGTTCTAGAGGCGGGGAATTCGTGTCTTGAAAAAGTCGTCAAAGTAACCGTTTTTCTCAGTGATATGTGTCATTTTAAAGAATTCAACGAAACATATGAAAAAGTAAAATATAAATAAGAAATAGATCAAGTTAATAACATGGCAGGTATTTGGTTCTTATCGTCCAGCACGATGTTGTGTTGCGTATTTAACTATTAAAAACTTTTCCTATCAAAAAAGTAATAAAACATAGTGTTCGTGAATTACCAAGAAGTGTAGACGTTGAAATTGAATGTATTGCAGTTGAAAATAAATAATTGATTTTAATTATTTAAAATATTAAGTTTTAACAAATATTTCCAATATAATTAGATTTAACTCTATTAAATTTTAATTTCGTGCATCTCTCTGTATTGACATGTTTCCAATGGGTTCAACAAAAGCAAAATCAACGGATAACTTTGATTCTAACAATTCTGTTCCATTACATTTTTCAATTGCTTCTTTAGCCTCAGATAAATTTGAATATTCAATAAGTGCATAGCCCTATCTATATCAATACCATTTTCAAACTTTTTATATGTATTGAACCTTAACATAACCTATTTTTCGTTAATTTTGGTCCTACCATTAAAAAATTATTACCTGTTCTTCGATCCAAATTTAAATGTAAATTTTTGATATCTCCATATTCCGAAAATTTATCCTGAAGATCTTCTTCAGATGTTTCTTCATGTAACCCCGTTATCAATAGAATCCATCCTTCAATTGCTAATATTTATTTATTATATAAAAATGACCAAAAAATTAACCTTACATCGTATAGCACGCATTCCTGATCCTGTCCATGCACTCAACTCGTCATTACCATCCGTAATAACCTGAGTTTCCATATTTTCCCCACTCAAAAACATTGTTTCATCTGAAATATTTATTAATTATTTTCTTAAAAAAAATATCTTTACCTTGTGTCATAAAACCTCGACCCTTACGTATAACTGGATCTAAAAAAAATAATTAATAACATAAAAATCTTAGAAATATACCTTGTGTTTCTTCAATGTCCATAACATCTTGTAATTCTGTTGAAACATCCATTGTTTTTTCAATTTTTTTTTAAAAAAAATATCGAAGATCTTTTTAATGCTGACCCTGACCTACCTATATAAACTATATAGGGTTTAAAGACATTAGGTCTAAGATTTTTAATAGTCGCACGGATTCAAGAAACCTTTAAAAAAAATATAAAAAAATGCAGCGGCTAACATATCGCCGTCGACTATCTTATAACAGTAAGTATCTTTTAATATGTTTTTTTTTTTCAAGCTTATCAGTGAAATAGCACCTTCAAACAAAGTATATTTAAGATTTTGCATATTTTTTTTTCCTTATATTTTTAGGTCCGTGTGATTAAAACACCAGGAAATAAGTTAAAATATTTATATGTGAAAAAGGTATTATTTGGGTTTATTTTTTATGTTTATGTTTAGAATTGTTTTATAGAAAGGAAAACCCCCACGTTGTGGTGACTGTTATCATGCTTTGCAAGGCGTTGGTTATTCAAAAATAAAAAATAATTAATTGATTAATGTGTAGATTCCTGCTGTCCGACCTCGTGTCTATTCTCGTTTATCAAAAAATAAAAAATCAGTATCAAGATCATATGGTGGTTCACGTTGCTCCAGATGTGTCAAAGATCGGATTATGCGTGCATTTCTTATTGAAGAGCAAAAAATTGTAAAAAGAGTATTAAAGACACAAATTCGACTCAAAAAATAATTTTTTGATATCTATCTGTATATTAATATATATTCATTTTATATTTTATTAAAATACCTTTATATAATAACTCTTATATTTAATTTTAAAAAATGATGAATATAAAATAATAGAATTATATATTGATTATTTCAAAGATGACTTTAAGATAACCTTTATTGTTTGATATTCTTTATTTTTTAAAATTAAATATGTTTTAACGTCTTTTTAAAAGAAACAATTGACGTTTCAATTGAAGACATAACCCTAACCTTTTTTCACTAGGAGGTAAAGAAAATCTTATCATTTTATAAATTAAATCTCATCGACATTGATTAAAAATATTTTTTTAAACAAGCGGGTGTTCTTTCGTAAATTTCGTTTTAAAAAAAAACTAATGGAATCTACGGACAGCACATCTTCAACCGTTGTCGATAATAATATAGCTAATATTCATTATACAATTCATCCAGTTGATTCACAAAATTTAATCCCACAACCACAAGTAGGAGTTCATTATGCTTCACCAGAAGATATTCGTGCCATGTTAGATGCTTATGCTAAATTTAAAGGATTTGCAGTATCAGTTCGAGCTTCTAATCGAATAACATATCGATGGTATGTTCATATTATTTATTAGTTATAAATAATATATATATATATATAAATTAAATATAAGCATTTTTTCTTATATTAGTATAGGCAATGTGTTCATGGAGGAAAATATCGAAACACACGAAATTTGCCGAATGAAATAACAGTTGATCCAGTTATAGTATCAGATCCAACAATACCTCATCGTCAACGTAAACAAACAACTAAAAGAACTAATTGTCCTTGGCTTGTCCGAGCAGGACTAAGTCAATCTGAATTATGGAAAATAACTAAAGTGGTTGATGAACATAATCATCGTCTTTATCCCGAAGATCCGACTATTTATCATCAAAACCGACCTATGACTAAACAACGTGTACAGCGTAAAAAACCTCGAAAACCTAGTGCGCGAATTCTTGAACAACAAATGACCAATACAGCATTATCATCAACACCATTGAATAATATGGAATCTACTTTAAAAATTATATCCTTAGTTCCTCAGGATTTTGAACAAGGTATTATGGATCCAGAATTAGATATTGATTTAGACGAATCTATTATGAGAACAATTGGAACACAGACTGAAGAAGTTTAATTTTGTTAAAGATACCTTTATTGAAATTTTAGATCAATGATTTTTTCCACCAGTAATTATATAAATAACATATTTATTCATCTATTTATTAAACGAAAAAATATTTGTTTTCAAGTTATGAATACGTTTTATGTTCAAAAGATGGCGAAAATTCATGAACTTGTGCTCGTATTTTCTCAATTTCAAGAGAAAGCATATTCATATTATCAAGTAACACACCAACTTCATCATACTTTCTACGTTTACTTGCATCTTTAATCCAGTTTTGGACTTGATGACGTTGTTCTTCAAGGATATGTAGTTCTAAATATTTCTTTTCATTTAATTTAGGAAAATGCATCATTTTGTTTGTATTATTGTTGCCTTTTTTCTTTAAATTTGGGACAAATTGCAATGAAAGCATATGCTTCTGAAGGAAACGCTTTGCTTCCGAATGAATTTCTATTTGAAGATTTTTTATTGCTAAAGATTTTGTTGTTAATTGAGAAATATTCTTTGATAATTTATCATATTGAAAGAATGTGTCTAATATTTTTTCCCGAATCAATGCAACTTCATCGATTCGTTTTTGGTCTATATTTCCTCTATTTTTTATTAATATTAAGGCTAACTAGCATTAAAGGCTTTCCTTAATTCGTCCAATTGAGATTTAAAATTAGGAAGTAATGTTTCAATCTTATATCTAAGTGTAGATAATTCCTATAAACTTATTAAAATTAACGAAAAAAAGACAGAAACCAACTTTATAGAAAATATCTAATTGATGAGGTTTTGAAAGAGAATCAGAAAACTCTTTTCTGGAAAAAACAATACGTCTACAATTTTTACATATACGTATAGACAAATCTGAATAAATCGAAGCATTTGTTGAATTTTTATGCACTAAATATAAATAATGACGAAGATATGTAAAAATGATATACCTATTTCTGAATTAAAAGTATTTAAACATCGAGATTTCATATTTAATTGAACCATTGAAGAACATTCTGTTTTCAAATTAGCACATATTATCTTTCCACATAATCTACAATGATGTTTTTTATTAGTATAATTAAAAGAATGTCTAAGCAAATTGAGATTAAAAAATTAAAAAAAAAAAAGAATATTACTTGCAAATTGGACAATGTGTAACAGAAAAATCATCTTCCCATGAAACAATGGTTTGTTCTAAAGCCTTTTTTCGTGATTTAAAAGAATTAATCAATTTATAAAAAGAATTTGTAACAGGTACATTTTTTGAATCCAATACAAGTTCAAAAAGCTATATAAACATTATTAAATAGTTTTAAATATACAAAAAAATACTTTTGAAATCCTTTTTTCAAGTCTATTAGCGTGTAGATTGATTTTGTCTACTGCTTGCGTACGAAAATGTTTGAATTCTGAAAAATAATCTATAACAGGCCCTAATATATAAGAGTCATAATTAAAAACAGTTTATATATTTAATATTACCATTCGTATCCATATATCCTTTCCTTTCTTCATAACAATACTTGCATACACGAGACCATACACCATGATAAGGATCATGTTGAGCATCTTGAGAAAGCTTAATCTAATAAAATGTTATAATGAAAAACATATAATTTCTTTATCTACTTGATAAGTTGTATGAGCATTGCAAAATAATTTTCCACATTTTCTACCTTTAAAATAGTTAGTCATTCTATAAAACGTAACTAATAATAATTCTGATAAGGTTTATTTTAAAAAAATAAACACCAATATCAATATAACTCAATATTTATAACCCTAATTGATATTTTCAACCAATAAAAACACAAATATCCAAATATCTCTACACATATAACCTTTAGATATATATGAATAATTTTATTCATACTATAAGGCCTAGATATGTGTAATAATTATTTTTCGCCAAGATTCTCTTTTCCTCATACAAATATATTATTATACCCTTAAAACAGCATAAAATCAGATCCGTGAATATATATGCGCATCATTATCTTAATTTTAGGTTTTTATCATAGAAATACATACAATTAATACGTTCTCCTTTAGAAATAAGACTTTTACAGCATGATTCAAAAAAGCATGATACATTTTCTTCAATTTGCCAATGTTCTTTTGTAACTTCTGTTTCTACTTGATTTTCATTTAATTCAAATTCTTCTTTATGTAAATAATGTTGAGTAACTACAATCGATGCTAACTGCTTTGCTTCATCAACCTTCTTCTTAAACCATGACTTAACCGTTTCTTTTTGCTTTTCTGTTACATCAAAATGGTTTTCATCTAAATGAACATTCAATTCATATAAATCTTTCTAAACTTATTAATATTTCAACAATATTTATTCAAAAAACAAACAGATAGCTTATTACAAACAGGACAATAAAGTACACCTTGATATTTTGACCTAATCATCTAATATTGCATCTTTTTCCCTATTTATTCCTTTGATATTCGACAACTCAGCACCCTGACTTCACAAATCGAAATCTCAAATTCCTAAAATATAAACATAATTCTATTTTAATGAATCCATACTTTACTCCTAAGAAAATAACACGAACAATCACTCCATATAGACCTCTTCAACTTTATATCCAAGGATTTCTTGATTGTATTTTTATTATTGCGACTATGCGAGGTAATGTCTCTGAATGGGTATGTCTTACAAAATTTGGCCAATTTTATGCAATAATCACAACTATATTCTAAAAAATTGCCAGATTTCTATTGATTTGAATCAAGCAATTCCACTATTTGATCAGACCTCAATAGCACAGCAAGATCAATTACCTCTATCCCATCTCTCTGCAAAATTTCTTTTAGGAGCAAGCCATCTTCCACGAGCAGATTTTGCACGAATGCTTGCTTGTCAAATAGCAAGTTATATTGTCCGTGATTCAGTCAAAGAGCAACGGATGGTTTTAGTTGGATTTGGATTGGATTGGACTGAAGATTTGGAGGGACAACGAAGCCTTTATAATAATGTTTTGAAGATGCTTGAAGAATGTAAAGTTTGGTAAACAGACAGGTGAATTGGGGGAGGGGAGGGGGTATTTATAGAATAATATACGCATATTACTAATTTGAAATGTATGCGCTATATATTCCTTATGTGTATATATTAACAAATATATGTAATAATACGTATTATATATATGTTATATACTATATATACAATTACTTTTGCGTCATTTACTATCTGCTTTATATTCGACTACACCGAATTATCAACAAATAGATTTCTTAGTCTACAAATATATCCTCTATTTTATGAAAATATGTATAATTATGTATTGGTTTAATGTAGCTTATATTGACTGAATATATAAGCACTGCTAAATCCTATGCAGAAGTACATATAAGACGCATATAAGACGCATACAACACGCATATATAACGCATACATCCAAGTATTTTAGCTCATTCGGCTTCTATGAAGGAAAATTGCAGGATATTGGATAAAAAGGATATGTTCGCTCTTGGATTAGAAGGTGAGTTTCAGTATATTAACTTATATATCTTATAAATAAGGCTCTGCAAACAAGATGGGTGTTGGAATCATCAAACATCCAGAAAAAGGACCAGCAGAAATGATTATTAATCTGCGGCATACATATATTACGCCTCCAGGAGAAGGGTTCTTGCCAAAACATACAGCAAAACATCATAGAAAATGGGCTATCTGTTTAATTAAAGAAGCCATGAAAGAAAGCGGGTTAAAAATGAAGGATTTTGACTGTATATGTTTTACAAAGGGTATAGAATGAATATTAGGAGGATATATTGATAAGACTAAGTCATTAAGGGCCAGGAATGGGCGGACCACTTCAAACAGTAGCTATTATAGCAAGAACTCTATCAATTTTACATAATATACCCTTAGTAGGTGTAAATCATTGTATTGGACGTATAAGACGATTATATATATATTTTTAAAATTAATGAATACCTCAGATATAGAAATGGGACGAGAAATTACAGGTGCAATAAACCCAATAATATTATATGTTAGTGGTGGGAATACGCAAGTTATTGCATATACTAAACAAAGGCAAATTTATTGTATATTATAATATCAAGTATTAATAGATACAAGATATCGTATTTTTGGAGAAACATTAGATATTGCAGTTGGAAATTGTTTAGATCGCTTTGCAAGAACAATTTACATTTCTAATGATCCAAGTCCAGGATATAATATTGAAAAGCTTGCAAAAAAGTATGTTTTTTTTTAAAAAAAAAAATAATTTATATATTGTTAGGGGGAAAGTGTTAATTGAATTACCTTATACAGTGAAAGGCATGGATTGCTCATTTTCGGGCATTTTGAGTGCAATGGAAAGCATTGCAAATGAATTTTTTGACAAAAATACGAAAGAATTTCGTAAAGATTCACCATATACAAAAGAAGACTTATGTTTTTCTTTACAAGAAAATGTATTTTCCATGCTTGTTGAAATAACAGAAAGAGCAATGGCACATGTGGATAGTAAAGAGGTTTTGATTGTGGGAGGCGTTGGTTGTAATGAAAGATTACAAGAAATGATGAATTTAATGGCACAAAGTAGAGGAGGGAAATTATTTTCTACAGATGAAAGGTAATAAATTATTGAAAAATAGATTAACCGAGTTTTAATAACCATAATTTGACAGATTCTGTATAGATAATGGTTTAATGATTGCACACGCAGGATTATTAGCATATAAAACAGGGTTTCAGACTCATATTTCTGATAGTCAATGTATACAACGTTTTCGTACCGATGAAGTACATGTTACATGGAGAGAGTCATAGAATTAATACGTATTATTAATTATATTTGTACTTTTTTTGGAAATATTTGCATTTTTTTTAGATCATTTCATATTTTTTTTCGAAATTAGTAATTTATAAATTTTTATAAAATATTAACTAGGACAATATTGAAGATTTTTACAAGATCTTTTTGAGGTTTTTATCTTTCCGGTATATTTCTTTTTTTCAGATAATCCAATAACAGTTTAAAATTCAACAAAATAAATAAGTCGACAAATCAAAAGAAAATTCATAGACATTATTCACAACAAAAAAATAAAAAATACTGATAAATATATTTTTTTCATAAATTTCTAACTTATATATTCTTAATTTACAGCTTTTTTGTATTAGTTTTCAAAAGATTTACTATTTAAAGTTTTGAATATCAGATTCATGATAATTTATCAAGAAATTAAGATTTACTAGAAAAAATAAACTAAATAAAAGTTTATACAAACACTTCATTAATAATATATCAATGATACGGTTAAAAATACAGTGGAAAATATTTTAAAAATTATCAAGGGTAATAAATATATAAATATGAATTACGAAAATAAAACAAAAAGTAACATTCATCAAGTATCTTTTAATGATCAAGATTCTCAGGCAAGTTTATTTTTATAAAATATTTTTTTCTGAAAAATATAAAAGGTTATTGAAGAAGGTTTACTATAAGATGATCATATTATATATTTTAATATTATTAGAACTTTCAAAAATTCCATTTGGTGTCTTAGTTTCGGTAAAAGATGAACTTGATAATGCTTTAAATATCAAACAAAAGTATCAGAAAGTACTTGATGCTAAAAAACAATTGAAAATCAATAAAAAAAACCAAGAAAAAATAATTAAAAAAAAACGCTCCAGTAAAAATGCTCCGCTAGAAATGTCTAGTAAAAAACCAGTTTCAAGGTTTCGAAAGGTCATTCCTCTTACAAAAATAGAACGGCGTGATCCTCGTTTTGATTTTCAAGACCGTGTAAATCTTGCTAATTTAAGTTCAAAATATTCATTTATAAAAGATTATCAAAAAGAGGAACTTCAATTGTTAAAACATAGATTAAAACTTGAAAAAAATAATGAGGAAAAAGAACGGATAAAGAAAACTATTGTTTCTATGGTTATTTTAAATTTATTATAGTTTTTTTTAATAATATTTAGGAATCAAAATTATTAGCTGCCCAAAATAAAGAAGAAGCCACTAGAATTCTTCGTGAATACAAAAAAAATGAAAAAAAAAAGGCAAAAACAGGCAAAAAACCTTTTTTTTTGAAAAAAAGTCAAAAACTTTGTTTATTATTCTTTAAACTAATTTTTCTCTAGAAGAACAAAAAAAACTAATAGAAGCAAACAAATTATCTAGACTCGAAGGAACCAAAGCCTTAGATAGATATATGAAAAGGAAAGATAAAAAATTAGCATCTAAAGAACGGAAAAGATTATTCAAATATCGATATAGAAACTAAATGATACCTATGTTTTATAAAATCGATACTATAAAACTTTCTACATTGTTTTATACATTTAAAATATAATAAACAGTAATTTTATTTAAAAATTTTCCCATCTGCAGCAGGATAAATCTTACCATCAACTTCAATTGGATCATTCCGACCCCAAACGGACTTAATATGCTTTTTATCTTCTTCCTTAGTAGGATCAAGACATATAAAATTATAGGATTCCCAATCAGGAGCTACATCAAAAGCTGTCTTAAAATCTTTACCTCGAACAAGGAATACACCACTAATAATATTGTCACGGTCTTTTCCATAGACAACTAAGGATCCAAAAATATGTTTTCGACTTGCATCAAGCCTCTGAAAAAAACCTAATTAAATAAGATTTTCTTAAAAAAAAAAAAAAAAATAATAAAATACCTCCACAAAGATTTGAACTTTGAAAAATTAAGCCAAGTTCGTCATTATACTATAAACAAAAATTAAATAATAATAATTTATGTATTATAAACCATACTTTATAATCTAATCGCCATAAGGAGTATGCTTCTATATCTAAATGCTCCCAAAACCATTTCATAGCAGTTTCCAGATCATTATTAGAAAATTGACGCTTCCATTCATCCAAAACAAATGAAGATGAAGGTGAAGAGTCAAGAAGGTGCTTTGGCTTCTCCACCAATGGTTTTTCCAATTCAGCATCTGATTTCGGAGGAATAGTCTCTTTTTCTGACTTTTTAGGGACATACTTAACCGGCTCTTCAATCATTACTGGAATGGGTGATGCTGCAGTCCAAATAGGTTGATTAACAACAGTTAGATACCATCGAACAAGATTCGGAAATCCACGTCTCCAATCTGCTCCAAAAACCTAAAAAATATAAATTTTCTCAATTTGGATTTTTTTTTTAAAAATTACTGTCAAAAATCCAGGCGTAATATGAGCAGCCATAACTAAATCCGCAAGAGTTAAACGTTCTCCAACAAAGAATGTCCTCAATTTCAAAAAATCATCTACATATCTACAAAGTCGATTGGTCTCTGCCTGGTTTTCATCTACTACTTTTTTGGAATATGGCATCCTTCCAACTAATGGAAAAAACCATAAAGCAATAGATCGAATAAGATCAGTATTTGCAAAAGACATCCATTGAAGAATCGATGTATATTCCTGCTTAGTTTTTCCAAGTAGAGTCGTTTTTTCATTTTGACTTGCAACTATAACAAAAATGTAAGAAAAGATAAATAAAAAAATATTTTAAATATATCTAATTCTTTACAAATGATTCACTCATTAAAAAGTTGATATAATTAAAAATATTCATATCATAAAAAATATAAATTTATTTTAGCTGTTTTATCAGATCACTTGTTTTCAGCACGGTTTTCAGACAGGGATAACTGAGTGATTCATTTGGATCATCATTTACCCAAAAAATATTGCAAAGAAAAAAAATAAACATATACTTACAGTAAATAGCAATAGCATTCGTTTCTGTCAAACAAAATCCATCTGAACCTAAAAACCCTGGAATCTAAAAACAATAAAAATATGACAAAAAAATAAACTAAACATACTTTTCCCTTTGGAAAATGTTCCAAGTATTCCTTGCTTAATCCTACATTGGGATTTTCAACAACAAGTTCTACATCAAGATTATTTTCTTTTGCAAGGATCAAAAGAGCAATCGTTCTAAAATATTATAAAAATATAGCAACAAAAGGCTATTCATAAATACCTAGAGTTTTCTGCATAACCGTAAAGCTTTCCAAACGACATTTCTGCCTCGTCAAAAGTATTAATAATTTTTTATATTAATTTTGTGTAATCTATAAAGTTGCTATAGTAACGTAGGTAAGCAGTCTCAGAAAAGATAATTCATAAGATCATGAATATTTAGGTCTATTTATAAGGAAAACAAAAAAAATAAAGCCATGCATAAACTTACTCATATGTCTATCGTTTAACCCATGTATTTTTCTTTCGAGCCTTTGGTTGACCTAATATTGAATAAGAAATATATAATAATAAATATAAAAGTATAGAACCAGGCTTCTTGCGTTCAACACGACGTGCATCACACGTAAGACAGGAATCTTTTTGTATTTATTAGAAACTTGGTTTTTAAATATGGGAAAATATACTTTTTCGAAGAAGATATCTTAATTCAGGCTCATGAATCACCAATCCTCTAGAAATTGCAAGAGCAGAAGCTTCTGCTTGACCTAAATACATTTATTAATAGATTCTTTAAAATTAAAAAAAAAACCAGTAGATCCTCCTCCCTTAACAAAAATACATAGATTATACTGATCAAGACGTTGTGTTATTTTTAACGGCCAAATAACAGATTGTCGGTCAAATAATCGAGGAAATGCTTCATAAAAAGCCTTCCCATTAACAAGTACCTGTCCATCACCTTTTATCATCCATACACTGGACACTGCTTCTTTTCTTCGTCCAATTGTACGAGAACGCCCTAAGGCATCTAAAGATGCTGTATATTTCCTTTTTGATTTCACAGATATTTCTCGAGAATATTTATCAAGGACTTCTTTGACTTCCTCAGGCATAAATATTGGATCAATTCTATTGATCCTTACAAGAAGTTGTATAATTTTCCGATATTCCGATGGCTTTATACATTCCACTATATTTCTAGATTCTCTATATTGATTTAAAGTTTTCCATAATCGCTTAGGTGCTTCCTCAAAAGAGACTGTAGGAAGTGTTTGATAACGCTTTAAAATACTTTCCAATGATAAAAAATCGTCATGAAATCCCTCTTTTGCTGTAAAATATGAGCTTGAAACGGGCTCATAAAATGATGTATATCCAATATAACGAAAATCTTTAAAACGTCTCAATGCCTTTTGTATAGGCAAAATTAAACAAGAATTTGAATAAACAATTGGACCATGAAACAGGTCAACTGTTCTCATTAAACATTTGTAAACCATCCCTTTCTTTTAATCCTGATATTTAATAAAATAAATATCTATATAAACCAAGTTATATAGATTTTTACACAAAATTATCAAATTATATAGACATTACATATTTTTTATCTCTTTTATATTCCAAACAAAAAAATCTCACAGGCTGTATGCGTTATATATGCGCGATCTATAAACTCTGCAGCTTTTTTATCGTTCTAAACTTTCTTATATAAAACTAAACTGTTATCTTATAAAATTCCACTTATTATTAATACCTTCAAATTATAAATAAGATGAAATCCCAAGCTTAAATAGTATTTATTATCAATAAGAACAAAAGATTATCTTCATTTTTATTAAAAAATATCAGATTCAATTCATATAAGGGTTAGGACTAGGGTTAGGATAAGGGTTAGGTACAAAACCTTCAATATACCGTCCTATACCTTTCTTTTATTAATATCTTAATATTATGGCATATATAATAGTCGCTGGACGCGCTATTAAGTCTGAATATGTAATATAAAACATATATTCAATAAATTTATCATTAAATTTATAATAGATTGCAATTGGAACAATTTTATCTGCTGCTAGTCTTCTTGGTAAAAAACAACTCAATAACAATTATTTAATACATTTAGCTTATACTATACATCGAGCAAATAAACGGGCTCAACAACGATTAGCTGGTGATCCTCCGATTTATGCGAAAAGTCCTGAGGAAGAGGCATTTATTCGGTAATTATTTATATAATATTAAAAAATAAATATAAATACATATAGAAATAAATTAGAAGCCTTTAAGCAAGAACAAAAAGTATTAAAAAAATAATTATATTATTCATAATAAGCCATTCTAAAAAGAACTATTTATCATTAAAAATAATATTTATTTCATAAATAAATATATTTCTATTTTCTATATTATATGGATTATATATGGACTATATATGCGTGTTATATGCGCTTAATTATGGATATTATTAAGTAAAAGAAGCATAAAAAGCCATCTCTTGAGTTCTCTTGATTGATTTCTTGATTGGTTTTGTCATTTTGTTTAAACGCTCAGAAATTTCCGAGACATTTAGCGCTCGATGTTTTACTCCGTTAGAAACGGCGTTCACATCCTTTTACCGTTCAAATGGAATCTCCAGATGAACAGACAGATGAAACTGCAGATTCTACAAAGGAAGGAATAAACGGAGGAAATGGAGCAGAGGAATTAACACAGTTTTCAGAGAAAGGAGTAGGGTTAAGGTCTCAACATGGAGTAAAGAGGGTATGTTCAGAAGGACGGTATTCAGAATGGCCAGTTAAGCGGAAAAAACCGAAAAATATGAGTAAAAATGAGGTCAGAAATACGTTCTACGGGTTAAACAAGGGATTAGATGAGAGTAAGGCAGAATTTATGGAAAATATACGTCAACGGTTGAAGAAGGCAAAAGAAGATGAAGAAGAGCGCATTAGAGTAAAAAGGATAAAGATTCAAGCAATGTTAATTGAACGATTAAATAATCGTGCGAAAAAAGTGTTTGAAAAGAAGTCCGAATGCAGTTTTAATGAAGTAAGCTTTGATCAGACATATTCAGAGCTTAAAGATGCAAAAGAGGTTGAGAGAAAAGAAAAAGATATATTTAGAAGGGAGAAAGAGTCTTCTAGGAAAGAACGAAGTGTATTTAGGGAAAGAGATATAGTAGAAATGAATTTTTCTATTGATGAGGAAACATCAGGATCAGAAGAAACATATAGACCTAATAAAAAGGCTAGAAGGAATACGAATCATCTAAAGACTTTAGAAGAATCTATAACACAAATTTGGAAAGAAATATCGAAAAAAGAGGTTCCTAAGGTGTATAAAATGATTCAGCAAAATTATACAACACGAAGCAGCAATTCTCGTAAAACGGCATTGCTTTGTTCAAAAGAAGCAAAACGTTGGCAATTTCGGACAAACAAAAATATTAAAGATATGCAGGCTCGAGCAAAACGAGCAGTGCGAGAGATGCTTGTTTTTTGGAAGAGAAATGAAAAAGAAGAGCGAGAACAACGTAAAAAAGAGGAAAAAGAGGCAATGGAAAAAGCGAAAAAAGCGGAAGAACAAAGAGAAGCAACACGGCAAGCAAGAAAATTAAATTTTTTAATTACACAAACAGAATTATATTCTCATTTTATAAGTCGAAAAATAAGAACCGAAGAAACAGATAATGTTGACGAGATAAAAGATGTCTCTAAAGATAAAGAGGAGAAGGCGTTAATAGAAAATTCATTAGAAATGACAGAAACTCCATTGAATCATTGTTCAATTAAAGATCTCGATTTTGATGGAGTAGATGATGATTCACTTCGCCAAATCGCTATTAAGAATGCACAAAATGCTATTTCATTAGCAAGGGATCATGCGGAACAATTTAATTCAACTGGTGAGTCTAAAAATACCTTTGACGGTAGTGAAATGAATTTTATGAATCCATCATCTCTTGGAAATGTCACAATTATCCAACCAAAAATGCTTCAATGTCAGCTTAAGGAATATCAAGTAAAAGGACTCACGTGGTTAGTTAATTTGTATGAACAAGGTATCAATGGTATTTTAGCCGATGAAATGGGTTTAGGAAAAACGGTACAGTCAATTTCTGTCATGGCTTATCTTGCAGAAAACCATAATATATGGGGACCCTTTTTTGTAATTGCTCCTGCATCTACTCTTCATAATTGGCAACAAGAAATTACTAGATTCGTACCAAAATTAAAGGTATAATTTAATGCATTTTTGATTAATAAAATTTCATTATTCATTAGGTTCTTCCCTACTGGGGAAATAGTAAGGATAGAAAAATTTTACGTAAATTTTGGGATAGGAAACAACTTACATATACAGAAGATGCACCTTTTCATGTTCTCGTTACATCTTATCAACTCGTGGTTCAAGATGCGCAGTATTTTCAAAGGATAAAGTGGCAATATATGATTCTTGATGAAGCACAAGCTATAAAAAGCTCAAGTAGTTCAAGATGGAAGAACTTACTTGATATGAAATGTAGAAATCGCTTACTTTTAACCGGAACACCAATTCAAAATACAATGCAAGGTATTTTTCAATCACTTTAATAAAAAACCCTAATGCATTTAGAATTATGGGCTTTATTACATTTTATTATGCCAAGTTTATTTGATTCACATGACGAGTTTAGCGAATGGTTTTCAAAAGATATTGAAAGTCATGCACAGAGTAATACATCTTTAAATGAGCGTATACTACATTTTTATCTTTATTTTTTTTTCATTTTAATTATTCTTAGAACAATTACAACGTCTTCATATGATTCTTAAGCCTTTTATGTTGCGCCGTGTTAAAAAGCATGTTCAAAGTGAATTAGGGGAAAAAATTGAATTGGAAATTTATTGTAATCTTTCTTACCGTCAAAAAGCTTATTATAAAACATTACGTGAAAAAATTTCTATTGCAGATATTATTGAAAAAGCTGCACAAGGTGGTGATGAAAACGTAGCAAGCCTTATGAATATTGTTATGCAATTTAGAAAAGTATGCAATCACCCTTATTTGTTTGAAAGAATAGATGTAATTTCGCCTTTATGTTTTGCACAATGGGTCGAAACACCTTCATTAATGCGCGAAGGATCGAATCTTTATATACCATATAGTTTAAAAAGTTTAATTAAATTCCATATACCAAAACTTTTTTATCGTAATGGTGGTATTTTAAACAATCATGGGCCAAATTCGTCTTTTGGATTTCGCATTAAATATTTAAATTATATAATGAATATATTTGACTCAAAATATATATATGATTCCTTATGGAAAAATCATCATGGTAATTTTCTTACTAACTTTAGAAAAAAATTAATAAAAGTAGATTCACCGTTTTCATGGTCATATTTTATTGGACTTTCACCTTCTGAACTCTCTAGATTATTTCATTATAATATATGGAAACGAGCTCTTCGTAGCCGAATGGATTTAAATAAAAGATATATAGCAAAATTACATCTATTATATGAAGATATTCAAATACCCGATCGTTTTATGTTTTTCATAAAAAAGTTTACTGAACATACATCAATCTTAGATATAGAAAATGGTTCTGCTATGTATAATTTATGCAATGTATCCCGTATTGTTTTCATTGAGCAACTATTACATCGATTAGAGCCAATGTATGATCAAAAAGTTAGTAAATATTTAATCATCAATTTATCAATTCTTTTCTAATATATATAGGTTTCATCTCCTCCTATAGACGCTGAATGTATAGATAGAACTTTTACTATTGAACAACAACAGTTTTTTTTTGATGAGAATCTTAAAAAAGAATTTCTTGGAATTACAGTATTTGATGAAAAAAATATTATTGATAAAAATATAGACTTAAATAATATCGAATTTCCTGTTGAAAGTATATTGGGAAAACCATTGCTTGAAAAATCAAGTTTTGGAAGACTTAGAATGCCTTCTATGAGTAGGTTTGTTACAGATTCAGGAAAACTTGCAAAATTGGATGAACTTTTAGCCGTTTTAAAAACAGGTGGTCATCGTGTACTTATATACTTTCAAATGACTAAAATGATCGATTTAATGGAAGAATATTTGACATATAGACAATATAAGTATCTTCGTTTGGATGGTTCATCTAAAATTAATGATAGAAGAGACATGGTAAATGATTGGCAAACACGACCAGAAATATTTGTATTTCTTCTTAGTACTCGTGCAGGCGGTCTTGGTATTAATTTGACAGCAGCAGATACCGTAATATTTTATGATTCTGATTGGAATCCAAGTTCAGATGCACAAGCTACAGATAGAGCGCATCGTATTGGCCAAATGAAGCAAGTTACGGTGTACAGGTTTGTTACTCGAGGAACAATTGAAGAACGTATTTTAGAACGGGCAAAACAAAAACAACAAGTACAAAATATTGTTATTTCTGGAGGAAAATCAATAGACTTTGGCAAAAATCATAGAGAAGTTGTTTCTTGGCTTCTTAATGATAATGAATTAGAAAAAATTCAAGAACACCAAAATCAGAAAAATTCCAAATCAAATTCATCACAAAAGAGCACTTCAAAAAAAATATTTTAGAAACGAAATAAATTATTCTCCGAGTTCTATTAATTCTGCGTCAGAAGCTCTAACAAAATATTGAAAATTTAATATATTTTTCAATTAAGACTAAAAAGATTTCAGCATTATGAAGTTTGATCCAACTTATTTTCAAAAACTACGGAAAAACAATTTAAAAGAAGGGAATTTATTCATTATTTTTTAATACATTTGTCAAATTAAGCCATTAACATGATATTTTTTTATTTGTTTAACACGTCTATATATATTATCTATAAGTTAGTATATAGTATTGATATTATTATGAATCATTAGTTTCGATATCAGTTTCAGCTTACAAATCTTTAAAATATCAAAATTTATTTATATTTTTGTTTATATTTTTGTTCTTAATTGTCGAATTTCATCCAACTCTGTCATAGGTTTAGAATGTTTTATATTGAATTCTTTTGAATATATTTTTGGAACGATTTTTTTCCCAACTATCTCATAATTATCTAGAAAATTATCCATTATTGATTCGAAATCCATTCTTTCAGAATCTCCTTTTGATTCTTTATCACTTATATCATCATCATATTCTTTTTTTATCTAAAAAATTAATTTAGCTTTTTTGCAAAAATAAAATCTTTGCAAGATACTTTTTCAAATCTATCGTCCAAAAGCATTAACGCCTCACTTCTAGGAAGTATAGAACTAGATATGGAAGAATAAGTAGCCGTAGACAGTGGTTTTCGAAATTTTTTCTTTTTATTTTTTAAACATTCACGAAAAATAGAATCATTATTATATGTATGTAAATCTTGAGAAAGAATCTCTTTAGAAATCTTTGTATCATCAGAATCCCAATCTGTATCCAAATTCTCAATAACACTTGAATCATCTGCTTTTCCTGATTTTATCAATTCATCTAGATCACCATCCTCATCTGATGATAAATAACGATCATCTTCCAATGCCTCCAAAACTTCTCTAAGTCTTATATCCATATCTGGTTGAAAACCAGATATATCATCAGGAATAGATTGTTGATCCCGATAACTTCTTTTTTGCTCAGTATCCGAAGGAAACACTTCCTTTGGAAGCTCATCAATAATGCTTAGCTTTTTATCTATAGGTCTCTGTAATAAAATTGTACCAGGTGATTTGCCTATTCCACGAAGATGTTGCATATAGTCATATTTAGTATCATCATATGAAATACCATATAAAATAGCTTCCCCAACATTTTCCCTTAAATTTTCTACTCCTTCATCCTTTTTTAAGGATTCATTATTGTTTTTTTCTAATGAAATATTTTCTTGACTTTTTTCAATCATATTTAGCCCATTAGATATCTAAAAACCATGAAAAAAAGGGAAAAAATCTACTAAACCCATAACAAACCTTCTTTTTGTTGCTATAAAATGCTGGAACAAGAATCCTTGAAGGCGCCTGATCATCATGAATCAGAGGATCTTTTTGGGACCTAATTTAACCGTCAGTTATCCATTTTTTTTCATTCTTTTTTTGAAACCTATGAACAAGATGAAAAGTTATAGAATTTTTCTTATCTATAAACCGTTTTCTAGGCTAAAAGTTCATGATTAGCTGTATTTTAAGGAAAAAATAAAACTTACCATTTTTATGACGTCCAGCATAGCAACGGTTGTCACCGTAAAAATATACTTGTCCTGATATTTTTTTTAAAAAAATGGTGAGTTTTTGTGCTGATCTTTTCTCAATAAACTAACACTTTTTCAGAATTTTTCTAAGGAAAAGACACATTATTGTCTTGGAAATGCCTTAAAAAATAATATTCTGAATTTTCACCAAAAAAAATCTCATGTTGGTTGAGATATTTGAAAAACAAGAATTAACTCTTGAAAGGATCATATACGCTATAGAAATAGACTCAAAACTAAGAAACTAGAATCTATTGTTCATGAGACATCGCTGGATTCTTTTTTATCTGAAATTAATCTCTCAGAAACAGAGTTTATAAGAGGCAAATAATTATTTTTATATAAAAAAACCAATCTGAGAAGAATAGAGGAGAAAAATATAGAAATAATTGAAAAAAGCCAAAGAAAGAATCATATTTTATCACAAGATAAAGGAAAAGAGCTGCTAGAAATTCATCAGCAATTAAAATCAGATTTAATTATTCCAAGACGGTAATTTTATAGAGTTTATTAGATATTTTTAATATCTAAGGCCATACTGGGATTCCAAAACTACAGCAGAGGAACTTGAAAGAAATGAAAAAGAAGCTTTTTTAAATTGGCGTAGAAAATTGGCATTGTAAAACTTTATATCAATCGATATAAATTAATTTTATTAGTCTTCAAGAAAATTATAATTTATATTTGACGCCTTTTGAACGAAATCTGGAAGTTTGGAGACAATTATGGAGAGTGATTGAGAAATGCGATTTAATTGTTCAAATTGTTGATGCAAGAAATCCTTTATTATATAAATCTAAAGATCTTGAATCTTATGTTGAAGAAATGAATAAAAAGAATTTTTTGTTGATAAATAAAGCAGATTTACTGACAGAAAAACAAAGGTATTTAATAAAATTTGTATGATATATGTAGTTGAATTATTATAGAGAATATTGGGCGGATTATTTTAAAATGAAGGGTATATCTTATACCTTCTTTTCAGCAGTAGCGAAAAAAAGTAATGATGATCAATATATTAATAAAAAACATAAAAATTCATTAAAAAAGGTAATGAATGAAATAGAAGAGATATTCGACGAAGAAATTTTAGAAAGTGAGAAAGATGTTTTTGATAGTAAATTAAAAATAGAAAATAACAATCCACTTAAAGATGAAAGAATAAGAATAGTTTCAGTTGATGAATTAAAGGATATTTTTTTCAAGGAAATAGAACTATTAAATAATAATAATACTGAGAATTTCGAGAAATTTTATGTAGGATTAGTAGGATATCCAAATGTAGGGAAATCCTCAACAATTAATTCTATGATTAGCGAAAAAAAGGTATCTGTTTCATCTACACCAGGAAAAACAAAACATTTTCAGACCATTCATATTACTGATAAAATAGTACTTTGTGATTGTCCTGGACTAGTGTTTCCTAATTTTACTACAACAAAGGAAGAGCTTGTTTGTAATGGTGTACTTTCTATTGATCAGCTTAAGGATTATATAAGTCCGATTGCTTTAATTGTAAGTCGTATTTCAAAAGAAGTTTTAGAGATGATCTATGGAATTTCTTTGAAAATAAAAACTGTTGAAGAAAATGGAATGGAAATTCTTGCGGCTGAAGAATTCTTAGAAAAATATGCTTCTAGTCGTGGAATCGATAAATCTAGAGCTTCTAGACATATTATTAAAGATTATATAAATGGGAAATTATTGTTTTGTACCCCACCTCCAGAAATTGATCCATACATGTTTAATTTTGAATATTATGATTCATTTAAATTATCCGGAGACAAGTGTTTACAAACTAAAGATTATACTAAAAATGGGATGATTAGTAGACCATTAAAGAATAATAAAAAACAAACATATTCCGAAGATGAACAATCTCTACATACTAAATTGTCAAGATTTGATAAAGATTTTTTTTCTCAAAATAGATTATCTTTAAATTCAAATCAAAAAATTACAAAAGGTTTTTATTATAAAAAACATATAGGACCCTTCACTACGCATTCTTTTGAGGTAATTTTTAAAAATTTTCAAAGTATTCATATTTAAATTAAATAAGAATTATCAAAATAATATTTTAAATAAATCTAAAAAACACTTTAACGCACATAAACGAAAAAAGTATTACATTCAAGGAGTAGACTAAATAACACTATCATTTATCGTTTTCACTTAATTTTTGAAGATAAACATACTACTACTTTTATTTTTGGATGCTTAATTATTATTTATTTTATCGTTCTTTCATCTTACAATTCAGAATTTTTATTTATCATTTATGATAATCATATAAAATACTTCTTTTTTCAACAATTCATGGAATTCTGGATATAAGTCAGTAGCTAATGTTAACTTATGCACATTTATTTTAATCTATAACTTATTTTAAAATTTCAGAATATCACGTGATCGTAACCCATGGCAACCGCTCCAGTGTTTTGTTTTTTATGATAAATTTAAAAATCATACGAATATTAACTCAAAAATTTACTTATTATTATAAGGATTTACTTGTCTTTTATAACAAGATAGTTAATATACATATAATTGTTTTTCAGAAAGTTCTAATAATATTAGATATGGTCTCATTAAGTAATTTAAATAAGGCATTTAGTGTAGAAATTGAAGATACACCTATTCAACCTATGCATCAAGGAAACTTAGATCTTCAACGTCAACTTTTGAAGAGAAAAGTTATATATGGGTTAAATTATTTAATTTGATTAAAAAAGAATTTCTAATATTTTTAGAGGAAATATAGCATCTCCAACAGATGATCTTATGTCTCCTACTACAGCTAAATTGCAAGCTCATAAACAAAAATACTATGGAAAGTATTAATTTAAATATATAAGTTTTATATATTTTTTAAAACTTTTATAGGGCAAAGCCTCAGTCATTACAAAATATGTTTACTCAAATACAATCTGGTTTAAAAGAGCATCCTATTTAAATGTGGTTTTGAATTCTATATTTTTTGATTTATCTAAAATGTTTTGTTATTGTTCTATGGCCTATAAAACTATAGTAATCAATAATATACATATGTTTTTAAGTTAAAATATATTAGAGGAAACGAATATTAAAAATTCAATTTCATAAATTGATAAAATGTATTTTTATTCATTAGGTGTATTTTTTAGATAATTTTCTAACTTATACTATGCTTTATTTTTATTCTTTTTTATCTTTTTAAATTATTAAAACAAATATTCTTTAAATGTATATTATAAATTAGAAATATTATTATTTAAAAAAAAACTAATATTGTAAGAATTAATGAAATTTATATTTGCAATTAACATTTAAGAAATAATATATAAGAAAGGAAAAAGTATCCAGAGATTCTAGGATAGTATTAAGTCAAATATTTATCATGAATTCTCTTAGAATTATTTAGCCTAGTTAAATTAAACGTCAAATACTATTGTTTTAATAGATGCAAAAATACAAATAATTATTTCAATTTAAAGCAAAAAAATATTATAATTTTTAATTATTATAAAAATCCAAAAATCTACTTCTTCTAATCACATTAATAAAATCATTTGTTTTATATAAAAATACCGCTTATATAAAATGTTACATAATTAAGGATATACTAGTAAACAAAATTCACAATAATCATAGGATAGGACCAATACGATTGCATATTTCAAATAATTAAAAGACTCTAAAAATAATGACATATGCAATGTTAACAAAAATGCTCTAATTAATTAGCAGAAAATTCATAATCAAAAACATTTCGTAAAAATTTTCATAAAAAACGTCTTTAAAAATGCTAAATATCTAAAAAAATTAAAATAAGAACCGCTTATAAATTATAATATACCTTAATAGTTGAAAATAACAAAAAAAACTCTAAATTATATTCCTTTTTCTTGTTTCAAAATGCATTTTTTTTACAAAAATAGGTTTTATTATGAAGAAAATTTGAAAATAAAAAGAATAAAAATCGTAAATAAAATTAAGAATTGAAAAACAATAATCCATCTTTGAATCAAAATCTAGAAAATTTAGTTTTTTCTTCATAATTAACTTATAAATAAAAACCTCATTAGACAAATACTCTAATTTAGAGGCAACCATATCTACATCTTTTTTTGACTTATTTCTTTCATATTCGATCTTTGAAAGAATATTTTGCCATAATTCCTCGTATTGATGCTTCTTTTTATAGATTAAATTAAATTGTATATAATCACAATTTCTTACCAATATATTTAATCGAGAAAATACAGTAGAATTTAGCGTTTGTATAACAAAATCTATTTTATTATCCTGCATTTTTTCCATTTTAATAAACGTATTTTTTAACATTTTTGATTGTTGTTCAATATATTGCAAATAAAGAGAAGTATTCATTTCCAAAAAAGATAACCTTTTACTAATAGTTTTATATATATTTTCTTGCATTCCTAAGTTTTCTATATTGTAAAATGAAGATTGTGTTGTATTCTGTGTTGTTTGGTTATCCATTATCTTTTTTTCAGTAAAATTCAAATAAAATGTGCTAGAAGAAAAATTATCTAAAGATGAACAAATAGGATTTTTTATAAAAAAAGCTGATATCCAATAGTGATTTCCATTTAGATAAGGCGATTTTGATCTAGAAGAAAAAAACGAAGAATCAGAATCTCTATAACGATTTATATCTTGAACAAAAATATCATTACATAAATTAGTAACTATTGATGCATTTATAAAACATTCAGTATGTAAAGGTGAAATTTCGTGAGTTTTTTCACCATCGAAATTAATTTTATGATTTTCAGTAGAGCGTTTATTAAAATTTAAGACATCATTGGGTAATTGTTTTAAATCCTGAGCCTCAAGAACAGTTTTATCATTGAATTTAACACTTTCTTTGAGCTCGCTTTCCTCATATTTAAGCTCCTCAATCATTGTTGTACCATGAACCCTTAAAAGAGTAACTGGACAATAAAATTCATCACCATAATGTGTTAAAAAATCTATACGCAAATACTTTGACCATATTAAAGGATTAGAAATCATAAATGTTTGAACATCTTTTATATTCGTAGCTGTAAATATACCCAATTCCTTCCACTGAGTTTCTTTAATAGGATATCGATCTGAAACAGAAACACGAAAATCTTTAAAAGTTGAAGAAAAAAACTCCAAATTCCCTAATACAATAGTATCAATAAGAATATCATTACAAAGCTCAACAATCACAAATTTATTAGCAGCTGAACATTTATTTAACATATAAAAATCATTGTCTGAGGATAGTATTGACGATATACCCTTTGCTTCTACATTTGCTCTTAAAACATTCGCTGCACAATCAACTGATGCATAATTAAATCGTTCTTTAAGAGATTCACTTAAATAATCATAAAATTTAAATTTCTCTGGAATATCTTCCTTAGTAAAAACATAATCTTTAACTTTTTTTGTATCGTTATCATCTTCAATTTGATCTTTTCTTTCTTTAAAATCATATAACAATGTTTCATTATGAACCATATTATTCTTATGTTCCTTTTCTAATAGAATCTCATGATTTTCATCTATAATTTCTCCAACTGCTTGTTTCTTCGATTCTTCAAAAGATAATTCTGAACAATATTCAAAATTCTTCAATTTTACATCCAATTCTTCTTTTTTAGAGACAAAAAAAGACTTTTCCAAAACATCTCTATATTCACAAGGAAAACATTGATTATTTAGCAAAAAAAATGCTTTTTTAAACTCATGCCAATGTGGATCTTTAATTAAAGATAAATGTTGTGTATAAACGCTTAAAAAACCCAAAAAAAAAAGGGAAAAAAAGGAAATACCAAATATTCTAGTAATATAACAAAGATAAAATGCTTTTATACTCATTTCATCCACTATTTACGTCTTTTAATCAGTTTATTCATTCTTTATATTTTTTTGACGTTGGCCTAGGATCGAGATAACGAAGTATACCTCTTTTATATGGAATAAAATAAGGTATTCTATAATAGAAAAAAACGCGTAAAATAGAAACTTTAAACATCTTTTTAAATTGAAACAAGCAAGAATATTCCTTTTTTTATGTATTTTTTAAAATGAAAAAATCTTGTTGAAAAATACGACTCTTCACGTTTCGCGTCAACGACAAATAATTTAGAGGCATAAACTTTAATAAAAAGAAGATTAAAATCCTATATTTTTATAAGATTCTTCGTATTTTAATCATAAAAAATCGTTTTATTGTGTTTATATTCCATGGAAATGAAAAAAAAAGCGGAAAAAATGACCCAACAAACGCTGTTGGGGTTTATTAAAAAATCAGAGAAAAAAAAAGAAACCAATTCATTAGACTTTCCTTATACGCCGTCAAAATCTAGTGATTTATCATCATCAACAGAGAATTGTCAGGATATTTCATTTGAATTGGAGACAGAATTGCTAAATTTAGGAGAAACATCATTTAACGGTATATTTACACCGATTACATTGAATATTGATAAGTCAAAAAGAGAAGAAAGTGGAGAAAAGGAGAATTCTTCATCCTTTCATGTATCACCTTCTTTTAATCGTGTAAGTATTTTATATTTTTAAATAATTTAATAATTTTCTTTAAGTCTAGAAAAAAATTGAATTATAAAGAAGATAGTGAAGATGAAGACGATATAGGATATATATGTAATAGTTGATATTTTTATTTTTGTTTATTCTATTATTAATATTTATAAAGCTGTTAAAAGAAAAAAGTCAAAAGTGATTCATCATAGTGATGATGAATTTGAAATGACGGTTTCTGAGAATGAGAATGGTAAAAATGACGAAAGTGGTAAAGATTTGCTTAATTACATTCTTATTTATTTATTTATTTTAAGATTCGTGTTCTACTGTTTCAAGTAATCAAGAAGAGAATCATTTAAATACAAGAAAACCAAGGAAATTGACAAATAAAGATAAAAAACGAAATATAGAAGGGAAATCTATAGAAATGGGGAAAAATATGGTAGTTGAGGATCGATATTTATCAATTGATTCACCTGATAAAAAATTACCTTTTACGTCTCTATTTAATACTCAAAAAAAATCTTCAGAAATTTCTAATCATGATAATGAGGAGAATTATAAATTTTTGCTTCCTGAATATAGAAGAGATGCTGATGGAAATTCTCCATCTTCTCCTAATTATGATGAAAGAACATTATATATACCCCCTAGTACATACAAATCATTTAAGCCATTTGAAAAACAATATTGGGATATTAAATCTAAATTTATGGATACGTTAGTTTTTTTTCAAAAAGGAAAATTTTATGAATTATATCAAATAGATGCGGATATTGGTCATCAATTATTTAATCTTAAAATGACAGATAGAGTTGGGACTATGAGGTTTTTTTTTTTTTGATATACTAATTTAATATTTATTAAACTTAGAATGGTTGGAGTTCCGGAAGCCAATTATGAGTATTGGGCTTCCAAATTTATAGCAAAAGGTTTTAAAATTGCTCGCGTAGATCAATTAGAAAGTGCTCTTGGGAAAGAAATGAGAGATAAAATTTCTAAAGTCAAAGATGAAAAGGTTGTTAGAAGAGAATTAGTTCATGTATTAACTTCTGGAACACTTGTAAATGAAGGGATTATAGCATCAGATATGTCAACTTATTGTATGGCAATTAAAGTTTGTTCTATATTTTCCTTTTAGCTAGATTAGTGATCATATCTAGGAAGAATATGAAATAAATAGTTCTGTAATATCTTATGGGATATGTTTCGTTGATGCTGCTGCAGGAAATTTCAAAATTACATATTTTAAAGATGATCTTTCAAGAACAAAACTCTATACCCTTATTACTCAAATAAAGCCAAAAGAACTTATTTTGGAAAAGGTAATCTAACATAAATTTCAATCTTTTTCTTAATCATATAAGGCGAATGTTACTCCTAAAACTATCAAACTTTTAAAAAATTCTGGAATTAATGAAACAATATGGAATTTCATAAAACCAGGCATAGAATTTTGGGATGAACATACAACAGAATCACAATTTCTAATGAATAACTATTTCAAAGATAATGATTTCAATAATTGGCCTCCAGCGCTTAAAAAAGCGAGAAATTATCCTATAGCAATGTCTTCTGTAGGTGGATTAGTCTGGTATTTGAAAACGGTAAGCAATTCAATTTTTACGTTGTTTTCATTAATTTTATAAGCTAAAAATGGACAAAAGTTTATGTAGTCTTGGAAATTTTGAATGGTATGACCTTATTCAAAAAACCTCATCACTTATTCTTGATGGACAAACACTTAAAAACCTTGAAGTTCTCTTAATAATATATTAAATATATATTAATGAGCTTATAGATTTTTAGTAATTCACATAATGGAGGATTAGATGGAACTCTTATCAAACTTCTTAATAGATGCACAACACCATTCGGTAAATGTTATAAAATATAATTTTATTATTAATATCTATCGCAGGAAAACGATTATTTCGACTTTGGCTTTGTCATCCATTACGTTCTGTTAATGAAATAAATGAAAGATTGGATGTTGTAGAATTATTGAGTGATCTTTCTATTAGGAAATTTATCATTGATTCTTTTAAAACTCTTCCTGATCTTGAAAGAATGATTTCGAGAATTCATGCTAAACATTGTAAGAGTAAAGATTTCATACGTGTTTTAGAGGGATTCAATACTATATATGAGATATTAGACTATCTTTCTAAAAATTTGAAACAAGATAATGGTCTTCTTTGGAAAATTATAAATGACATTCCAAATCTTGTTGATGTTCTTAATGATTGGCAAAAAATGTTTGACTGGAAAAAATGTAAAGATGAAGGTATATGGCAATATTTGTAAATTTACTTTTTAAATTTTAACGTTATTAGATATACTTATTCCTAATCCTGGAACTGAAAAAGACTTTGATAATTCTCAAAACAAAATAAAGGCAATTGAAGATGAACTTTATCAGATGGAAAGAGATTATAGAAAACAACTTAAGTAAATACCCTTATTAATTTTTATAATATTAATTTCAGATCACCTCAAATTACCTTTAGAGACATTGGAAAAGAAATATATCAGATAGAGATTCCTAAATCTATTGAAGTGCCGTCTTCATGGGTCAAACTCTCGTCTACAAAGGTTATATTTATAATAATCAAAATATTAAAATTCTAATTATTCAGTCTGTTAATAGATATTGGTCTCCTGAATTAAAAGTAAAAGTGCGACAGCTTCAAGAAGCTAGAGAAGCTCATAAAACTGTAATAAAGAATGTTCAAGATTCGTTTTTTTCTAAATTCGATGAAAATTATTTCCAATGGTTAAAAGTTGTCAAAAGTATTGCATATTTAGATTGCTTAACAAGTTTATCTATATCATCTATGGAATTTGCAGAGCCATCATGTCGCCCACAAATTATTGATAGCGAATATAGTATTTTGGAGTTTGATGAGCTACGACATCCATGTATTATTCCAAGGTCGCTTTTATATTTTTTCTTTCTTCATTAATTTATTATAGTGTTTCATCATCTTTTATACCAAATAATATTAAATTAGGCGGATCTAAAGATGATCCAACAATTGCTTTATTAACAGGGCCAAATATGGCGGTATATTTTTATTTGTTTATTATTTGGCATAAATTAACTTATACTAGGGAAAATCTACTTTATTAAGACAAACTTGTATTGCAGTAATATTAGCTCAACTTGGATGCTGGGTTCCCGCAAGGTAATATGAAATTTTTAATACAAAATATTATTTAATTTTATTAAGACGTGCTGTACTTACTCCCATGGATTCTATTAGAAGTAGACTCGGAGCAAATGATAATATATTTGGGTCACAATCTACTTTTATGGTGGAACTTTCGGAAACTAAAAGAATTATTGAAGAATCAACTTCAAAATCTTTAGTTATTTTGGATGAACTTGGAAGGGTATTTAACATCATATTTCTAATATAATAATTTATTTTTTATAACAGGGGACATCAACCTATGATGGTTTAGCAATTGCATACTCTACACTTCATAAATTATCTACATATGTAGGATGTCTTGGGTTCTTTTCGACACATTATCATTCGTTAGTAAAAGATTTTGAAAATCATCCAAAAATAGCAGCGTGTTATATGGCAGCACATGTTGATGAAGACGAAAGGAAAATAACATTTTTATATGAACTCAGACCAGGAGTAAGTTCTAAATCATATGGAATGGTAAATATTTCCCATATATTGATATAATTTTCATTATTTATCCATAGAATGTTGCTGCTATGGCAGGTATTCCCGAAGAAATTATTAAAAATGCAGAAATTGCAGCGAAAAAATTCGAAATATCTTCACAATCTACTCAATCAAACAAAACTAATTATAAATCATGTATTTCATTGGCATCTCAAAGTGACTTTTCTTGGTTAATGAAATTGTCGATTTCTAAAGATCCTATTCCTTCAACACCAGACCTTAAAAGACAACTTTATGTAATTGCAAATACCTTTTAATTCATTTTATATTTTCAAACTCTCTTGTTTATAATTAAGATAAATCAAAAAGCTGTGTAAATAGAAATATGTCATTCTTAATAATAATTATTATCATTTAAAATTATTTTTTATATATAAAATTAATTTTATCTATTTAAATCTTAAAAAATATTATTATATCAAATTAAAAAATATAACTTTAATGAAAAAAGTCAAAAAAACATTTGAATATGTTTTATCTTAATTTTTATAAGATTTAAGATAACTATTATTAGTTTATTTTGCGTCACAAAGTGATTACTTTATATAAAGAATTTTTAAGATATACAAGAAGTAAATATCTTAAGATTTATAATTAAAATTAAACTATTTTAGCGCTAGAAAAAAATAAAAAGAATGAATTACGTCAATGGGTAAATATTTTTTAAAAAAAATCCTACTTAACTCATTAAAGTTAGATTCGTCAAGAATTTGAAAGAAATAAACATATTTATGATATTGTTAATAGAAAAATATTTAAATATATAACCTAATATTAACAGGAACAAATAAAATATTTATATTCTACAGGAAAACAACAGCTACAACATGTTAATAAATTAATAATATTATCAAAAGTTCCTAAAGTTAAAAAAAATGAAAACGAATATAACTGAAATATATCAATACTTATGCAAAATAGGCAGATAAATTAATGATATTATAAAGATAGTTCCATATTATATAAATTATTATCGTAAATTATAAATTAGAGCTTAAATTTTAAAGGATCATCATCATCAGTATCATCTTGAGTTATATCGAAATAATTTTGAATATTTGTTGAAAATGTTTTAGTTTTATTTTTAAATATGAATGTTCTATCAGAACCAGAAATTGTATTTTTAACATTTTTTTCTGCAAAAATTAATTTATTTTTATTTAAAAATTTTCTTACTAAATATTTGTTCATTACTCTTTTGTTTACTTGATTCTAATTATATATATTATTAAATAAGTAAAATTTAAGATATTATGTACCCTGAATAAGCCTCATATTAGGCTTATATTCTACAAGACGAACATGCTGTGTAAATGTTAGAGGTTGTATTCTTTTAACCTAAAAAAATAAGCTTTGTTCATAAAAATCTTCAAAATAAACTCTTATGAATTTTTTGAAATTTTTTCTTCCATTCCATTTAGGATCCCAACGAGGAGATAAATTTACAAAAGATTTTTGCGGTTTTAATTCTACTTTAAAATATTCAATAACTTTTAATTTTTCATCCTTTTCAGCTGATTTAGAAAAATGTGATACTGACGATTCGTTTTTTATAGTCTGAAATGAATTTGTTTTATTTTCTTGTAAAGTTGAAGGTAAAGAAATTTCAAAATTTTTGGCTGTAGAAATAAGAGATAAATCTGATTTTAAATGATTATATGAATTAGTTTCATATGTACTTTTATTTGAATTTTCTAAATCCAGAGCATTTTTTTTTGGAGAATTAGATGTATTACGAAAATCAACTTCATAAATATCTTTATAAACTTTAGAGAAATATATATATATATTTAATACTATTACCATGAATAATATTCGAATTGTTTGAGGGTAAAATTTGAGAACGAAGAGACTTTATAGGACTATAAAATTCAGAATCCATTTTTATATTAGAATTAACAGAAATAGTGTTCTAAAAAAGATTTTATTAGTTTTTATAATTTTTAACATGAAAGAATACTTCGTTGTCAGAAATAGGATATATAATTCTCGCTTTCGTTGAAAATTTATTGCAATTTGAAAAATTTTGTGATAAAATATCATCTTTATCAAAAATTTCGTTTATATGTTCTGAAGATTTAATATCCCGTTTATTATCCTTAAATAGTCAATGCTGTTTAAACAACAAAATAAATAAAAACATTATCATTTGAAACCACATTTATATCGGATTTTTTAAATACTAATAATTTATATTATTTATTTGAAATATTGAATAATTCTTAATTACCTTGAAACGTTAATTCATTATTTAATTCAGATTTAGAGGTAGGAAATATTTCTAAATTGATTATATATTTTAGAAAAGATATGTAAGATTAATATAACATACGGGAGTTATATTTTGTATTATCTAAATTCGGTTATAATGTTTTAAAATAATTTTTTATTACTTATGACGATATCATCTTTATAATTTGGATCATTGTTCGTATAAAAATCTTTCTCAAATAAAGACAAATCCATTTTTACTATAGGTTCAAAAAATTTATCTTGACTTATCATGTTTATTCTAAGTCTAATTCATAAATTAAATATAATATATATAAATATTAAAAAGAACCTTTTGCATGCCATATCAACAAAATAAGAATCATCAAGAGGAGATACTGCAATTACATTAGAATAATTACGTATGAATATAGTAATTTGTTCAATATTGGAAGTTTCTTTACAAAATGCTGTTTTCCCACTAGCAGCATTTATTGGAAGAGACAAATTGCAATACTAATCATATATACCATATTTCAACAAAAACATAAATATTACCTGATTTTTATCAAAAAAAATAAATGTTAAACCACGAAATAAATGTCTCCGTTGCTTATTAGGCAAAAAATCCTTTGGAGAAACATTAATATTTAAATAATGATTATCCTGAGGAATATGATCTTCAGGATTAGGAAACCCTTGATCGAAATTGAATTCTAGAAGATCTATTGTTCGTACAAGTTCTTGTACATAAGAATATGATACTACAAATACGCCATAAATAAAAGCTTGAAGATTTTTCGTTGTATTCCTCTGTTTAGAAACAACATGTGTCGTTTTATTACAATATTCTTTTGTGATTTTAATCCCTAAAAATAAACATTATATAAAAATTATTTATTTGTATAAAACCATATGTTTCCACTAATAATTGTATATCTTTTATTTTTATCCCAGATAATGTAAAAACAACAGGATTCCATGAAAGTCTATGGAATCTTTAACCATAATCTATACATATTTACCCATCTATACCTAAATTTTCCTTGACATTTTCCAAAAGTAATTTCTTGAAAATTTTCATCACATTTTTTAGCAAATTCACCCAATTTTTCACCATTAACCATTGTCCCAAATTTAGAATTAAGATCAATCAAGTAAATTACTGTTTTTTCTTCCAAAAGTAACTAGTTCATTTTATAAGTTTTTTTAAGCTGAAAGATTCACCCACTGATGCTCCTTTTTCTACCGAAACAACAACAAATTTGGCATGTTTCTTACTCACCGTCTTAGAATCAATCGTAATATCCGTTATATCTTCAAATATAAGCTCCTTTAACACTTATTTTACTCTTTTTTTACGTTTTGCGCGACCAACTAAATATTCTTTTCCTGGCCTTAAATATTTTCTAATTCCTAGAAAAAACATTAAAATATATTATTATAAACGAAAAATGAGTATATATATATACCATTTAATTCAGTTGAGCTGCTTTCTAAAACCCACATTTTTTATAAAAATACTCGGTCGTTAAAAGCTTATCGACAAGATTATCCAAAAAAAAAGCAAATAAAATCTAAAAAGTATAAAAAGGCTGAGATCCCCCCAAAATTTCTAAATGTCTCTTGTTAGCTACATATCTTCAGACGAGAGTGAAAATGGGGAAAAAAGGGAGGAAAAAGGGTCTAATTGCACAAGAAAAATAGTAGCAGCACCAGATGTATCTATACAGGTCTTTGAGGGTTTTTTTTTGCAAAAAAAAGGCTAAAAAAAGAGTTTTAGGACACAAAAAGGCTTAGATTGATGCAAAATGACTTTAAAAATGGAAAAATTATGCTAAATATCCCATATGAAGATCTTTCTAAACCTATTCAAGGACCAGTTAATCCATTTAATGGAAGAATGTTAGAAAAAAAGACAGTAATTACAGGTATATATGTATTTGTATAAGGGAATGATGGAATGATTTGTGTATAGGTCATGCGGAGGAGCAAGGTTTTTCAGAAGCAACATTTCGTGATCAATATCGTACATTTAATGCATTTGGATATGCTAGAGATCCATCGCTTCAATCGATAGGATTTGATGGGCCAAAGGCATTTGTTGGAGATGTGGAGCTTGCTATGAAGCAGAATGGAGAAAGTGTTTTGGAAAGAAAATTTAATAAACAACGAACTAAAGAGATAAAAAGTTTAAGAGAAAAAACTGGAGATTTAGGAACGGTTTATGGAGAAAATACATATAAAGGACCATGGGCGAAATATGTATTTAAAGAAACAGAGCAGACGTTTTCTCCTCCAGAAACAGATGAAGATGAAGAAAATGAAATGCCAGTCTCGAATCCGATCATTGAATCTCAAAATATCGATGTTAATACAACTGGTATAGAAAAAACAATATTTCATGGAGAAAGCATGTACGATTATCAGGGTAATGTTTTTAATTTGATTGATTTATTTTTACATTTTTAATAAGGTCGAACATATATGCATGTACCTTTCGATTTGGATATTAATCTATTAAAGGAGCCAGGACAACAAGAATGTTTTGTTCCTAAAAAACGTATTCATACATGGGAAGGTCATACTAAAACTATTTCAGCTGCAAGATTTTTTCCACGCTCTGGGCATCTTATTCTTTCTGGATCCATGGATTCTAAAATTAAGGTTTTTCTATTTGTTTACAACTATATGTATTCATATTCATTATTAGCTTTGGGATGTTTATCATGAAAGATCTCTTCTTCGTACATATTTTGGGCATAGTACGGGCGTCAGAGATATAACATTTACGAATGATGGACGAAAATTTTTAAGTGCTAGTTATGATAGAATGATTAAACTTTGGGATACAGAAACAGGTAAAATATATTTTTTTTCTTATAAAAATAGTTTAATCATGAATATTAAAAGGGCAATGCATATCTCGATTTACTACAGGAAAAATTCCATATGTTGTTAAATTTAATCCAGATGATGATAAACAACATGAGTTTTTAACAGGGATGTCTGATAAAAAGATTGTTCAAGTATATTCTTACCTTTTATTTTTATCATTCATAATTTATAGTTCGATATAAATTCTGGGGAGATTATACAAGAATATGATCATCATTTAGGAGCGGTAAATACAATTACATTTATTGATGAAAATAGACGGTTTATAACAACTTCTGATGATAAATCACTACGTGCTTGGGAATATGGAATACCCGTTCCAATTAAATACATTGCAGAGCCTTACATGCATTCTTTGACATCTGTTGCATTGCATCCTTCTGGAAAATATGTAGCATGTCAATCTCTTGACAATCAAATAATTGTATTTTCGGTTATAGATAAATTTAGACAAAGACGTCAGAAAAATTTTAAAGGACACAGCTGTGCTGGATATGCCCTTGAGGTTAATTTTTCTCCTGACGGTTAGTTTATTTTTTTCTACATCCGTTACTTAATTTAATAAATACAAGGACGTTTATTGTGTAGTGGAGATTCTGGTGGTTATGCGTGTTTTTGGGGTGATTTATTATTTTTTTCTTTACTAATTAAATGTTAATTTATATCATAGATTGGAAAACATGTAGAATGTATAAAAAATTTTCTGCACATAATGGTCCTTTATCAACGATAGCTTTTCATCCCCAAGAAACAAGTAAAGTTGTAACTGGAGGTAATATAAAAATCACCTTATTTTTATTTTTATATATTATTAGGTTGGGATGGAATGATACATTATTGGGATTAAAAATTGGATTACATATATTTAACATTTAATTGCCCAAATATAATAATAAAAAAATCGTTTAATTTCTTTTTAAAAAAATTATGAATTATTAAAAACTAAAATATGAATAAAAAACGAAATTATAATGATTTATTGATATGTAATCGTCTGAAAAAGAAATATAAAGACAATTTCCCTTCACTTGAGGAAATATATAGTAATCTTTATTAATACACTGTTTTTTTGTGTCTATTCCTAATCGATATTAATAGCTTCTACATTAGCCAAATTATATTCAGCTCAAAATACAGTCATTAATCATTTAATTGAAGAAAAAAAACCTGATATACAACCATTACAATGTGATGACTGTGATCAAGTCATTATTCCTACATCTGATATCCTACTTAATCTTAACGATTATTCTTGTATCGCCTGTCACCATATTGTCTGTGACATATGTCGAGTAATACAGTATATATAATACAAAGTAAGTATAAAGACTTATTTTATTATAGATATCAAAAAGATAACATTACTTATTGCCTTAATTGTATAAAATATATAAATAAATCTTAATCTATATAAATATTTAAGTATTATAAAGTTTATTTAAATTTGTAAAAAGATATAGAATGTATATATATATACAAATATGAACCATTATATATACCTTTTTCATGAATATTTAATTTATCTATTTTCCATAAAACAGAGTGCGTTTTGGCATACTTCTACGTATTCCAAGGCGTTTAACGATAGGTTTTTCTATTATTTTATTTGTTCTTAATGGCTGTATTGGTTGTATTTTAGATAATATTGTCTGAGATTCTAAGGATATATCATTATTATCGGATGTGTTTTCTTGTATATCTAACTTCTGAATATTTATATACTTATTGAGACATTTTGGTCGAGATTTAAGGGAAATATTCAAATGCTTGGTTTCATTATTGAGTGTAGATTCTACAGATTGATGTGTCTTATTTTTCTTAAAATTATAAGCTTTCTGTTCTGATAATTGTGTTTGATTATAATCATTTAGTTGATTATGAAGAATTGTTTTAAGATTTATAAATCCTGTATATTTAGGATCTAGTTGTCCTTCAGACATATCCATATCATTACTAGAATATTCAAAATGTTTAATTTCTGCAGTATTTTTATTTTTTTCCTTATAAAAATTGCAAAATCTACTATCAATGAAAATATTGTTATTATAGATATTAATTCTAAAATTTATAAGAAAGTATAGAAAAAAATTTAATTTAATACGTTGAAAAATTAAGAATTGGTGTCGACCGTTTTAAAAGTTCAGATAAAGTCTTAATGAATGGGATATCTAGTTTTGGGTTTTGCTTTTCAAATGAAGAAACAAAAGAGATTTTTTTTAAAAAAGATGAAAGCTCTAATTTGTCTTGAAAACTATTTTTGGTAGGGTAAGATAAATAAAGCATAGCTTTTCTATTAGCTTACTATAGAAAAAGCAATTAGTTACCTTGAGCACGAGTGACAGCAACATATAATAATCGGCGTTCTTCGGATATATCTTCTGCTCTTGAATGTGGTACTGATCCATTATATAGGCCAGGTAAGAATACAATTGGCCATTCTAAACCTTAAAATTATAAAGTTAAAGTCACTTAAGTATAATAAGATAAAATACCTTTTGCAGCATGAATAGTAGAAATAGTAACCTATTTATATATTAGCTAACATTGATTTGACTATTATATCAACCTTTAAACATGAATTGTCTTCGTTTTCTATTGTATCAGAAAATAAAGATATATTGTCGAGAAATTTTATCAAAAGTTTTTGATATATATTATTAGTTTCGCTCATATGGGAATACATATCATCATCTTCTGAATTAATATTATTAAAATTATTGATAAATTGTAAAACATTATTCCATCTTTCATGAAAATTATCTGGGTATTTTTTTAATAAATATTTTTCATAATCCAATAGTTCACAAACATAAAGAAGAACGTTAGAAATAGGCGAATTTATTTGAGTATTCATATAATTTTTAATTTTGTTTATAGTATTAATAAATGATATAATTGAATTTTCGACATTTTTATCTATTATTTTTCCAGTATTGTGTTTTCCTTTAGTTATCTCTTCCAATATTACTAGTATAGATTTCTTATCCATTTTTGACTTGTTTACAATAAAATCCCATCTATTTTTGCCAATACCACGATTAGGAATATTGATTATTCTTGACAATGCCAATTCATCATTGAAACATATTAATCGTAAATATGCAATAATATCTCTTATTTCTTGACGATCATAAAATTTATAAGCACCAACCTAATCATATAATTACATTTAAAGATATCTTTAGATTTATTCACCATTTTATAATTGATACCAAATTTTTGAAATGCATTTTCAATAGGTTGTGTTAAAACTGAAGAACGCACTAAAATAGAAAAGTCTTTATATGTCAAAAATCCAGAAGTATTTTCTACATATTTTTTGATTTCCTTTGCTATCCATTGGGCTTCCTTTACATTATCTTCTAACACTTTTAAAACAGGAGTAAAACCGTCCTTTAAACTTGAATAAAGTGTTTTTTCTGGACGATTTATATCTAGAAAAATTATATAAAATATACCTATAAATCGTTATATACTTTCCTTGTTCAATCAATGCTAAAGCTGTCTGCAAAATAGCTCCTGAAGAGCGAAAATTGTGTTCTAAAAAAAGAGTTCCTGAATCCGGAAAATCCTGTTTCATACGTTCAAAATTTGTAATATCAGCAAATCTAAAACCATATATACTTTGATCCGGGTCTCCTATTGATTGTTAGGAAAAAAAAAAAAGATTAAACAAATACCAACTATTGTTAAAGAAGATTTTTCATGTATCAGAGATTTTATAATATCATATTGAATAAGATTTGTATCTTGATACTCGTCAACAAAAACATACTTAATATCTTTAACACAAAAAGGATATTCTTTGAACAATTGTAAACAATGCAATAAAAGATCATCAAAATCCTAAATGATTTTCTTTAAAAAAAATATTATCAAATCAAATTGAATACTACAAGCAAATTGTTTTCAAGAAGAGATTGCTGATAATAACTAATCATAAGAAATAATATGAATCAATATAGATCATCAAACCTATATATATTTAAAATCTCTTGATGATATAAGAACTTAGATGAATTTGTAAATCTCCCCAGATCTGAATAAGCAAAAACAGTGATCCCTTTTGATTTCAAGGAAGAAATCAGATTCGTAATTGAATTCGCTGAAAGTTTAATCGTAGTATTATTTATTGAAATTTCTAACTCTATAATATTCTTTTCTTTTAGATATTTTTTAATTAAAAAAATACTTTAAATTATTAAAGAAATAAAATAAAGTAGATGTCAAACCTATCAGATCTGTCTGCAATACCAAAAATGCCTAATCCAATTAAATATCCATATTTTACAAGATATTGTCTTGCAAAAGAATGAAATGTTCCTAAATAAAAAATTAAAAGATAAATAAAAACATGACATTTACCAGAGACTATCCTATTCCCAATATCTTCTCCAATTATAGTACCAATTCTATTTTTAATTTCTTTTGCTGCTTTATTCGTAAAAGTCACTACTACAATTTCCTGTGGAAATACATTTTGCTCTAAAAGTATATGAATAATTCTACTAATTAAAACAAGCGTTTTCCCTTGATATTTGTAATTTTTTTTTTCAAAAAAGTTATTTCTTACCAGAACCTGGTCCCGCCAAAATCTGCAAAAATCGCTGAGAACTCGTTACAGCAAGACGCTGTTGAGTAGTCAAAGAATCCATTAGAGACATAAAAGTAGCCATCTCGCTTTTATTTATAAAATCTCCTATAAGACCCTCCTATTATTTAGTCATATTTAAGCGATACTAAGCTGAAATATAAAATGATAAAATTAGTTTTATAAAAAAACTATTTAAAATATTGAATAATAGAATTAAATTTAAATACTATAATACAATAAATTTTGATGTATATATTACTTTAATGTCTTTTATATTCAAAGCTAAACCTTAAGTCCTAAAGCGCTTTCAAAAAAATACCAACAACTATTATTATTTAGTATTAAAAAAGTTGATATTTATAATAAGATACCTTGGCGAACCATAAATATAACTATTTAATACAATTAATTAGGAAAGGAAAAAACAAAAAAATAAACATACGAATCCATTGCTTCTCTAAATCTATTTTTATACTGACGAGGTGTCACAACAGTAGGTTCTTTCCCACCACCACCTACCAAACCTTTTTCTTTAACCCAACTTTCTAATTTTTTATCCCATGTATAAGTACGAATGCAATCTATAAATAAATAAATTACAAAAATCAAATGATTTTAAAATATACCAATAATTCCAACGACTAGTTCTTGTCTTTCATCATCAATACCAACAACCATAGAATAATCCATAACATTCATTTTTGCCAAAAACAAGGTATCATTCCATAAAGATGCTCTTAAAATTTTTTTAAAATGCTCACGAATAAATAATGGGGAATCATATATAACTATAATTGATTATTTATAAGTCCATTTAAAAGATAATAACTACATTCAACTAAATTTTCATCCAACAATACTTCATTTTCTTTGCCAGTTGATTGTACATGTCTATTTCTCATTGAACCTTTCAAATCAAAAATCTAAAAATTTCTTAAAAATTAATGTATATTATAAAATATATTACTCGAGATGTTTTTTTTCCATAAAAAAGATTTTCTGTTACTAGTACATCCATTTTTGTAACCTTTCCTGTATGAGGATTTCGAGAACCTATTTGATAAAACCCAATAATCTTAGCCATTGCAGTAGGTAACTTGATAAATTAATAAAACTCAAAAAAATAATAGAATAATACTTCATGAAAAAATGCCTGAGACATATATTCAAAATAAGAAGGTGCAAATTTTATAAAAGCTTCTGTTTCTAGTCGAGATAATTGTTTTAAAACTAATCTATCATCTAAAAATATTTTAAAATGATTAATTAATAAAAGCGCTAGATCCAACCTCTAGTTTTAAGAAAAGCAGAACCTGATTTGCCACCAGAAGAATCCCATTTAAAACATCTTGAAAGAGATGAAAGATAGTCTTCATCACACTTACATGCACGTCTAAATGCATCAAATTGTTCCGCATAAAATACTTTGCAAAATAGCTGTGCAGAACCTTCTTGAAATTCTAAATTTTCTTTTTAGAATTTTAATAGTATTTATAGAGTCTTACGATATTTTAAATGAGTTCCAGTAAGTTTTAATAACGCATTTTCTAACGGTTTCTTAGTTAAATCTCCTAGATCCTTCAATTTTTCTTCAGTTTTTGAATTCTCAATTATATTATGAAGAGCTTTAATATGCTCCATTTCTTTAAGTTTATTTAAGTAATCAACAGAACTATAAAATTACTAATATTATCTTTAGACTTTAAACATTCTACCTTAATGTAAAAGCAATAAGCGAACTTGGTTCATCCTCTCGAATGATTACATCTGAATCCGTAAATACATGTTCATATGGATTGCTAAATATTTAATAATAATATAATTAATTAATATGAACTTACAGCGGATAATTTAACGCAGACCATCCAACAGAAGCTCTATCAGCCCAAAATGCAAATAAACTTTTCATAAGTGATATTCGTTCAGCACCATGTGTAGGAATTTCATCTATAATATCATCATTGGAAAATTTAAAGCATTCAGGGGAAGTATAAAGAATTTCCAGAGAAGAAAGATCAGAATCCTTTTGCGAGTTTTCAAGACCCATTTTATTCTCGTATAAATTAAACGAGTCAATAGTCTGAGATCTTCTGATTCTTTTTTTCCCTTTTTTGTCTGAATTGAGTTCACATTTGTCTTTTTTTTTCAAATCTATATTTATTTTTTTATGTTCATTAATAAGATCATCATCTGAAGTTTCATTAACAGCTTCTTGAACATTCTGAAAAACCTCTACAATAGGTTTTGATGATGGAAGAAATGAGTAATTCTTTTTAATTTTTAAACGTCTTTTATGAGTCCGTTGTTTTTCAAATTCCTTATCCAATGGATCAAAATCGTTGGAGAAATTAGAAATATTTCCATTAAATTTTTCCGAATTTTGAGACTTAAACTGTATATCTAAATCTTTTTTAGTTCTTAAAGTAGATCGAAGATCTATGTTTCTCAGCTATGATACATCTCAAATGTATTATTTACCCTTTTTATAATTACAATCGGGTTTTTTTTGATCTGAATTAAGAATTTTTGCAAAATTCTTTCTAAAAAAATAATTTTTAAAAAGAAAACTTCCAATTGATGATGTAGGAAGAGAATTATCAAATTTTTCTATATCTAACTTCTGAAATGAATCCGAAAAATTATTGTTATCAAATAAAACTTCATTTCCAGTATTAATAACTTTATTCAAATTAGTTTCTTCAGCATTATTATCAGATTCTTTTTTTTTAGAAAAATTATTATTATCACTCGAAAGTTTACGTATCTCTTGAACCAATTCATTGTTTATTTGATTATAAGTATTTTTAATAAAAATATCCTGTTTTTTATTTGAGACCTCTAAGGCGTTTTTTGTGAAATGAGAAATATTTGTATCAGAATTATTTTTGTTTAATGAGAGTTCTGATTCACTAGAAGACATGAAATTTAAGTCCTTTTCACTGGAAACCTTCTTTAATAATAAAAGCCTGTTCTTATTCTGCGACAAAAATTAGTAAAAAGAAAAAATGAAATCATACAAAATACTCTTAATAACTTATCACCAACTTCGGAATTTAGATTTTCAGAAACTTCTAAACCTTTAGAATAATTATGATCTGAAATAAGTTCTTTATCCATAAAGAACTTTTTAAGATGCAAAGAAGTAAATCGTCGCATATCTTTTTCAGAAGGAAAAAAGTCTTTATCAAATTCGCTAAAATCAACATCCCATTGAATAACCATCTCTTGAATACTTCTCAGAACACGATTAAGTGGTAAAATTTTTAAAGGGTGAGAATTTTCATATGATTCTTTCAAAAAAATTAATAGAAAAGCCCTTTCATCTTTAATTCTTTTTCTAAAGCGATCTATTTCGAGTTTACATCCTTCGAATTTATCCAAAGGTATAGTATCTAATGGAATACTATTTAATCTAACTTCAACAGAATCACAGAATTTCTCAATTTTTGATTTTATTGAATTATATTCCTCTAATTTCAACCGAATCCATCCTTCTGACTTCCATATTATTTCAGCACGAGGCAATGAAAGATCATAAAGCTCAATATAATCGAATTGAAATCTTACAGCAAAATTTTGATATCCAAAATAACGAATATGATCTCTATTTATATCATGATTACAAATACCGGTTTTGCTGTAAAGAGAAATATTATAAAATATCAATTCTAAATATTTCCCAAATGAATACTTCCAAGTATTTTCAGACATTGGTATCATTGGTGTACTTTTTTTACAAATCTTGCACTGACTCCAAAGAAAAATATTTTTTTGTATTTCAGAAATAGCATGATCCAATTCCTGTATGAAAACGGTAATACGAGCATGATCATGTACATAACTTCGATGATGTTCAAAAAGTCTCCGCCCACAAAGATTTGCATTACAAATTATATTAACGGTTGAACACATATCTTCAATATATTGTCCTAATGTACAATCCGTTTCGCGATAATATTCAATAATATTCATACCAGGACCTTTACAGGGTATCGCTGATGCAGTACATACACTAGAATAAAGTACAGCAAATCCTTGATGAGAAAAAGGGCTAGCAACTCCAATATCTTGAACAAAATAGGATTGCCAATTTTTCTCTTGGATTTTTAATTCTTGTTGTGCCTTTTCAATTTCAGCATTTTTTAATATTTCCGTTAGATTTATATTTAATAATAAATGATCGTTATCTAAAGCATTCATTTCTTTTAAAAAATTATGAACCTTTTGATCCAGAATATCTGATTTCTTGTCATTTAAGAATTCTTTTAAATATTTTTCGGAATCACGAGCTTTTAAAAGCATATATGGTGGAGGAAACTTAACATATGGAGAAGCAGATAAAAGTCTTGTTTCGAATATTTCTATAATAACATCATACGATGTTATAGGAGCATTACGATCAATTGTGGAATAAGAATCTTTCAAAAGGTCCAATGCAAGCTTATTCGAGGGTATATCTGATAATGAAATAAAATGATCTCTCATAAGACATGTTTCTAATTTTAAATTGTAAACCACGTATACCATTAACTCTGTTATTCGTTTTACGATAGAAAGTTCATGAATAGTTGGCCCGCGAAGAATAATTGTACAGCCAAGATCTTTTGGACATCCTTCTAAAAATATAAATGTTTTTTTCATGATAGGAGAGGTTGAATTTACAAAAGTCTTTAAATTAAAATAAGCACACTTTCCTATTCTTGGAGATAATGCAAGTTTGTCAATAGATGAAATAATATCAGCTCTTGTACAACGTGAGATTGCTTGAATAACGGAGGGTTTTACATTTGATGCAACGACAATATTACTTTCAAATAAATATTGCATGGCTAGCCCGGAAACACTTTTTTCGACAAATAATATTGTAGGATGTAATGAAATTATTCTATTTACAAGGTTTCGAAGATACTCTTTCTCCTGAGCAATAACGGGATCCAATGACATAAAATGAGTTTCTGTTCGATGATACTCAATGGGAAATGTTATCAAGACAATTCTCGGATTTATCAGAGAAGTATTCATTTTCTTTAATGCGAGTTTTTTTGTAAATACAAGACCTTGAACATAACAACTTAATGTAGGATCTCCTATGATTTTTTTGATTTTAACATAATGACGTACATCAATATCATCCCCATTTCGAAGATTAGGATTAATATTATCAATAATCTTAAAAAGCATTGGAGTTAAAATTTGTTCCCAATTTAAAACGGATGATACGTTTGAGTCTCGCAGTAATTGTTTCAAAAGTTCTCGGATATAGTATAAAGGAAATGAATTTGAGTCCATAATTTTTAATGATGTATCACTCGGTGATACTTTATGAGATTTTTTTTTAGAAAGAGCAGAAAAAGATGAAGTAAAAAATGCATTTTCTGATGTAAATTCAATATCTTTTGCGTAATCCGCAGAAACAGAAAAATTCCCATGTTTACCATCAATTTTTTTCTGTTTTTTTAAACGACGATCGATTTTTATTGCATTTTTCTTCCCCATTTTTACAATTTGAAGTTTTTCGCTAGTTATAGGCAATGGAATTGAATGTGTCGAAGATAGATGTTCGTTTTCTTCTATAAGAGGTGTCGAAACTACCATTCGATTTGAAGTTTTTCTCATATCTCCTGAAGTCGTACTAAATGATTTTATATCAAGACCAGCAAAGTGATTTCTCTTATGTAAAACATGATTTTTTCTTTTCCCTTCTTTCCATTCATTTTTCGATACAGACCATTTATCATCAGTGGGATCTAAATTAAAAGATTTTAAAGATGATGCTAAATAATTCTCATTAGTTTCAGACATATTATTATCCATCATATCGCTCATTCCAAAAGAAACTGGAGACATGGATTCGAGAGTATCGAATACATCGCACGTTGATTTCTCACTGTTTTTCGGGGAAAAAGTGATATCTAATGACTGTTTCTTTGGGAAAAAAACTTCCATAAAATGATTTGAACGAAATACATTCTGAGAAATCGATCGTAACCATGGTTTTTCCGAAAATACATTCCCCTCTTCTCCATTCACATCAATATATTCATTGATAATTGCGTGACAACGATTACATACACGTAAATCCTCAATATGACCAAAACTTTTGCCCGGAATCAATGTTGTACATTTAGAACAAAAAATTTGTCCACAGGTTCCTAAAGATCTCATCAATTTCATTTATAATAATCCCCTTTCATCCAAAAACTTACGACAATGATGCCGTCGACGCCATGCTATCTTTTCTTAGTTTATTCCTATAAATATAACTTCATCCTTACCCGTAAATATTGCATCACATAAAAAACACGCTCGACAATTTTCATCTTTCATCCAAAAATCCTTTCCAAGTCGTCCTGTCCTCAATCTTTCTAAAACCATTGAAATAGATCGTTCTCTAAAACTTTGTTCAACCGGAGGTACCCAAATTATCTCTGAATCACTTGAAACGTCATGTTGAAGTATAAATCCTGGCAATTGTGCTCCTGAGACACTAATTCCTTGGACTTGTCCTTGTAATATCTGGTCCTCTTGAACGCTATGTCCTGCAATATTTGTATAAACCCCGTCTTGAAGAACTGAAATTCGATCTACTACTGGTCCAACTCCTTTCTTTGTTTTTCGTAGGAAAAGTGCTGTAAGTCGTTTTAAAGGATTAGATGCCGCAACATTTGTATTTTCCGAATTATTCGAACCCGCATATATACTCGTATTTGACGCATACATCCCATTATTTGGCTTATAAAGATTTTTTTCTGGAATACACATATGAGTTCCAAGAGCATACATCTCATCAAGAACATTTATTTCATCTTGTCTATCTGAGAACCCCGTTTCATTTCCTGTTTCAGTGAAATATTCTACGCTTTGCCTATCTTCAATCTCATTTATATCGGATTTTTGCACATTCAATGTTTTAAAGCTTGTTAGTCCTCCTGAAACATTTATATCTTGAGAATTTATGGACTTTTTCCTCAGGAAATCCGCCCAAAGCCTCATTTTCCTCTACTTTTAATGGATGGATTTTGTCAAGAAATTGAGCTCAGGAAGAAATCTCTTTAAACACTAAGGCACGTGACCGTGTCCAAAGAATCACGTGACTTAATAATGAAAATCACGTGATACTTAGAATACTAAGCATCTTTAAATCAATCTTCGGACCTCTTTATAAACGACATGATGAGTGGAATCTTAAAAAGCTGGATTCGTGGGAAATTGAGGGACTCGTTGGCATCTATATTGGAGAATCCTATGCATCTTGGACAGCATCATCGTGTTCAGGTTGTCAGGGTTTGTTTTTTGTTTAGTTTTAGATTGAAATGTTGAAGAAATACTTAGTTTCTTACTTATAAAAACCCGGTTTTTGCAGAGGTTTCTGACATGGAAACCGTTATTTTTTGCGAATTTACTAAGGATTGTGTTGAAGCATATCAAAAGTATAAAAGAAAAAAATATTTTATATTTTGATAGGTTGTTTTAGTGAATTTGGGAAGCGTTTTACGCAGATTAGGGGTGCATATTTAACATTGAAGAATATGTCGCTTGAGGTTTATGAGGAGAGTAATTTTAAAATATTAGCAAAACTTATTGTTCGACAAATTCAATTTCTGGGAGGGGATGGAGAGGCAATTGTTGGACATCCAGTGTTTTTTGATGAATATCCAGAAATACGCACATTATTGTATTCTATACATATTAAAAAGTAGTCGAATTATTTTTTAAAATCCTTTTTTTTTAAAATATTCTATCTAGACTTATTTGGCCACAATCATTGATTAAAGAACAAGAAGGTAAAAGGTATTGAAATTTAGGAAAGTATTTTCTTAAAAAATTCTCTTAGAGGTTGACAAGCCACCTGAGATTAAACTATTAGTATATATGATATGATTTAAAAGAATTAATTAATTTTCAACAGAATGAGTCTGTTGAAACATTTACAAAAAAGAATAAAAAACGTATATTTTTTTCAACACCTCTTTCAAATAATCAAGGAGATTTGTCTAAAAAAAAACAGAAAAGATTTTTACATCCGGGATGGCGGGTTTTTTTTTCTATTTTTTTATTTTAACTTATTTTAGTATATAGGGATTTTTTGAAGTCACATATCAAGATTGTATTATTAGTGATGACCAAAGAAAAATATTGGAACGAGACGAAGGTAAGAATTGATTATTAAGCATTATCTCTTTCCTTACTGCGAATAGCATGGTACCCACCGATTAGTATGCCTCATGAAATTGTAATCCCTGAAAATACCGCTCATAATGAATCAAAAGATGATTTTGGAGATGTTTATTTACATTTTTGATTTGATTTTTCTCATCCTTATAGATTCTTCCTTTGAATGGTCCTATGATAGATAAGTTAAGTTCTCCATCTGGAAGTCCATTTTCGTGGGAAGAATCACCTACGTTAAACCAAAGCTCTACATCCATTTCTGAAATAAAGGAAATGCAAAATGAATCGTCTTTTTTTATTGACAAAGAAAGATTTTTTAGTGATAATGATACACTTCCTCCATCAAGTCCATCAATTACTTCATATAGTCCTTTGCTACAAACATCCATGTGAAAAAATTCATAAAATTTAAACTAAGTATAATAAAAATAATTTTAATAATTTTAATTTTTTTTAGAAGGATTTTAACTATGATTTAAAAAATATGAAATATTACCATTCTAAAATGATTTTTTTTCATTATCAAGTTTCTTTTTTTTATATATATATTGAAATAATGATTTAATGATTTGAATATTGAATTTTGAAATTTGTATTTAAATTCAAAAATTGATTTTAGCTACATTTCAAAAGATGCATAATACAAATAGCATTTCAGCATCATTATTTTAAATATATTTTAACATGCATAAAAAAAACATAAATCATTGAATAATATTTTTTTAATATGAAACAATAGCAGTAGCATAACTAACACTACTATCTGATATCTCTTTACACAAACTACTTTGTGTATAATGAAGAAAATGGAATTTTTGATGAATTTCCGCTTCAGCTAATGCACAAAGTATTACGCTAATAGGATGTCTATTTGTTGATGTATTAGCTATATTTTTAACTCGGTTTAATAGATTTACCGTCCACAAATCGTATTTCTTGTTTTCAATAGATATTCTATGAATTTTTCATGATTTCCATCCTCAATCCTACGCATGCCTTCCCTATCACATTGTTCAATCGAAGCATAAATAGGACATGCTAAAGACGGTGGATTCAAGCGAGATATTTGGCGAGGAGGTTGACCTGGTTCTGCATAATAAGTATATGAAAATCGACGCCCCCTTAATAATCTTTAGTCGATTGAATAATTTGACTTTTATTGTCCTACCAATGACAAAAGTCAGATGAAACAATAAACCTATTCTTTGGATTTTTTAAATATGGCGCTAAAAGACATCCATAGATATGTTCTTGTTCCGGTAGAATTGCACCAACAAGAATTGGAATAATTTTTGCATTTGGCGACGATCTCAAATATATCATATCAATACATATATTCCCATCCATCAAAATAAAAAAAACATACTCAGCAAGTTGATAATATATAAATGGTAATTGTAATTCAATGCTATGTTCATCTTCATCTGTTTCAAGATCCATTTGAGAAAAATATCCTGTCTTTATTAACGACTTAACTACTATTTGACACATCAGACATAATTCTTTTCATGTTACACTTAATTATTACCCTCTCGATCAATCTTTAATTTTCCTAATGGCGTCTCATATTCAGTACAAGATGAAACTGCACATTCTTGAAGATCTACATGATGTGCTGGTCCAAGAATAAAAACTCGGTCACTTTTAATATTTCCTTTAGAAAAAAAGACTTTTACATTCCTTTTTCTCTTACACATCACTCCAATTCATGTGTGAATATCCAATTCCTGCTGTATTTCCACTATACTCGTATCCTGCATGTCTAAATATAAATCAAAATATATGTTCAATTAAAAAAATAAATAGTACGGTGTAATTAACACTTTTCCTTTCTGATTTTTATTTTTCTCAATTCGATTAGTTTTTATTTGTAAAAATTTTTCAAGATTATTAATTAATATTGATTCACTGCTTGGATACCAGGTTCCTGCATGAGAAGCTCGTCGTAACATTTTTTAAGAAAACTTGATATTCTGTCGTCTGGAATGATTAAAGTTTTGAAAAATTAAAGTTTTGAAAAAAATATTTTAGAAAAAATAAGAAAAATTAAAGTTAGAAAATAATAAATATTTTTTAAAAAATAAATTAATATTTCTTGAAAAAATAAATATAAAAAAAATTAAATAATAAAATAAAAAAAAATAAAGAAACAATTGTTTTGTTTAATCTTTTAAATATTTATTCAGATTTTAGTCACGTGACTGGCTGATATGAGTCGAGATTAAGATTTTATTTCATCATTAAAATTTATGTTAGCATCAAACAGAGTTCTTCGGCTTATTTATCCATTAATTATTCCATATAATCAGGTAGATTAGGTCTTTATGTCTTTATTTTCCTAACAGGTAGTAGAAGAGAAAGATTTCTGGTTTTTGGAGGGAAAAAAAAGATATTAAATTTATTTCAAAATGGGTTTTAAGATCAATGTTTGGCGGATTTTTAGGGATAGCAATCGGTATAACAGCGTATTCTGTAGGGTATCCTATGAGTAAATGTTCAGAATGGTTTTGCGAACGAATTCCATTAATTCAACGTATCGTTGTGGCAGTTCATGAATATGGTTTTGATGAACGCTATTCTGATATCAAAGAAATAAGGAAAATGAAAGATAATGACGATAACGAGGAAAGGTTTGCTCCATATTTATCATGGAAAACAAATAAACATCTGGAAGAAGTGGTAAAAACAAAGGAAATAGAAAAATCAGATGAAAGGAATAATTCAAAAAAAGATGAATGTTGCAAAAAAAAATCATCAGAATCTTTCGAATTATTAGAAAAAGAAAATTCGGATAGGTCATCAGAAACATCTTTAGAGACATCAGTTTCAAAATTACCTGAACAGCCTGTTCATTCATCAATGCAAGCTTTAATGGATTCTATTAAAGAAATCGAGAAAGCAGTTCATAATTCAAATGCTGTTGATGAATTTAAAAAGTCTCTTAAAATTTTGAAACAGGAGGCATATTCTTTAAACAGTTTTTTAGAACATATTGATAATGAATCAAATACTACATTGAATAAAAAATTAACAGAACAAAAAGATTATTTCGAAGATCTCTTAAAGATTCAAGAAAAAACTCTTCAAACACAGATGGAAAATCAGGAGACGTATTGGATATCAGCGCTGTTACATGAATATGAACGTCTGGAGATACTTTATCGTGAACGTTTACTAGAAGCATTGAAAAAACAAGAAGAAGTCAATGAAAAAAAGTTGAAAAATGAACTTATTCAACAGGCAATTGAATTACAAAGGCGTTGGATGCGTGAGATGAAAGCACGCGTTGAAGAACAGCGTGGAGGACGATTAGGACAATTAGAACATCTTTATAAACATCTAAAGCACTTAGAAATACTCTTTTCTCAAACAAAGAATTTTTCTGAAAATATAATCCATATTCAACGATTACAAATTGCATTCCAAGCATTACGAAGGACTATTGAAGATCCACAACAAAAACCATTTACAAAAGAGCTTAATGTCTTAAAAGATTTATGTAAAAATGACGAATTTATACAGTTAGCGGTTGCATCAATTCAGCCTGAATCTCATCAACAGGGAATTATGAGTAAAACACAATTAATTCATCGATTTCAACATCTTGCTCAAGAAATTCATAAGGTTAGTTTATGTCCTGATAATACCGGTGTATTAGGTTATATTTTCAGTCGATTCTTGACTTTTTTTATGTTTCAAAAAACTGCTTTTACTGATGGTAATCATGTTCATCATATTCTTGCACGTGCAGAAACACATCTTAAAAAAAATAATCTAGATGCTGCAACACGCGAACTTAATCAGTTAACTGGTGTTCCAAGGAAACTTGCAAGAGATTGGCTTAAATATGCTCGTCAAAATTTAGAAGTTTTACAAGCACTTTATGTAAGATCTATTCATAGCTTTTCTTATTAATTTTTTTTAGATGATTGAAACATATACACTTTTGCAATCTATCTTATTTGTATGAAATATAAAACATTTTCTCCCTTTATTACTTATTTCCTGTATTTTTTATAACCCTCTTTTTTAAGTTTGCCTTCCTCGAGATCTCCATCAATGGCAGAAATATATCATGGTTGTTTAAAGGTTAGATAATGTCAGAACAGAAATGCTAATAAATATAGGTAAAGAAGAGATTGAGAAGATACTTAATTGCTTAAAAAATGATCTCGAAAGAGAAAAAATTGGGGAAGAACGTAAGTTTTATATAAAATTATAGATTATATTAAAGATTAAGAATATGAATATGTTTTTCAACTAAAAAGAATTGTTAGGGATAATGAATCAGCAAAAATAATAGGTTCAGGAGATGTATTATTATACGATATACTTTTTTTTTCTTATTTTGTTAATTTTTAGGGATTTTCTATCTTGTTTCAATTAGCATTCCCTGATGATCTAAAACAAAAAAAATCAATCGATGCAGCACGGTGTATTTTCAATACAATGCTTCTTTATGATGAATCAAGGGATATCTTTATTGAGAAAAAGGGTATTGAACGTATTATTAAGGAATATATGTATTTTTTGGAATTACCTTTAATTTATAGAAAAGTTTGAAGAGATAAACAGATTAATAATATATTGATAAGGATTTTCTTTATACAGGAAAATTTTGATCTAATGTTTGTGCATACGCGAATTTTATTTTTATTAACAACACAACTTGGAAAGGCGATAATAATATTGAAAGAATTGGGAATTTTTCAAATTATTAATAATGTATTTTTTTTATATTTTTGAAAAGAGTAATTTAATGAATTTTTAGTGTTTAAAATATTTTGAAGCATATTTGATCTCTAATGATTCATGGTCAGAACAGGATCTTCATACTGTTCAGGAATACTTAAAACTTCTTTTTAATTTAATACGACATGAAGATGCACAGTCTTTAATGTAAAAAAATTATACATATTTACTAATTTAACAATATTTTAGTAATATATCTCCTCTTATTAAACTCTTGAATTTATCATTTACTAATTTAATTAACCAACAGTTTACTTTTGAAATCATTAACTGTTTGCTAAATCTTCCTATTGCAACGTTTTTTGATCAAGAACATATATCTGAGCGATGTGTTGGACAATTACTTGACATCTTAGATACGCTTTTATCAAGCATTGATTTGGAAATTTATTCGAATGATTCTCCTTCATCTATTACCTCAGATACACTTATTGAAACTAGAATTCTTTCACTTGTTACTTTCCTTCGAAAGATTCTTAAGTATTCAACGGAGTCTATTCGAGAATTGTTAGTTTCTCGACTATTACCACAAAGCAGGTAAATATACTCCGTATTTTTTGATTTAATTTGATTTTTTTGTCAAGAGATCGAGAAAATATTCTTGGAAGAGGTAATACGCTTTCATCTAAAGCTCTCAGAGCTATTACAGTACCAACCCCATTGATTCGTGAATCCATTTCATGGTTACTTTATGAACTTAATCATTTAAACGGTAAATTTTTGCTTTTTTTCATTTTAATTAATTTTGATTGACATCTTTTACTATAGCAACGGAGTTTATTAATAGTATAGGTTTTGGTTATGCCTCTGGTTTTCTTGCATCTCAAGGCATTCCTTTTGTTTCCCCGAATTCTAAGGATTTTGATGCTCCATATGGTATTAACCCAATTACTGGGCAAACACTTGAAGCAGAACGTATGGCACTTTCTAATCTTCCAGAAATGACAGAAGAAGAGAAAGAGAGAGATGCTGAACGACTTTTCATTATGTTTCAAAGGTTTTTTTTAAAAAAAAGACGCTATTTTATTTACAATATATTAGGCTTGAAAAAAATGGTATTTTTTCTGTAAGGAATCCAGTTAGAGATGCATTTGAATCAGGGAAGTTTTCTGAATAAATTGATTTGTTTTATCTATAATCTCATTTCTTATCTTTCGGACACAATATCACTAAACTTTATCCGAAGTCTTACAAACTAAATTTAAATCTTTTCATAAATAATTTCATAAAGATTTGGTATTTTTGTTTTAAAATATGGAAAATAGCCAAGCCGTTATACCCTTTTCTGCCTGTAATGATTGGAATGTTGTTTTGTAAGTTATTTTGAATGTTTGATGGATTTAATCGTTTAGTCGCGATTCGATTTCTGGTGCAGTAATTCTTTTTAACCGTGAGAATAAACAGTTAAGCCTTTATCGTAATATGAAAGATGGTGTACTTATGAAAAAATTGGATACGGCATTTTGTCCTCTTTGCTGTCGACCATTTCATTCAAATGATCTTCATGAAACATTAAATGAATTTTCACAGCGTCCACCATCATTCATTAATTCAGAATATTTCCGATTTCTTGAGGATTTTCATTGGGATGTTACAGAAAGATCATCTACTCCATCATCATTTTCAGATATTACCACACCAGAAATTACACCATTTGATTCCTCTTCTCCCAAATCAACTCCTCTTTCATCATTATCATTTAATCAGGGTTATTTCAAAAGGTTTTTTATCTCTTTTTTTTGATTTTGAAGCTTAATTTTTGAAGATTTTTTATTTCAGAAGGATTACTTGGCCGAGGTAAATCATGTATTATACATTTTGCATTATCATTTATAAATAAAAAGGATCTAGAGGTGAGGTTCTTAAAGTATTGCATGTTTTGGATGGTGTTCCTCTTGGCTATTGTGCATTTATTGTATTTTAAAAAAACATATTTAATTCGAGTATAGATGCAGTCAAACGAATTCCTGTTGGCGATAGCCATTCATGGCTTAAAAAAGTATATAATAGGTTCTTTGCGGTCTTTAAAATATTAACTTTATTTTAAAGTTATTGAAAGAAGTGCATTTATTACGTTTGAGACATACTAACTTAGTTCATTATAATCATGTTTGTAAGTGATATTTAATATCGAAGGTTCAGTAAAAAAACTGAAATGTCACTTAAGGGCTTGAGAATTCCAAATTAACAAAGTTTGGACCGTCTGTCCCAGTTTTATATATTTTACAGGAAGTAAAAAAACTTTTCCTTATGTTTTTAGCAATAAATGTCATTAGTATTGTGATAGAGGGGATTTGGAAAGTTATCTTCATGATTTAATATCGTCTAATGAGCCTACACTTTTTGATTTTAAAAAAAAAGAAAAAAGATTGAGAGGAAAACCACTTTTTACAAAACGTCTGGGTGAAACTATACTTCCTCTGGAAATGATATTTTCTTTCATTAAAGACATTGCATCTGGGCTAAGTTTTCTTCATGAGAATGACTTAATTCAGTTTGTATTATGTTTTTATTTGACTAAATTAAGAAATCTTTAAGTCGAGATTTAAAGCCAGGAAATTGTTTACTTCAAAGTACAAAAAAAGGTCTTTATCCGAGAGCTTTGGTTAGTGATTTTGGAGAGAGTCAAGTAGCTACTGAGGTAGATCCGAGATCTGGGGGTACAGGAACATTAGAGTATGTTTTTCATTTCTTTTTAGCCGCATTATTTAAAAATATATTAGATATACTGCACCAGAAGTACTACTTGGTAAATATTTATATATTAGTATAAATGATACATTTTCACTTTAATAGTTGGAGAGGATGGAAAGTTGAAAGGATTTTTTACACCTGCATCAGATGTGTTTTCTCTTGGGTTAATTTTATATTGGTTACTTTTCGAGGGAAGACTTCCATATAAGCATTCTGCGGAAGAATATGATAATTTAAGAGATGAAATATTGAATTTTAAAGGGTAGATTGATAAAATTATGTGATTTTTCTTTAAAAATAATATAGTTACCAACATGATTATAAAAATTCTAATTTTCCGGCATATTTGTGCAAATTTTTGGAGACAATGTTATCTTCAGATCCGTATAGAAGGCCTTCATCTCAAGAAGTTCTTACGTTTATTACTAGGATTTCAAAAGAATATACGGTATCACCAAATGATAATTGAAATTGTATCTTGATATATAATAGACTAAAAATGATTTTAAAAATGACCAATTATTAGATTTTAATGAATTCGAAAGATCACGTATCGTGTCTTTACCATCTCAAGAAAATTTCAAATTAGAGAAAGCTAAATTTTCATTTCTTAATCAACAATTGTCTATAAAAAAAAATGTAAGATTTTAATTGATTTATTATATAACCTTTGACTCATTCTGGAATAGTTCTTACATATTCCTTTCATATCATTTGATAACATTAAATCTTTGTTTTATATATTTAATAATAAAATAATTTGGTGCATTAAATTCATTCTTAAAGTAAAGTATTCCTTTAATTTTTTTAATTTTATATATTTAATTTTTATAGAGCGTTTTGGTTTATTATTCTATAGGATATATAATATTTTATTGTGTTGATTTTTTACCTTTCTTTTCAAATAAAACTGAATTATAATATATTTAATTTACTAATATTAAAAAAAGAAAAAAATATCTATTTTTAAAATATAATAACAGGATATAAAATGAATTTTAAATGAGTGCTAATTTCACCATATTTAATATCAATGTCTAAATACATACACAATGTCCTTTCGTCTTTGATAATATAGCAGCTGGCAGAAAAACTATTCTTCAACAATTACATGTAGATGATGCATTAACAACCGATGATCGCCGAGATAAATCAACATCTCGAGTTAATCCTGCACTTCGTGGTTTATGAGTCGGATGTTCTAATGGAAGTGCCTTGGCTAATTTTTTTAAGTATATATAAATCTAAAATTATTTCATTTACCGATACAATGGAACAATTCATTTACATTTTGTGCACTTTTTGCCGACGTTTCAAAAAAAATTAGCCCTTCTTCTTGTGCATATGCCTGAGCATCCTCTATTTCTATAGCTCGTCGTTCTGATAAATCTGCTTTATTTCCTGCCAATGCAATTATAATATTTCCACACGCTTGTCGATGAAGTTCTTTCACCCATGCTTTTGCCTTATCCAACGACTCCTAACCTTATCTATATTTTTTTCTCCCTATTAAAATTACTTACCGCCTGCGTAATATCATAGACGACAATCGCACAATTTGCGTTGCGGTCTATAAATAAGAATATCTTTCTAAATAATTAATAGCACTTACAATACATTGGTGCTAACGATCTATAACGTTCTTGACCTGCTGTATCCCTAAAATAATAAATTTAGTTTTTATTAATTTCTTTTAACTCCGAAATCTTTACCAAATCTCAAATTTGATTGTTGTTGTTTTGTCAAGAGATAAAGTTTGTGTAAGAAATGCAGCTATTCACATTATAAAAACACACTCAAATATTTCATTTATAAACCTCCTATTGTACTTTCTCTATAGTCTAAAGCCATAATTAACTATGAAAAATATTCAAAAAAATTACCATCAAATTGATCTTTAACAAACCGTAATACAAGGCTACTCTAAATAAATGTTAATCTCATGTTAATTTCTTATATAAAACTTGCTTTTCCGACTGCTGATTCTCCTAAAAGGACGAGCTTGGCACTAAACAGTTGTGATTCCATTTTCTTAGGTTGAAGAGGATCACCAGCGAATTCGTAACAGGTAATAACCCTAATAGGCGGTTTGGGTTAAGATTGAGGATTTAGGTATTATTCGAAGGGTTAGGGTTAGGGTTATACATGAGGTAGATTACTCCCTTTTCTACTGATTTCTTATAAGGCAATTATTAAATACAATGAATAAACATATTTTCTATATATTTTTCTTAGAAAATATATATTTATTAGGTATGTGTCACGTGACAATAATATCAGGTTTACAAAGACCCAGGAGGGTTATCAAAAAACCAAATCAAAAGAATTTTAGAAAGAAGAAATTAAAGCGAATGAAATTGAGTGAAAAAGAAGGTAAATAGAGTGGATATATTGATGAATTGTTTTTGAAAGCAAAAAAAAATGTTTATTGGATCAGATAAAGAAAATACACCATGTTCGGAAAATGAGGGAATTAGAGAGGAAAAAGTCTCAAATAAGAAGAAAGTGTTGTTTTCTCCGTTTCCTGATAAGGGTATGACGCGTCATTTTTTAAATTTTGTTTTTAGTTGAAGGAGTATTTGCAGATGGAAAAGAAACAGAGATTTCAACGCCACAAAAGGGATTAAAAGGGCCACCAAAGGGTATTCTTAAGGTTACTCCGTCATTTCAACAGTTTTATGTGTCAGGAGAGGATTCTCAAGTTAATACGGATGATGAATTATTAGAAAAGGAGAGTTTTTCATCATTTTTAAAAAATGTTAAAGAAAATCTTGAAGGAAATCTTCGCTCTAAAAAGATTGAAACGTATCTTAAGCTTTCTATGTTTCTTCGATCATATGAAACGATTCCTGATAAAACTCTTCTTTTTCAATATTTTCCTGAACTTATTCGATCTATTAAGAGAGATTCAGTCTTAATTAAATCTTCTGACATTGGTGGTTATCAAATGTATTTTGAGATTGTCTTTTTGAAAAGATTTTCTTATGGAATTAGGGCATCGAATGCTTTTAAAGTTTTGGGTTATCTTTTATCACAACAAGAAATTTCCAATATTTTTAATTGTAACGATGCAAAGTTTTTTATTGAGCATTCGATTTCTGTTTTGGAGGATTTGTCTCTTACTAAGGTAGTCGTTTTTTTTTTTCTTTTTAAAAATTTATTTTTAGACATCAGCGGCTTTACATCTTTGGCTTTTAAGCGTTCAAAAATTATCTTCTAATGTTATAACTCAGGAAATAGCTGATAAAATCATTCATGTTTCTTTAAAAATATCTCTTCCTTCTATAACTATTACTCAAGAACGATTAAATGTTTTAATTCGAATTATGAATCAGCGTCCTCAAGTGTTTATTAATTCTGCTTCTGAATGGATCCCATTTTTGCATAATTGTTTAATTGATACTAATAGAGTTATACGGGAAAAAGCGTTACAGTGTTCTTTCGATATAGAAAAGGCTATGCGTGGTGAATCTAAAATTAGTTTAGCTATTATAAATAATATGAAGAAAAAATTTCAAGGAAAGATGATTATAGATATATTTTGTACACGGTTCCAGGAAATTATTAAAGAAGATGGAGATGGTATTTTTGTAGCACATTCATGGAGTGTTCTTGTTGCTATTATAGGCACATCAATGCTTTCTAAATGGAATAAATTGAATGTATGGCTAAAAATGATTCAGGTAAATTGAAAAATTTATTTATATTTATATTTATTTAAGCTATGTTTTAATCATATTGATGTTTCGACAAAAATAGCTGCTCAGGTTGCTTGGGTACGTTTTATACATGCATTTACTTTCTCTCCTAAGGTTCAATCTATTCCTTTGAAAAAACTTCTATTATTATCTCAGCCAATGCAATTAGTTTTGAGTTCAAAGTCTTCTACATCTCTTTTACTAAAAAAATCGGCAATTAAAACGGTATATGCATTATTATATTCCACTTTGCGTCCTGGTATCTTAATGAAAGATATAACAGTCATATGGGAAAATCTTATACTGCCATTATATAATAAAATGGCTTCGTTGAATGAATATGGCGTACTTAGTGGAAGTAAAATAATTGCTTCTTTGCTCGATATAGAAAAAGCTAAACCATGGAGAGATGATCGTCTTATAGATAATTCTCCTGTAGAATTATCAGAGATTCCAAGAATAGATCCTAAATGGGTAAGAAATAATTCATCTATCATAGCACCTATTATTGAAACAATTTTAATGTCTACTATTGTTCCAAAAGAGATTAAGTTAATAGTATGGACGAATTTTAATAAATCTATTAATTTTGCTACTAATAAGGAAATAAAAATATCTTTTGAAACAATGGATGCAGTTACAAGAATTTGTAGATTATTAAAGCTTTTTTGGTTTTCGTATTCTGGGAAAAAATTATTGGCAAAAAAAACAGGTAATATTAGTCTTATTTTTATGATCTAATTAAAAATTTTCTAGAGCAAGATTCCGATGCTCATGTTGATTTATTTGTAGAACTGGTTTCTATTTCATTTAAGACAATAGATTATTTGTATTTTATTAATAAACTGTGTATTATAAAAAATGATGATTTAATTCCGGTACAAACAACGGATTTTGAGGATTCTTCTACTAGACAAGATTTATGTACTCCGATGGTATTTCTTTTTAGGCTTTTTCTCACGCCATTTTCCTGTGCCTTAATAAATAAGGCATATATTAAGGCTATATCTGATGTTATTAATATTAACCTGTCATGGCATAAAAATTCTAAAAAACTTGATATATTAGTTGAATTTTTATCTGTTTTTGATTACGCTAAAGATTTTGATCTTCAATTGCAAGTATGGAAATTGTTTGTAGACTTTATTAAAAGTTTTTTTGTTGAATTCAAGCAATTTTCACATACATCATCTTTTAATTATATTTTGGAAGGCAAGGAAGTTATTGAATATTCGAAAAGTTTATTTAAAATATTAGAATGGGGATTTCGGTTAGTTTTTTCTTTTAAAATAAGTATTTATATATGATCTAATATTTAAAAAAATAGACAAGAAAGTTGCCTTTTAGAATCAGAAATGCTATTCGATCTTCTTTATCGGGAAGTTGAAAGCACATTAGGAATCACTGAAGCTTCTTGTAAAATTATTGAACCTCTTGCAGAGTTGCTTCTTCAGATATCTCCTGAAATTAATCCGTAGATCATTTATACTTCAACAATTCATTAGTAACTTTATTTAGAAATGTTTATAATATTTCTGGAATTATAATGAAAAGAGCCCGGTTTCCTTTTCATGATAATACTTCAAAAAGAATGAATTTACATTTAAAAACTTTAAAAGTCCTTAAAAAAACGACGTAAGTATATATTAATAATAGTATATCTATTTTTGATTTTATAGTTCTTTTGAAAGTCTTAATATATTAATAAGTAATCTTTTGGCATTTTCTTATAATCATGATTTTAACGAATTTGTTCTTTCTTTTATTCAAGGAGTTTGTGCTTATATGAAAATAATTCCTGTTGATGAAATTGCACTAAGTTTACAATGTATACAAGGAGGACTTTCATTATGGATATCTGATGAAAAAGAAATACTAAAAAGTAATCAAACTATCTCTGATATAGTAATATTTTTTACAACAGATGATCTTAAATTAATTTTAAATATAGATTAAGGAAATATGGTCTATTATTTTATTAAAGCTGAAAGCTCTCGGTTCTTATGAAAGCACGTTATTACATTCATTATCACTTCTTTTGGAATCAGGGTTTAAAAGTAAAGATGATACAATACTTTTTTCTACGCTTGAAACATGGAATGAAACATTTGCAAAACAAACAATATTGGTTTATCCTCCAGAAATTGTTAAAATTATGAAATATATTTATAAAATTTTTAAAATTTCACTGCCATCATTTCCTATTCCTTTAAATAATTTAGAAGTAATAATTTTTTTTTTTTTAATTTTATTTTTATTCTTTTATAGGAGGATTTTGCAACAGATGATCTACAGTTGGATTTGGCTACTGTCTCTGATCTTAAGGATTCAGCATCTCAAGAATTACCCTTGAACTCATCTTTAGATAATGGATCTAAAATTATAGAAAATATGAGTCAGGAACAAGAAAAAGATCAAGATGCTTTAAAAAAACCTGCATCTTTGAAACATCATAATTTGCCGTTGTCATTTGAAAAAACACAAATTAATAAGAAAATAAAAATACCCTTTGAACCCTCAATAATAATGACTAGAAGGAAATCATTAGAATTAGCACGAGTTACATGCCAAGATTCTTTTCAGAATACATCAATGGATTTAGATTCTATAGAATTGGAATCTAAGAAAAGTATGAAACTATCTAAAGATTCCTTATATCATAATTATATCCAAGAAATGGATTCATCTATTCAGAATTATAGTAAAAAAAAAGAGCCTTCTCGGAAATCATTATCAACAGATAAATATGATGATTTAACTCCTTTGAATTCTTTTAGAAAGACGTCTAAAAAATTGGCATCTATTAAACATAATGATTCTTTAACGTCTGCTGAAGATTTTGTAAAAAATACAACACTTAAAAAGAATAAAATGATTCAAAATAAAAATGTCAAGAACCAAATAGCTTCTTTTAAAAAAAGAAAACAATTTTCTGAATCGTTAGATGGTAATTGTTTATAAAGAAAAAAGATTTTAAGTATTAATATATTTTAGACTCTAGTTTGGATGATTCTTTTTCTTATACAAAAAGATTACGATCTAGGAGTATTAATAGTCATTCAAAAATACCTTCAATTCATCAACAAGCATCCTTAAAAACACCTAATTCTAATCGTATACATACGTCTTCTGTTGCAACTTCAATGATTTGCTCGAAAAAAACTGATCCACTTGTTCATTTAGATGAAATATTACCTTTATTAGAAAATACTATTCCACAAATGACTCATGAATCATTATTAAAACTAGAATCAATTTTATTTCATTTACAGCATACTGTATGGAAAACACGGAAGAAATCTATTGCAAAGATAGTATAAAAGTATTTATTTTTTACATTTTTAGCTACTTTCGATTTTCAGTGTGGACTTTTTCATATAACTTCTAAATATTGATTTTTTAAGCGTTATAGGATGAAGGGCGTATAACTCAGTTGGTAGAGTGCTCGCTTCGCGTGCGAGAAGTCTGGAGTTCGAATCTCCATTCGTCCATCGCTAATTTTTCCCTTTAAAGATTATGAATTTTTCTCTACTTAAAAGGTGGTGTGTGATTAGATTGACTATTTAAACTTAGCATTAGGTTTAGATATGTTTTTCGACGATTTTATGTAATATTTCAACAAAAAACAAATAACGTATATAAAAATACGCTTTGTCTTCCTCAAACTAAATTTTCTTTATGGCCTTTAAAAGGCTGTTTTGATTCAAAGGAATTTGAAATACTTACTCAAAGGCTTTATCAGTGGCAGGTATATTTTTATTGACATTTTTTTATGGAATTTATTAATTATTCTTTTTAGAAAACATATTTGCCACCAGAAAAAACATTTATTTTGCATGATGGACCTCCTTATGCAAATGGTACATTGCATTTGGGGCATGCTTTGAATAAGATTCTTAAGGATGTAATATTACGGATAAATATTATGAAAGGACGTCGTGTATCATATATTCCAGGATGGGATTGTCATGGATTACCAATAGAATTGAAGGTTTTAGAAGATAATGAACAACTTTCATTTTATAAATCGCCAATGATGATACGTAAGAAGGCAAGAGAATATGTATTGGAAACAATTAAGCATCAAAAAGAAAGTTTTAAAAGCTTTGGTATTATGGCTGATTGGGAGAAAAGTTATCATACATTAGGTTCGTAGATTATCTTTGATTGTTAATAGGAAATATGTTAATAATGAAAGATGTATCATATATAATTCAACAACTCGACATTTTTAAAAAAATGGTGGAAAAAGGTAAAATTTTTATTTTAAAGTTATTTTTTTTTTTTGAATAGTTGAAAGATCTCATTTATAGAAGATATAAGCCTGTATATTGGAGCCCATCTTCGAAAACAGCATTAGCTGATGCTGAATTAATATATAAAAATGATCATATAAGTCAAGCCATTTTTGTTAGATTTCCTTTAATTAATTTAGGTAAGATAATCTCTTTTCCTTTTTAATACTTAAATTTTAGGAAAATTATCTGCGATAATTAATATAAAAAATAAAAAACCTCTTTACGTTTTGATTTGGACAACAACTCCATGGACATTACCTGCTAATAAAGTCATTAAGAATTCTTTTTTTTTATTCTTATTTATTTATTTATATATATAGGCAATATTGATTGATAAAGATATGGAATATACAATTGTTAATACGACTCAATATGGAAACTTAATAGTTTCTCGTAATCGAGTCCCTCATTTACTTAAATTTATTAATATATCTGAAACATCTTTGCATTTTTTTGGTGAAGCATTATTAGGAGCAACATATTATAACCCTCTTGAGGAGAATTTTAAGGAGATGCCTTTTTTTCATACGAAGTATATTACTTCTGACTCAGGAACAGGATTGGTTCATGCAGCGCCTGGACATGGTATGGAAGATTATGAAGTTTGTATACAACATAATATTCCAATTTTTTCTCCTGTTGATGATCATGGTTGTTTTACTAAGGAGGCACTTAATGGAAAGTTAGAGTTTTTATTCGTATTAGAACATGGGAATAAAAAGGTTATTGAGTTATTGGAAAATCAGAAAATGTTGGTATCATTGGAGAAATATATTCACAAATATCCATATGATTGGAGAACTAAGAAACCGGTAATTCAGAGGGCAACTGCTCAATGGTTTGTCGATATTGAAAAAATTAAATATCAAACGATTAAAGCCCTTAAGAATGTTAAGATGATTCCGGAAAACGGTTTTTAATTACCTCCAATTGGCATTGATTAATGAGATTCAGGAAGGGAACGGCTTATTTCTTTTCTTCGATCAAGATCAGAATGGTGTATATCTCGTCAGAGGGCGTGGGGAGTTCCTATTCCTGTATTATATTCGTTAGAAAATGAAAAACCATTATTAACTGTTAAAAATATTAATCACATTATTAATATGGTTAAGAAATATGGTATGGATACATGGTGGCAAGATTCAGAGTCAGATATTTGGGTTGCTCCAGAATATAAAAAGGATGGTATAAGATATAAAAAGGGGATGGAAACAATGGATGTATGGTTTGATAGTGGTGTATCATGGAATGTTATCTTTAATAATAGAGACTACGATAATCTTAATTCGTAAGTTGGTAAATTTTATATTCCTTTTCTGAAAAAAAGATAGTGAAAAAGATAAACCACTTATAGATCTCGTTCTTGAGGGATCGGACCAGCATAGGGGATGGTTTCAGTCTCTTTTATTAACATTTGTTGCATCTCAGAATGATCATTCAAATATTGCTCCATATGGAACTGTTATAACACATGGACATGTTCTTGATCAATATAATCAGAAAATGTCGAAATCTATTGGCAATGTTATAAATCCGGAAAATATTATTTTTGGTGAAAAAGATATTAAAAAGGGACCAGCTTATGGAGTTGACGTTTTAAGGTTATGGGCTGTCGGAAATAATTTCACAAATGATATTAATATTAGTTCCCTGGTTTTGAAAAATGTTGCTGAAATACAACGGAAATTTCGTGCAACTTTAAGATTTCTTTTGGGAAATCTTCATGATTGGAATGGAGATAAAGTAGAATATAAGGATCTGAAAAAAGTATATGTTTTTATATTATTATATAGTTTATTAAAGATATTAGATTGATCAATATGCATTGGCTCAAACATATGAATTTAATCGCAAAACTATAGAGTTATATGATAAATTTCTGTTTTTTCAAGGTAATTTATTTTTTTTTTGGACTTGGATATTTTATAAACTTATAGTTGTTCATGCTATAACTAATTATACAAATAATCAACTTTCGTCATTTTATTTTGATATAATAAAGGATAGGCTCTATGCTGATCATCGTACGAGTAAAAGTAGGACTAGTTGTCAAACAGTTCTCTTTCATGTATAAATAACCTTTTATTTTTTTTTTTAAATTTTTTTAGATATTTCGAAATTATATATCAATAATTTCGCCTATAGCACCATCTCTTGCATTGGAAGCATGGAAGTTTTCCAGAAAAGAAATAATAGGAGAAATAGAGACACCTTTTCATTCAGGATGGTACAAATGTGAAGAAGAATGGCTAAATTTGGAATTGCAAAAAGAATTTCAGAATATAAAAACGATTAGATCAGCAAGTAATCTTATTTTAGAAAAAGCTAGAAAAAATAAGTATGATCTATATTTTAATGTAGTAGCTAATACTTTAAAGGTATATAAGAAGTTCTTTGGAATGTGAAATAATTATAAAGGCGCCTTTGAAAACACAGGCGTTTAATTTTTTAAAGAAAATAGGTTTTTTTTTTGTTTTTTTTAACTAATATTACTGACATTTAAAGAACATGAGTTATCACAAATACTTATCGTCTCTGATATTTCGGTAATTTCTATGGACTCTGAATTATTGAATCAAAAATGGGATGATTATCAAGAAATTACACTTTTTGGAAGCACTTGTCATTTAATAGCTAAACTTTCAGAAAAAAAAAAATGTTTACGCTGTTGGATGTATACAGCAACTATGAATGCAGATATATGCCATAGATGTAAAGAAGTAATGTTAAATAATTGAAATTATAAATAGTATTTAAAAAGTTTAATCAATATATATATTGTCATATTATAGACTATATGGCTTTCTATATTCATAGTATTATGTACTTGGATCATTATTATGAATTTCATCATTTAACTACGTTAAATGGTTTTTTCGACAAGTGTATTATTGGATAATTCAATGTTTGATAGTTTGCTTTCTTGAACAGGTGCTATAAACCATGGTATCTAAAAAGATTATTAAAAATAAATAAAAATATTGAAATGACTTTTCCGCGTATAAAATCATTAATTACCTATATTATAATTAAAATAAAATATATAAATTATTTAAGCTGACCATTTTTGCAATGCTTGATTCATCAGTTTCTCCACCTTTAAGTAGTTTTCCTGTTTTTTGAGCTAACAATTCTAGAAATTTTGTAGAATCGTTTTCCCATCCTGAAATTTGATAAGTTCTTTCAAGATGTTTAGTTTCACAAAGATTTAAGATAGCACGAATATACTGTTCCGGATTTGAGACTTTTTCTATTCGAAGAACACCTTTAATTATAATTTCTGTTTCACTATCATTGCTGTTTGGTGGTACAATACCAGGACAGTCAATCATAAATATCTTTGAAGTCATACGAACATATTGCCATACTTTTGTTTCACCTGGAATAGGCGCTGTATTACATACTTTCTAGATATCATTAATAGTTTTTCTAAATGAAATATAAATTTATACCTTAGATTTTAAAGTATTTATCACAGAAGATTTTCCAGTATTAGGATAACCAATAAATCCTACAGAAATTTGACGCCTATTGGAATGCAATTTTGAAAATTGCCGTAATAATTGAATAAGGCTACCTTTTCCAAATGGATTATTTATTGAGGCATGAAATGCTAAAGTAGGATATTCTTTTGACAATTGTTTAATCCATTCTCTCTAATTATAATATTAGAAAATATTTAGATTAATATGTAATATATATGTTTTGTAACTATGAAAGAAGAATCTTTAACTTAATTCAACTTTCAACTCAAAAAACACAATTGATTTATTTTATTATAAACCAATATCTTTTTCCCAAAGTTGTAACAGAAGCATAACAATAGAAACATTATAAATGCTTCTTGAAAACTTCTTGACTTACAATGGGTAAATTGTTTAAAATATTTATGATCAAAATTACTTACAGTACACCATGTCGGAATTAAATCGCATTTATTTAAAAGAAAAATCATATGTTTATGAGGTTTTTCTTTCTTGAGATATTCTTCAATATGTTTGCATCTAGTACCCAATGGATTACGGGCATCTAATAATTGTATTATCACATCAGATGAATCAATGACCTGAAATAATTATTATATAAATATTTTATTTTAAGGAATACTTTATAAAGCTCATTCCATATTCTTTTAGATGTTCCCTTTGAAAAAATTTTATCATACGATTTTTGAATATTTTTATTAACATTTTCATATTCGCAGTTTTTTTTAATATAATTTTCATATGATTCAGAAGCAAAATTTGAAAGATTTTCCATTGACGACGTATATAATTTCGTGCGTTTTCTTTTTGATTTTGGACCAAATGTATCATCAAAAGGTTCTACATCAATAATATTTGCTTTACGTGTCTAAAATTTCTTCAGTACTGTTTATATCTTGATAGACTATAATAAACTTTTGTAGGCTCTCTAAGAAGAGATACTGGAAGCTTATTCTGTCTAAGCAAAACTTTATAGGGATCATTTAATTTTTCTGTAAATGATTCACGAAACATATTCAGTACATCTTGAGAAATAACTCGTGTATTGTTAAACCAACGCCTATCTGGTTGTATTCTTGCGTCTGGTATATCTTTTGACTGAAATTCTCCAGGTTTAATTATTTTTCCCTTCTTATTTCTCTTAGCTTTTCCACTTTTTAAAAGTCTAACCCATTTGACTTTCTTTGCATCTCTAAAATCTTATTAAAAACTCAAAAAAAAACGCTGAAAAAACAATACCTATAAAAGTTCTCCCCCTTAATATGTTGAGATACTCTTTTTTCAATTTTAGGCCTTGCTTTATCCTCTTTTTTATTTTTTTCTTTTTTCATTTTTTTTTTGAAGTTCAAGATTTCGATAATAACCTCCAATTTTAAAATATTATGTTTTGATTTCTATTTATCTTAAAAATAGTCTTTTAACCTTAATATTTTACCAGAAAATGGGCCAAAATAACTTAGTTTTATTTAATACAACATCTTGTATTTATATCCTTAATTTTTCTTTGAAAGAGGATTTTTTAGGTACTTTTTTTCTCCCAACAATACGTCTTAGAATCGGAATTTCTGAGCCATTTATTGCTAGAAGCTCTTCTGATGGTCTTTATCATCTTATTTTCATTATATTTGTTTAGAATTGATAATTGGTAGGGAGATTTATTGCAATCTCTATGGATTTTGTTTATTTATATGATTTAAAGGACTCAGAAAAGGTCTTTGTTGTTCCAAACTCAGAAGTATGTATGTCTTTTTAGAGAAGCAATTTTATTTATTTTAAAGAATGTCAAACACTTTGTTTTTGGAGACAATTCTGATGAATTTTTTTTTATCAATGAAAAGGATCAAGTAATGAATTATAATATCAGGAATAATAAGATTTCTTCATTAGCGACTCAAAAAGTTAAAGATATATATTTTAAGATTTTAATTGACACTTTTTTAGAGACATCCTTCGCCTATAACATTTATGACAATATCAAAAGATTCTAGGTTTATTTTAACAGTTTCAGAAAATCCATCTATTATTTTTGTTCAGGATTGTAACACTGGATTAATGAATAAAATAATATCTGGTATGGCCTTTTCGGATGTTACTAACGCAGTTTTTCATCCTCAAAGATCTAATATTTTTTTTCTTCTTTTTTCTAATGGAGTACTTGGATTTTATGATGTTAAAAAACCTATGCAGCTTATATTTAAGATAAAAGATCTTTCTATTACATCTGCATCGTTTTTGCCGAATGAAAATTCATCTGCTATTTCTATTGATTTAAATGGACAAATTTCTATTATTGATTTTGAAAAAAGAAATGTTCAAGTAAAATGGTCAATAGATTTTTTTAGTGATTTGTTGTTTGTTAAAGAATTGAATGATGGGGGTTGGAATGTTTTTATTACATCTAATGAGAAATGCTTTTACTTTAATCAAGAAGGTCTAAAACTTTCTGAATATTCTTTCGATAATTCAGAAAAAATTATTCAAATTTCAACAGTATAATGATATTTGTTTAATTATGTTTATTAATTTTGACATTAGTTGGCAAATGATATACATATTTCTGAAAAATTTTCGGATATTGTTATTGAAAAATCAAATCTTAAAGTATCTAGATCATCATTTTCTACAAATATACAAGATTGTTCTCCAGGAGAAGAAATACAATCTTTAGACAATAAATTTTTGAATTCATTTTTTTTAGAGGACAATGTTTCGAAAAGTATAGTCGATGGAATTCATTCTGAGATTGAAAACAGTATTAGTTTTATTGAAATATTTCTTTTTAATATTAATTTTTTATTTAGAATTTCATAAAAACCAAAATAATATATGCAGTAAAAAGGAGTTGCATATTTCTGATACAAAAATATCAGGTAATAATTTATCAATTGTTTCAATTGGAAAAGGTATGTCTTTTCATTAATTAATTCTTTTAACTTTTAAAGAAAATATACCTCTTGAAAATTCTACTAAAAAAATATCTACAACAAATATGCTTGCAAAAGAATCTTCTACGCCTATTTTTTCTAATAACGTATTTTCACCGAGTAAGATTCATGAAATTCGGCCAGGATTCAAATTTGAAACTCCAAAAAGTTCTAAAAAAATACTCAAGTCTTCTACAAAACGTTTTGATAAACGGGATTTTCAGATAAATGAAACAGTTTCAGAGAAATTGTTTGAAAAACACATAGAAACGCCATCTACTACTGATATATGGCTTAAGTTTGAAACTAATCAAAATACAGATATTAAAACTCCTGCTCTAGATCGTTTGACATTAGGAAAACATGTTCAAAATTCAGAAATTGATGACTTGATAAAAACTTCTGATATATCATTCTCATCTTTCAAATCTCAAAAATCCGATGTATTTTTAACAAAAGAATTACAATCTAATTTAAAAAAATCTGATTTTTTTTCTGATAATATGTTGACATTTAAAGATATGCTTTTAGAGAGCCAAAAAGGAATACGTCAAGATATTCAGAATTTGCATGTTGAATTAATAAAACAATTTATGTTGCAAAAATTGGAATTTGAGAAGATATTGAAATTTAAGAATAAAGAAATTAAAAATTTAAAAAAAGAAAATAGGAAGCTTGCTCATGAATTAAGTGTATATAGAGGAGGTTGTCAATAAAGAACAATTTGAATATATGAATAATTTAACTTAATAAAATGTGATTTAGCGGTCTCATATTTTATATTAAAGAAAATAAATCATATCCATTGACCTTTTTGTATTAATGTCCAGAAATCCTTTTTCATTTTTATTAATTCATCATAGGTGCCTGTTTCAGCAATTCGTCCACTTTTTAACAATACAATTTTATCTGCCAGTTTCATCATTTCCTTAGAATGTGTTACAATGATAACAGTCATATTAGTAATATTTTTTATAATTTCTTGAATAGATGAAGCGCATAGTGAATCTAAAGAACTCGTACATTCGTCTAAAATAAGAATCCTTGGATTCCTAATAAATGCTCGTGCTAAGGAAACTCTTTGAGCTTGACCAGTAGATAGACCTCTTCCGTAATCACCTAGAATAGTATTATATCCATCGGGTAATTTTATAATAAAATCATCTATAGCTGCTTTTTGGGCAGCTTTTCGAACATCGGATATATTAAATGAATCTATACGTTTTTAATAGTGTATACAAGAAAATTTAAACAAATTAATCATTACCTAAGCCATATGCAATATTTTGTTCAATAGTCCGATTAAATAACATTGGAGTTTGTCTTACGACTGCAATATGATTTCTTAACCATTTAGTTTCAATAGATGATATATTATGCCCATTTATTGTAATAAACCCACTATGAGCTTGATATAATTTTTGAATCAATGAAATCATTGTAGATTTTCCTGAGCCGGATAAGCTAAAAACTATTTAGAAAGATTATAATATTAATTATAAAATATTTACCCTACTAATGCAATTTTTTCATTGTTTTCTATTTTTAAATTTATATTTTCTAGTACCTGAATATCAGAATGTCCAGGATAAGAAAAGAATATATTTTTAAATATAATTTCTCCATTTAAAGGAACAATTAATGAACCCTTGTTTTCAGTATTCTTTTCTGATATATTAAATAAATCGTTAACGCTTTCATATGCTTTTTTGACTTTATTATATTGAGGGACTTTAATTGTCAAATAATATAGTTAATAATTCAATACTCACCCATTGATAAAAATTGAGCAGCAGTAATAACAGAAAATATAATTAAAGAAAATATAGTTAATACAACAATAGGTGTATATGTCTTATTTAAAATAGATCTTGAACCATAGAAAAATAATAACGCTGTATTAATATTAGATTCTAAATCATGGAAATTAATGTCTAAACCTTCAAAAGAAAAAATAATAGATTCCATAATTCCATAACCAAATCCAATATAAATAGCTTTTCGAATACCTTTTACAAAAATTCTTTTTATTGATAACATAAATTTTTTCTGAAAAAAATTGTCAAGTAATAAAGCCTTAACAGTAAAAATATTCCCTGAAAACTATAAATGTTACAATAAGTATGATAAAAAGAAGAAAGTACTTCATATAAAATAGACATTGCATTGATATTTTCATCTTTATATTTATGGTCCCATTTGGTATTTAGATAAGAATTAAGTCGAATTGAAATATATAATAATGGCGCTACTCCAACTATTATAATGCTTAATTTCCATGCAATAACAAATGACCATATAACCCCTGCAAGTACCATAACAACGGCAACCAAAATATTTCCTGTAATCTGTCCAAAGATAGTTCTCATTAATTCTGTTTCATTAATTATGATTCTCGTAGTATTTTCACTAGAATATGTTCCTTCAGAAAAATAGTGGATATCTTGAAATAGAATATTTTTAAATAAGATAGAACGAATATTAGTTATCCAAGAATCGGCAGAATACTCAAGAAGATATATTTTTAAATAGAGAGTGAGTGAGTCAAAAAATGATACCCCTAAAATAATCATAGAATATTGTAATGATTTTCTTTTAATTTCTAATATACTTTTTGAAGAAAAAAATAATGCAAGAAGTTTAGAAAGTGTATATGAAAAAAGCGGAGTAGAGATACCATTTCCTATACAGAAAAGCAGACCTATGATAAAATACGTTTTTTTATTAATATAGCTCCAGTTATTTTTTAGTATATTCCACAATGATATATTTAGTCGAAAATATTTTTTTAGAAAACCATATTCTTTTTTACTTTTATAATTATTTATGTTTGAAGCTAATAAATTTCGGATATTAGTAGTATTTCTTCGGTTCCTTAATGTAATATTCCCAGAATTTAATAGAAATATTTCTTCCTTATTTAACTTTGTTTTTAAAGATTCATAAACAGCTTGATCCATCTGTGGTTTATCATTAGAAAATGATTCTATCGACATATTCTTTGATATGTTTCCGGGTGAGCTATGTATTCTTTCTGGAGAAATAGCATCAATTTTATCTCCTTTTTTTTGTGAATAAACATTAAAAAATGTCCCATTTTTGTCTTCTAGAAGATCATTTTTAAACCCTTTTTGAACTAGAAAACCGTCATTCATAACATATATATAATCTGATCCTTTTATTTGACTCATATCATGAGTAATAATAATAGTTGTTTTATTTTTGCGCCAAAATCTTATTGCGTCATAGATAAGAGAACGATTAATGTAATCAAGTGAACTAGTTGATTCATCTTATTATGTAAATAAACAAATAAAAATAGTGGAATATGATCTTACCAAGAATTAAAATAGGTGTATCCCTAAATCTTGCACGAGCTATTGCCACACGTTGCATCTGTCCATTACTTAATAACATTCCATTCATCCCAAGTCTGGTATCATATCCATCGGGAAGTTCATAAATCATTTCTTCAAGCAATGCCATTCTAGAGGCATTTTTTATTTCTGAAATATCTGTTAAATCTGGCGAAGGTTTTCCAAGAGTTATGTTTAGTTTTAGAGTTTCATTGAAAATTACAGGTTGTTCTATTAAAGTTACGTTATTTCGTACCCAATTTGTATTTAATAATCCAATATGTTTATTGTCTATATAAATGGAACCACTATCTGGTTTATAGATCTTAATTAGTAAAGCTGCTAAAGTACTCTTTCCTGATCCGCTAGACCCAACAATAAAAGTAGTTTTTCCGGCAGGAAAAACTAAGGAAACATCTTTTAATATTATTTTTTCTGGCCTTAATGGATATGCAAATGAAACCTATTTCTTTAGAATTTTTAAATACTACTAAGTAGATATTTTTACCAAATCATATACAATTTTTCCATGACATTTTTCTGGAAAAAGGCTACCCTGAAAAGAGTATGGACTTTTCTTGTTTTTTTCGTCTTTAAATATATTTTGTAAATCGTAACTTGCAATTATTCCACTTTTAAGATAAAGTAAAAGCTGAATAATTGTTTGCATTGAAAAAGATATCATGAGACATGCCCAAAAAACAGTTAATACGTTTCCAGAAGATACTTCGTTTGTGATAACTAAATGTGTTCCATACCAAAACCCTTGTATAAACATAACTAGGACAAAAAATCTAATAATACTTTGCTGTATAGAATATGTTTTTTTATAGAGACGTATAAAATTACTTGATTTTGATATATAGCTATCAAAATTCCGAGATTCATATTGTTGAGCATTAAATATTTTGACGATAGGCATATTTACAATCGCTTGATTAACATGGGTTGCTGCTCGGGTTAAAATCTCTTTTTCACGATATATATAAGGTCCAATGAAATAAGATGTAATGGCAGCAATTAAAATAACAACAGGAAGGGAAACTAAAATTGCAAATGTTAACTTCCAAGAATACCAAAAAGCAAGAAATAAAGAGATAACAAGTGTAATAAACGAGGATAACAATCTTCCAAGTACATTTGAGTGTGTATAATGCAAACTTTGAATATCTCTAGTAAAAATTAATAAAAAATATAATTTAGAAAATTCATACTTTTCACAACGATTAATAAGACCCGAAATACCAGTTCTGTTGCTGTCATACCATTCAAACTCTTTAGATGCAAAACTAGAAAATAGTTTTTTATAAACTCGTTTAATATAGATCTCTGCGAAAATATGCCATAATGACTGAAATAACCATCCTCCAATGAAAGAAGCTATTGCTAAAACCAAAAGATGAAGAATATATTGATCTATTTGACTTTTAAATTGTTTTTCTGTTATTTCTTTTAAAGAAATTAATGAAAAGGCATGAAAAAGTCTTCCTAATAAAAATGTCATGTATGGCTTAAAAAAGCCATTAATAATTGATATAATACAAGCAAAAAGAAGTAGAAATGCATCTTTTTTTTTAAGAAAAGCAAAAATATTTAAAAAACTAGCATTTTTTATAGCATTTCTGTAATTTTGCGCCGAATTTATAAAAGATGCTGAATTTTTTTCTAAATCAGAAGTTTGAACTTTTTTCATAAAAGTATTTAATACTATATTTTTTTAAAACATTTTATTTAATGATTTTGATTATAATATTATGTTTCTATTGTTTTCTCCAAAAATATTTATAATGTATAATTTTTTCAAAATATTCGAAAAAAAAAAAGATACACCTTAAAGAAATGTTTTTTTTAGAAAAAAAATATGCATAAAATGTTTAATTTAATATTTTTTTATTTTGTTTTATATGTTTCATAGATCCAATCATTAAGTCCATGTTGGTTGCGTGCAATTTCGAATGCGTAAAACTTTATTAATAATAAAAAATATCTAATAAAACGCAATGATTACCTGTATTCTAGGAACTGCATAGAAATCATTAGTTATTGTTTAAACATTGTACCTTTTTCACCAAAAATAGTAGTTTTTTCTTCATATTCTCCATGTGAATCTATTCTTAATAATGTACCAAAATTATAGTCTTCAATCTAAAATAATATCATTGGCATTTTTTATAATCATATTAATGCTTTATTAAACCTTATTTTCATAGATCATCATGAATTTACGCCATCTTGCTTTATTTTCAGAAGATTTTATTTTATTTTCATCAATTAAAGAAACTGATTCTTTTGATGCATATTCCTGAAATTCTCTTATAAAATGATTATATATTTCGTGATCTACCCTTAAACACCTGTTAATATTACATATATTATTTTTATATACAAAAACCTGGTAAGACGTAATGTGCTTCCTTTAGTTCTTGTTAATAATTTCCAATAGACTTCTAAGACAATATAAGAACAGAAGTATAAAAATAGAGGATAATACGAGCATGTTCAACAGCTTTTACCGCGAACTAAGTTCATTTTTTGAATATTTTATATAATATAAAAAATAATTTATTTAAACCTGTTTTTCTATCTATAAAAAGCGATTAAAAATGAAAAAAAAAGGAATATATATAATTCCTTACATCCTCAACATTTTCAATAAGATATTTTTCCGATTTTGAAGTCATTTTTCCTTTATTTTTTTTAATTTTTATTTAATTTCAAAAAGCTCGGTTGTATCTGAGAACTTGTCTGACGTCAAAAAAAAGAGATGAAAATATTTTAACTAAAATACATAATATTTTTTATAGATTCTATGATTTTTTCAGTGGGAATAAAATATATGAGGAGATGATAGATATTGTTGAAAACAAGGATTTAAATTTGGGAGAAAATAGAGATTTTTTAGCTTCAGAAAATTTAACTGTTAATTCTCAAAATGAGGAGGAAAAAGTAGATGAAAATGAAAATAAAAGTATTTATTTTGAGAAAAAAAGCGAAGAAGATAATGGATATGTACCTTTTTTTGCGAAAAAACCAAGAAGATCGAATAATCCTCTTCATATTTTGATTCAAGAATGTTCTCGACAAGTATGTCTTAATATTATAAGAAAAAGGGTATATATTTATTTTATGGATTAGTATATTGTGAATTTTTTGAGTAAAAAGTCGGAATCTTGTCAAAGACAACTTATTTCCGATTTTGATAAGCTTAAAGATGATTTGAAATTATTTTGTAATTACGATGTTCTCGAAAATGCAAAAGAATCTATAATTTCTCAGGTAAATATTATTTAGATTTGTTTTATGTTTTTTTTTATATTTTATTTCAGAATGAAAAATTCCAATATGAGGATATTAATTTGGATTCTGAGGTTAAAAGATATGAGTGTTTATAAAGGTTTTCTGATTATTAAAAGATAATAAATCTTCGTTTTGATGAGAAAGATGCTGTTATAAAGTCTTTTTCAGATGCTATTGATGAATTATATTATGAAAATAGTAAAAAATCTAAAGATGTTACAGAGGAATTGGATCTAGATAGTATCATCTTTTTTATTTATTTTTTTTTTCTTAATGAAGGTCTAGGTATAGATAAATCTTTGAGAATTTGGTATGAGCTTGCAGCATCAAATCACATAAAAGATGATACAAAATGTTTTTTAAAAAATGTTCCTCGTGAACCTAAAAATATGGAACAGAAACGGAATATGTCTCGTAACCGTCAACGTTCTCGTTATCGTGATAAGAAGTATTCAAAAAATGTAGAAAATTCTCATTCTATCCATTATAGTGATTCTCGCCGGGGAAGAGGACGAAAAGAAATGAGGGAAAAGTTCCGTAGTTTACAGAAGGATCACAGCAATACTAGTAATTGTTCTTTGTCTATTCAAAAGAATTCCAATGAAAATTCTCTTAATAATTCCGCTAATCTTATTCCCGGATATATTCATCCTAATTTTCATCATCCTGGTCTCCCATATAATAATTATGTACAACAGAATTATATAGGTAAAATAATGTTTATAAAAATATTTTTTAATGTAAAATAGATTATAATCATATTCAAATGTCTGCAAATCATACCTCTTATCCGGTACAATATAATAATGCATATTACAATTATATAAACCCCCAGAATGTTCAATATGGGGCACCGTTAATGAATAATCAATACCAGAAATTGAAAAATTATTCAGAAATTAATCAATCTAATATTCCTATAACTTGGAATTCTCAAGAAAATATCTCATTTACTTCAGATCAGCAAGGAAGACATCAGCATTTGCCTCTTCCTTCAGATTTTATGCTTGGACCGATCGATGGTGCAAGAATTGTAATGCCAGAACCTCATTATGTATTGGGTGTTATTAAAGGCATGGTTATTAGAGATGGACAAGGGAATTTTGGAATAAGGTTTAATATATTAAATTTCTTATAATTTTCTAACTTTAGATTATAGCAAATATTCATTTATTCCAATTTAAAGGCTATAAATCTCAGAATAATCTGAAAATTCGGAAATTATATATCTCATTAAAAAAGGTGTAATAACTGATTATACACAATTTTTTTGATATTGTACAAATGGTGTTTGAAATTAATGATTTTACATGATAGAAATTGTATATATAACCTAAATTGTATCATCTTTAGAAAACCTTTCTTTTTTTAAAGTAAAATTTGCTATAAGATTATTTATTGATCATTTATATTTTGTATAATATTTAGTATGAAATATTTGAAATGTCAGAGGTTTTTATTATAGAATAACAATTGATCATTTCCGAAATTAAGTATTTTTAAAAATTCATTTTTAAAAGACAAAAATTTTATCTAGTTTTGATCTTTATTATTGAGATATGTTTTATTCGTTTTTTCATGCTCTTTAGAAATTAGTATTTTTTTCCTCCTTTCCATCTCATCTATTATAATTGTTATTATATAAAGTACAAGATAATATTCTTACTCCACATGCATTGCATACTAAATTATAAATTAGAAAAAAATAATATATTATTTAAATTAACTTACATGTTCCAGGTCCATCTGGACCTCGACGCCTTAAAGGAGTTTCCGTAGTATTGCATATATTGCAGTTCCAATCTTTGGGAAAAACTATATGTTTTTTTTCAATTTTTTTTGAAATTATTGGTGATGTAGATTTATTGTTTGTAGATGACAATGTTGTTATATCGTTTTCGTCAATCTATGTGAAATTTAGTATTGTATTTAAAATATATATAAATACCGTTTTTCTTTTTTGTGGAAGTACTGATTTTTTATTTCTAGAAATTATGTTTATTTTTTCTTCTGATTCATTTTTAAATGTTTTTGTATCTGTAATTGTTATTCGATATTGAAAATATAATTTTTCTGAACGTTTCCCAATTAGAATTTTTGACATAGCCTCGCATACTTTTTCTTTATCATTTGAATATTTTGATATAAAATCCCATAATTTTTGACTACAAGAAGAAATTTTTAAAGTAATTGGTTGGAATTGAGATAGGGAATCTTCAATATATATAAATGATATAAGAACCTAAATTATAAATAAATTTTCTATTATACGAATTAATATTTACTTCAAATGGCTCTTTAGTATCTAATTTTTCGATTATAATATCCTTAGGAAGTATCCATTTTTCTCCTGGATTTTCTTTAAATTCAAAAATAATTTCTGCATCTTTATAATTATTATTTTTCTTTTGTTTTGTTTTTGTAACTTTTTTATTATTATTTTTGTTTTCTAAACATTTATTTTGAAAAACAGATGATATGGTTATTTTTTCGTTATAATTAGAAGGTATTTGCGATGATTGAGGTGATGTCATATATAAGTTAAATATTTTTTTTTGTTCAATTGTTGCTTTCCCTGTCATGATTAAATGTAATATTTCTTTAAAATCTGGATTTAATGGAACAATTTTCAGTCGTTCTATGGCTTTATCTGTTTTTTCTAGTTTTAAAGGATCATTTTTAAAGATTTCTAAAAAATATTTTTCAAAAAAATCTAAATATTTGATTTCTGGTGTAAATGTTGAATAATTAGCTATATTTTCTGATTTTATAACATTAATGTCATTATTGGCACTATTAAATGTGTCTTTATTTTTGCATGAAAACAATGTATCCGTATTTTCAAGCTGTCTTGTACCTTCTATATTCTCACATGATAGATTATTATCTGTTTTTGTAACATATTTTACTAAATAAAATACTGTTTCTGGAAAAGAAAAAAGTTCAATATGTAATGTAAAATTTCCAATTTTAGAAATTTTTTGTTTAATATTTGTCTTTTCTATTTCATCATCCTGTTTTTTAGAACAATAGTTTTTTGAAAATTTTTCAAATATCAATCCTTGAAGAAGTGCTTGTCGTGATTGAGAGATACATGATGCAAGAACACCACTAATATTTCATAAACACTATCTTTATAGAAATATATGAATACCTCTCCTCTATTGTCTTATATTTATCATTATTTTCTTCTGAAATCACCTGAGGTTTATTAAAAATAGGTAATCCAAATCCATTAAGTATTTTCTGTCTTAGAGAATTGTTTTTTTTCGAAAGAAAATCACATCCTGTTAAATCTTGAGTATTTGAGCTGTTTTCATGCATATTCTCTGCTTTTTTATTCTTTTTTATCTCGTAAATCTCTTATTCCTTATCTTTATTTGTCGTATAAATCACGTGATTCAGAAACTTTCTAACCACTATATAAAAATGGGTATTATAAGTAAAGGATATTACTTTGTTTTAGGCCTTTCTATTAGTTATATTATTTTTATTTTAGCTCTTTTAGTGCCTTTTATTCAAAGAAAGTGAGTTTTTCTGTGAAAATTGGATAAAAAACTGATATTTTAGTGTTTTTTATCTTCATAAAATAAGAAGTTGTTCAAAAGGAGATGTCTTGGAGCCAGAATTGCTTGGATTTTCATGTATGTTATTCTAAATAATTGTTTAACAACTGAGGAAACTTATTGGCAAAAAGTTCGAAGAGTTGATCCTTTTTTTTTGAAAACATCTGATAATGAAAATATTTTTGTTTGGCATGTTTTACCCTATAATGTTTATTATAAAAATCTTTTAAAATTGTCTGAATTTCAAGAGGGAGAAGAATTGCATGATTTTTTTATTTCCTTATTATCAAAAAGTCCTAAATCAAAGCTTATAATTTATTGTAATTAAGAAAATTCAATATTCATAATTATTTAATTAAATTTTAGTTCATGGTACTGCTTGTAATATAGCAGCTAGACATCGTTTGAGTTTTTATAGAATATTAACTTCTTTTGATGATGTACATGTTTTTGCTGTTGAATATAGAGGGTTTGGAAAATCATCAGGTGAACCAAGTGAGGATGGATTAATTGAAGATGGAGTTTCTGTTGTAAAATGGGCAATAGATGTAGCAAAGGTGAATCCATCATCTATATTTTTAGTAGGTCAAAGTCTTGGAACTGCTGTTGCAATTGGAGTTGCTGAAAAATTATCAACTTTAAAAAATCCTATATTTGTAGGTCATTTAGTATCAATTGCTGGTTTTTCTTCTATAAGATCTTTATTAACTACATATAAATTGGGAGGCTATTTTCCAATCTTGTCTCCCTTGAAAATGTATCCTGGTATAAGAAAGCTTATTTTTAAATTTTTATATCATCCTTGGAATTCATTAGAAAGAATTCAAGTTTTTTCAAAAATATCTGAGAAAAGTGGCACTAAAATATTGTTTATTCATTCAAAAGATGATAGTCATATTGATTTTTATCATTCTTTTGAACTTTTTGTTGCTGCTGTTAATGCAACTGTTACTCGAGAAAATCAAACATGGAGGGATCTGGTCACCTTAAAAGAAAAGAAAGGTGAAGTATCTATTGTATCTAATCATGATAATGAAAGAATTACATATTTGCAGGTTGCATGGGGTGGTAAGTTTTAAAAAAATTAAAAAAATGCTTTTTTCTCATTCTTTAAAGATCATAATCAAATTATCCTTCATGATACTGTTATTTCTAGGCTAATTCATCCGCCAAGTTAGCTAAAATAGGATTTAATATATCTTGTATTTTTTTATTCTTTCAAAATATTTAAAATTTATTTTTGTCATTTTTTTCATTAGAAGTATATATTAATTTACATATAAAGATATTTATTTTAAATATATATATTCATTTATACATTAATCTCTATTAGATATAATTTTTGAGTGTTTTTTGGTCTTTTTTATAGAGTAAGAGATTTCGAAAATTTGAAATTTTTAGATTATATTTAATTTTTAAAAATTATGGTAAAAATCTGTTTAAATCTTATTAATAAATTCTAAATACTGTTAATAGATTAATAATAAAAACTATATTTTTTTATTTTTTGTATCAAAACGTTTGAATTTTGTTTTAAAAAGATGTTTTTTTTGTTCTACAAATATTAAATCTTCTATTTCTCGGAATAAAATAAGAAATACAAGTCCTGGGTCCCACAATTATGTTCCTGGTGTTAAAGGATATGCGCCTGATATTTATCCTCCAAGAAAAATTAGTTTTGAATGTAAAAAAAAACCGAAATATCCTGATTTGCATAAAACAGTTGCTGAACCAAGATTAAAAAACGAAACAAATACATGGAGATCCAAAATGAAAGAATTAAGACGTAGATATTTGACAGAATATGTTATGGAACAAAAAAAAAAGGACTTAGAGAAAATGCAGGAAAAAGAAAAGATAAATGAGATGATTAAAGCAGAGAAATTAACTCTTTGTTCAGAAAAACATCATAGATATTCTATACCGACAATTAAATCATTAATTGAAGATGAATATCCAATTGCTGATTCAAATAAATTGGAACGAATGAAACAAAAAAGAAATAATTATGAAATAACGAAAGATAAAGATAAAATAGAACGATTACGTCATTTTCTTACTTTGTATTCTCATTCCGAAAACTTTATTTCTTCTATGGAGGAATTAGATGATGCTGTGAATAAATCTTTTCAAGAAATTCCTACTGGATCTCCGCCAAGTTACAGTATTCAGTTTTTATATGATAAAAAAGAAAATTCCTTTTTGAATAGTAAGGATTCAGTGCATCCAGAGATTTTTGATGCGCTTTTAGGGACAGTTGATGGAGGCAAATTAGGACCAGATGAACTCATAAAACTTAGTAAAATACAAAATGGGGAAAAATCGAATATTGAAAATTAATATAATATTAAATATCTATACCAACACTTGTTTATATTTTGAATTTATACAATAAAATGATGTACATAAAAAAAAGATATAAATCTTTTAAAGAAGTATCTTTCATTATAATTTTTTTAGTGATAATATTTTAATCTATTAAGTAACAATCGTTAATTAATAGGGCACAAATGATATTTCACTATAACATAACAATACCTATAGAAGATCCATTTTTAACATCTAGTTCTCCTGTTTCTGTTATACCGGAATTTATATATTTTGCACGATAATTGAATAAATAATAATTTAGTTTCCCGTCTCCTGGACCAAATTTTTGATTTTCAAGGAAAAATGGGTTATCCATTAGTGTCAGTGCATTAAAAACGTCGAAATTAAACTATAAAAATATTAAAAAAGTAATTAAAAGAAAAAGTTGATGCATTTTTTGCAATAATTAAGCAGTCTTTCATTAAAAGATTTAATCTATCGACATATGTTTTAAATTCAATTTGATTCATATTTTTTTTAACACCGCATTCTAATGCATAATAAAATAGATATGCTGCATTAAGAGTTTTGTACTTTGTATTTGAAATAATACTAGAAGGGAGAGAATAAAATGAAAAAAAATCGGTTATTTTTCCTGTTGAAGGATCCTTTTATATTATTAAAATATGTTAAGATATAGTTAAAAAATACTTCAACAACATATGAAAAGAGTGTTTTTCCATCTTCGTTTTCTTCCTTACTTGGAATAAGCCAATGTTTTATTTCATCGTCAGAAAACATTTGAGAAAGGTCAAATTTTTTTAAAAAAGATTTTAATAATTTTGAGATTTGTTCAAGATCATCAATTGTTGCAGGCCTTAAACCAGGAGTTGATGTGTCTTGTGGAAGTTTAAATTTTTGAATTTGTCGTGTTATTGTAGAGTCTCTAGGTAAGGGAGAAAATCCTATATTATATAATTTTTGCCAATTAAGACTGCGATGATAATATTGGCATGAAGATATAGGACTAGGAAGTATAATTCCTGCTGTATATATGGCCTGCCAAATGCCTAAAAGATTACAGCGCCTAGTTATTTCTTTTATTAAAATAGGTGCTAATCTTTTTGATCTAAGTTTCTTATGTATACATAGAAAGTTTATTTCGCTGCAGTTTATAATATGATCTCTGATACGTAGAGAAATAGGTATTCCTGAAATAAAAGCAACTAGTTTTTGAGATGCACTGACACGTACTCCAACATGCCAGTTTTTATAAAATCCAGGTGGTTTCATTGCCCTAAATTATTTAGAAAAAAAAAGACATATAATATGAAAAAAAACCATGTTAAAAATGATGTTGAGTAATCAAATCGAAACATTGAATCATCATCTTCAACGTAATTATTTGTAAGAAGTTGGTATAGCTCTGTTAACTGAATAATTTATAAAACGTGAAATTTTTTATATGAATTGCATACCTCTTTTCTATCATCAAGATCTAGAGTAGTCCATTCGAACTCTTTTAAAAGCATATATGGCTCTTTATTAACTTTTTCAAGATCTTTACTATCATCAATAGGACCTTCTTTTGTAATTTTCTCATCTATAAAGAGTTAGTCTGTAAATGCCACTTTTAATTCTTAGATATTACCAAAAGAAGATACTGGTTGTGTATTCCAAAATTTATAGTCGTCCATCTTTTTTTTTGTAGGTTTTAGTGAGAGTTCACTTAATAATTCAGAAACTTTTATTTGTTTTAACATTTTTTTAGGTGTAGTTAGTTCTTCTGCATCTCGATGACAATTTTCTTGCAACTTTGCTGAACTATTAGACAAATTTTGTTCATTAGATGTACCAAAAGATTTGTTATCAGTGTTCCATAAATATTGAAAATTTTTACATTTCTATAGTTGTTTAATCTTATCCAAGAAAATTATGATTATTCTTGTACTTTTTTTTTTTGTATTGCACATTGTTCTTTATAACATGGTGTTTCTTTAGATGTTTTGTTATTTGATTGATTATTCTCCATTCTAGTTTTTTTTTTTGAAAAAAGAACTGACAAATTCCAAAAATATAAGAGATATTACTTAATATAAATCCTTAAGGATATTTTATTTATATTTTTTACTTATATATATATATTGATGTAGTTTTAAAATTTGAATCTTAAAAAAAATCAAAAAAAAGATTTCTTAGTCAAAAATTATCCTTTTTTTTCGTTGAAAAAAATATATCATATAATAAAGCCTCTATAGAGACTTATTAAATGTTCTTTAAGACGAAAATAGTATTTATTCTCTATATTTTTTGTTTTTATTTTTTTTTGAAGTTAGGTCGATAGTAAAGGCTCTGTACTGACCTATGCGATGTTTGAAAAAAAGCAGAAAAAATAAAGTTTAGCGTTTTGATTAAGAAGGCATATAATTATGCTTAGAAAAGTACTTTAGTGCTTCTTTTGAACGCTATTAATAAGTTTTTTTGCTTTTTTTCTGAAAAAAATGGAAAATATTCAAGAAGTTCCAAATGAACAGGAATTGGAAACATGGGAGGAAAAAGAATTATATATGATTGAGATGTTGCATAGTTTGACACTTAAGGTGAAGGTAAAGAAGATGGAAGCTAAACTTTATCGAAAGCGGGAGTTTGTATGTTTTTTTTAAGTGATATTTTTTGTTTTAATATGTTTAGGATTTGCAACATTATTTATCAAATACCCCATGTGAAGATCTATCTCAGTGTGAATGGCAATTATCTTTGTTAAAGTTGATGAAACTTCGTCAGAAGAATGGTTTTTTTTTTTTTTTTATTGTTTGTAATTGATTAATTTTGTAGATCAAATTTGTCAGGAGATTAAATGGTATCAAGGTCAGATAGACACATGGAAAGCAGAATTGTCAGACCTGAGGCTTCATAAATGTTCTTTTTGTTTTTTTTTTTATTATTTTCCTTTAATTTTTATTAGTAAAATCTCGAGGTTTTATGCAATGGCTTAAACATCTCTCTGATAAGTCACCGTTTATGTGTAGGAAATACCGTTCACAAACGGAGGTTTGTTTCTATGTCTTTTATTATTCTAACTTCAATAGCTTCCTGGAATTACTGGAATCTGATTTTTTTTTGTATTGCTTTTTTTTTGGAAATTATATCTTTTTATGTCATTTGTTTGATTTTTATTATTTAATGATGAGTTGAAAATTGCATTAAAGTTTTCAAAAAGTATTTGAATTTGGTATATTTTAAATGTTTTTTTAATGATTAATGAAATAAGTTTTTTAGTAAGCAATCATTCTTAGATATATGAAAAAAAAACGAATTTGATGCTGTTTCATAATGGAATTTTTGTGTTTTAAATGTTTTTTGTGATTAAAATAATTTATTTTTTTTTTATAAATGTGATTTTGTATATTTCATGATTAACGTTTGAAAAAATATAATAGTAAAATATATCTATTATATTATAGCATTTATTGATAACTGGTAATTCCCTATAGATGTTTTATTTTCTTTTGAATATTTGAGAAGTTGATTATAAGCTTTTATTATTTTTTAAATTTGAGTTTAATCTTTTTTTTTCTAAGAATTTAATGATAATTCATATATATTTAAACATCAATTTCCTGTTCAATTATTGTTTTTTAATTAAAATAAATATGTTTTTTAATTTTTAAAATTTTCATTTTGAAGATATAATTTATATTAAAATATTAAATATATTTAGAACTTTTATCAAAATTAAGAAAAATGTTATAAATTTTTTAAATAATTAAAAAATGAAAATATTTTATTACAATTCAATTTCACTTTAAATGTTAAAATATTCATTTTTAATATAATTTATCTTAATATTTTAAATTTCAAAGAAAATATAGTTTTCTATTTTAAAATATTTGAAAATTTTAGAATTATTCAAATTTTTCTATTCAATTCTCCAATTCACTTTATTTTGAGAAAAGTATACTCTTAAAAACTAAATCAATCATTTTATTTAATTTTTATACATTTTTAAAACTTTAATTTTAATCATAATTTAAAAAACTGATTATATCTTTAATAATACTTAAAATTTAAAACTAAATACAAACTTAATTTTAAAAAAATACTTTATGAGTTCTAAAGATAGAAATAAATATAGAAAAATATTTAATTTTCTCTAGGCAATCTCACATGTCGATATATTATATATATATATATCTTTTTGACCTTTAAAAAATTAATTAATTATGGGATCATACAACTCTAGATGATCTTTGAAATATTTTAAACATTTCTATATTTTTTTCAGAAAAAAAAAAGACTATAAAATGGCTTTTCATTCATATAAAGTTTGTTATTAAGAATTTTAATAATTATTATAATTTTGATGAATAAAGGATGCTATAAGAGCTTTAAATACACTTCAAACGAATTCTAAAGTGCTTAAAACTATAGAAAAATCTAAAAAAATATTAAAAAGTGAATCATTATCACAAATGATTGAATGGTTAGATAGAATAAGATATAAGGTAAAAGAGACGACATAAGAGTTAAAAATTATAAAAAAAAAGTCATAGATTAATGACATTGAAAAATTAAATGTTATTCACGTTACTGGAACTAAAGGAAAAGGATCTACATGTGCATTTGTGTCATCTATCTTAGAAGAATTTCGATCTCGGTATGGGAAACCATTTAAAACGGGATTATATACGTCACCACATTTAATATCTGTAAGAGAGAGAATTAGAATTAATGGAATTCCTATTTCAGAAGAATTGTTTACAAAATATTTTTTTGAAGTTTGGAACCGTTTAGAAGAAACAGCTATTTCTAAGAGATTGGATCCAAAGATTAAACCATCCTATTTTGTTTATTTGACGCTTATGTCATGGCATGTATTTATTTCAGAGAAAGTGGATACTTTAATTATGGAAGCAGGTATTGGAGGAGAATATGATTCTACAAATATTATTCAGCGTCCTACTGTAACAGGTATTACTAGTTTAGGGATAGATCATGTTTCAGTATTGGGTGATACTATTGAAAAAATTTCATGGAACAAAGCAGGGATATTTAAAGAAGGTGTACCTGCGCTAACTGTTCAACAACCGATAGAGGCTTTAAACATATTAAAAAAAAGAGCTTTTGAGCGCAAGGTAGGTTTTATTTCCTTTAAAAAGTATACTAAAAATAAAGTCACCATTTTCCGTTATTAATGTTAGTTCGGATTTAAAAAAAATTAAACTTGGTTTATCTGCTGATTTTCAATATATTAATGCGTCACTTGCACTTTCACTTGTTTCTCATCATTTATTTCGTTTAAATATTTTAGATGAAAATATTTCATCTGGAATATCTGATAGTATAAAAGCAGGCCTTGAAAAAGCTTCATGGCCTGGAAGATGTCAATTGTACAAAGAAAATAATATCTCTTGGTATTTAGATGGTGCTCATACACTTGAAAGTATAAAAGAAGCTGTTATTTGGTATACAAATTCTATATTTTTGTCAAATAATTCTTCTAAAAAGTCTATTTTGATATTTAATCAACAAACTCGAAATGCTATAATGTTATTAGACTGTTTATATAATCAAATGATGCAAAAGAAAACGTGTAAAAATCCTTTTGATATAATAATATTTTCAACGAATCTCACTTGGAAAGATGGAACGTATAGTCAAGGTAATCTTTATTATACTTTTTACACTTTTATAAAGATTTAGATTTGATAAATCTTAATTATTCTATTGAGGAATCCAAAAGCCTCAAATTGCAGTATAATTTAAAAGATCATTGGATCAAATTAGATAGTTATGCATCTATCAATATTGCAAAAAGTATAGAGGATTCTGTAAATATAGTTCGTTCTCATGCTTCTTTCTCTGATGTTAATGTATTCGTTACTGGTAGTTTGCATCTAATCGGGGGGCTTTTAACAGTTCTTAATGTTCCAGTGTCCTAATTAAAATTTGTTATATAAGATATCATTTAGTTTTTAGTTACATATTTTTATAGTTTTTTGCACAAATATAGGGTCAATTTTTAGGGAATTGAGTATTAAAAAGAAGTATGCATATTTCATGGTTTTTTTTATTATGAAATTAATTACTTTATAATTAGATGAATTTTTAATTCGATTGAAATTATATTTAGTTTTCAACAATATACTAGAAATCCAATTAACATATATAAAATAATACAACTTATTATGGAATACTAGCTATATGTCATGTTTTTATCATTAAGTGATTAAATTATATTTATTAATCTTTTAGACATTCTTTTTTAAAAAAATAAGGGAATATAAAATTATTTATAAATTAATTATTTTTGGAATATAATAAATAATGATTAACGAATTGATTACTTATGCTTTTTTAGAATCTATTGATTATAATTAGGTTTTTTAATATTTTATTAAATTTAATCAGGTATATTAAAATATTTATTTTTTTTTAAAAATTTCTATCTGATGAAGTTTATTAAAAAATATCAACTAGAAGCTGTTTCTGAATATATGATTAATTTAATAAATACTGATTTTTAGAAATTTTAAAATTTTTAAAAATAAATATTTAGAATTATACTGATTAATAAACAGGAAATTGTTCTATTATGAAAAATTATCAACATAGAAAAATATTTATTTTTAATTATTTTTTAAAAAATTAAAATTATATCTATTATATAAAAAACTTTATAAAACTAAGTGTATTATTGTAGCTTTAAAATACACAATTCATAAAATTTAATATTTATCGACTTTTAAAAAATATTAACATGAAATAAATTGACTTATTAAAAATTATTTATACAAGCAAAAATACGAAAAATAATCATAAAACAATATTTTTTTGTCTTTTTAATTTAATTTACAAAGCGAATAAAAGGTATATAAAAAAATAAAAATAAAAAAACTAATAACAAATAATGATATATCATATCTTAAAAAAATTATTTAATGATAAAGCTTTGCCGTTGTTTCTTTTTTCTTACGAATAAAACGTGTTGCTAATAACAAACTAATAAAAGAAACAAGGCTAAACACACACGAGAGCCATAAAAAGAAAAAACCCTTTAGACCCTCCTCGCTCTTGACTTTAAGATAACTTGCTTTATCTCGAATTAAGGAGTTTAATTCGAGATATTGACCAGTTACGAGGCCTGATCCTAAAATCTGAACAAGTGTCGTAACGCCAGAAAGAACAGAAGTAAATACTGCTGTTGATCCAGCCAAAGTAACTATAACTACAAAAACAAATGTCGAGAATGACAAAATCATTCCGAGAACAAGTAGTGCAAGTGCACTAACAAAAACATCAGTATAAAAATTATATTAAATATTCAAAATTTGTTTAATTTTTGAATACAAAAAACTTACCTGTAACTAGTAATTTGAAGCCTTTTATGATAAGAGCTAGAACCAGAAGGAATCATAACCCTGGCATTTCTTTTAAGCCTAGCCTTCAACAATCTTACTGAATTGAAGTAATAATCAAATCTAGGCTTGGAACAATAAACAAACTTCATATCACTATTAGATTCACAGTGGTTCCATAGATAAACGTAGTAATAGTTAGTCAATCTAAGGAAATTAATAAAAAATAGATTTTAAACAATTAAAGGATTCTGTGAGTATTGCACTCATCCCAGACATAAAATCCCATTCCAGACATATAAAACTCCATTCCATAAACATTAAATTCCTTTTCCTCCTATTCTCCGCCTATAGAAACACATATCCATCTATATTTCTCCATTTAAACACTTACCCGACACTATTTGCTGGCGTAGAACCTTCATTATGAGGAACACCTTCATGTTGTGCGAAATCCGTTGCATCAATCTACATAATTCCTGTTAATCCATCTCAAAAATCCTCACTTATATTATACTTTAAAGACGTAATTATGATCTAAATAAGGATTACGTCTTACACCGGCAAATATCGTAAAAGAAATTGAAACAAGTGCAACTGAAATAGCCAACAACGGCAAGGCCGTCCGAAAGAAACGTATTGCCCAAACACCCATTTCTAAATTCAATAATTTTCTTGACTCCTTTTTTCTCGTATAAATATTAAACTATTTTCCGGGAGTTTCTTCAAAATTAAAGATATATGATACTGCATACTTGTTAAAAGATATTAAAAAAGAGAGTTTATGAGGGTTAAACTCTATATTTTCATGGACGCAACAGCGTATAAAATAAAAAAATTCCTAAGACTCCGAATCCGGTGTGAGAAAAGATGTCTAGTGACAGTAACCGAAGAAAAAAACGCGTATCGAGTAGGTCAGAGCACAACGACAATAACTACAAAAAAAACGAGAAATCAAAAAAGAGATAATTAAAGAAATTTATAAGGAAAGATAATAGAAGATTAAGAAAGAGAAGAGTAAAGTTAGTTAGGAAGGTTTTTGAAGGAAAATTTTTGGATGAAAAATGATGAAAAAATAGGGGAGTTTATATCAGGAGGAGAAACGTCTATGTCTAAAGTTTTGAGAGAAAAAAGAGTGTGTTTAAAACACATTAGACTAAGAAAGCAGCGATATCGGAGGAACTGAGGGCTTTTATTGAAAAAAAAACGGAAAAATTCTATAAAAAAGATGGGGCAGATACAAAGTCGAAAAGAAGAAGAAAAAATAGATACAATAGGATTTTCAAGTAGGTTTGATAGTAAAGGAGTAGAAGGATTATGTAAAGGAGGCCAAGGGATTAATAGAGTTCAAAAGAGTTTATCTTTAAGGAGTTATGAAGGAGGAAAGAAGGATAAGATGAAAAATACAGAAGGAATAGTGGAAGCGGTAGAAAAAACAATGGAAAATTTAAAATTAAAAGAAACATCATTAGATGAACAAATTTTTGAAAAAGGATCGGAACATGAATTGTCAGAACGTGCAGCAACAATTGGTGCATCAGCAACGGATGCCTTACCATTTAAAAATCATGCGCATACTAGGGGCTCTATACCATTTTCTTTCTTTGAGAATATTAAAACAAAGAAGAATAATGGTCAAGATAAGGAAAACCAAGTGAATCACCAACTTTTAGAAACATCAATTACCCAACCATCATTATCTATTCTTCAGCCAAAAGATACCATCCTTATAAAACGTGAACGAGATTCTATTTCGGATACAATAACTCCGGTTAATTCTTTAAATCTTAATATGGAAACATCATCTACATTTATGTTTTTTCCTTCTTCATATTTATCATTTAAGAATCTGGATGTAGATGATATGATACAAAGACTATTGGATGCAGGATATTCTGGGAAAGTTACAAAAGCAATATGTCTTAAGAATGCAGAGGTTTTTGCTATTTGCCAAGCAGCACGTGAAATATTTTTATCTCAACCTTCTTTATTAGAACTTACTCCTCCTGTTAAAATTGTTGGAGATGTTCATGGTCAATATGCAGATTTGATTCGTTTGTTTGAAATGTCCGGATTCCCACCATCTGCAAATTATTTATTTCTTGGAGATTATGTAGACCGAGGAAAACAAAGCCTTGAAACAATCTTATTATTATTATGTTATAAAATTAAATATCCAGATAATTTTTTTCTTTTAAGAGGAAATCACGAATGTGCTAATGTTACAAGGGGTACTTATATTAGCTTTTGGCATATTTTTATCATTGCTAATGATATTTAGTTTATGGCTTCTATGATGAATGCAAACGAAGATGTAACATTAAAATTTGGAAGACATTCATTGACGTCTTCAATACTTTACCAATAGCATCAATTGTTGCTTCAAAAATATTTTGTGTACATGGAGGATTATCTCCCTCACTTTCATATATGGATGAAATTCGACAACTTGAGCGGCCTACCGATGTTCCTGATTATGGCTTACTTAATGATCTTTTATGGTCTGATCCTACAGAAACAACGAGTGGGTGGGAAGATAATGAGCGTGGCGTAAGTTATTGTTTTGGAAAAAACGTTATTCAGCAATTTCTTCAAAAACACGATTTCGATCTAATATGTCGGGCACATATGGTTGTAGAAGATGGATATGAGTTTTTTAATGAGCGTACATTAGTTACTATATTTTCAGCGCCAAATTATTGTGGGGAATTTGTATATTTAAATTAATTATTATTATTATTATTCATGTTATTTTATAGGATAATTTTGGCGCAGTAATGTCTGTTTCAGAAGAACTTTTATGTTCATTCGAATTGTTAAAACCATTAGATTCTCATCAGTTGAAACGAAAAATGAAAAAAAGTCGCCGGAATGGGTATTTTTATTTCTTTTTTTATTTCTTAAAGACCTTGTCTCTAATAATTTATATAGTTCACATATTCACTTATCTCCTCCTGCACATCAATACCCTCAGTCGTTTTAATTCGTGTATCTCTTTATTATACTTACTATTTTTTATCGTTCTTTATTGTATTCATGAAAAATTAAGGTTAGTTTTAATAGCATCAAAAGTTACTGTATACAGTTTTTGCACCTGCTCCTAACTTTTGAAAGGAATTATTGATTTTATAACAATTTGGTTTTTATTAATTTACACATGTATATACTTTTTACTTGCATAACAGATACATGTCAATTATAAACTATTTTATTTTTCATCTTTTTTCCTTGAAATGACTTATATATTCTCCTTTGAAATACCATATTACTCTAATATTCTGATTAATTAGATCATAAGAAACTAATATGATTTTATCGAGTTTTTAACTACATAAAAATCTTTAGCATATCAAAAATATTAAATGCAGAAATCTTCAGAAAATACAGAGAAAATAGCCTGGAAACCTTCATCTTGGAGATACAAGCATATAAAACAAAATGTAATATATGAAAATCAAGATGCACTTAAAATGGTGAGTCTAATTGAATTATAAAAACATATAACTAATTAAAGACTGTAAATAAATTGAGGTCATTGCCACCACTAGTTCATTTTCAAGAGGTATTTTTATTATAAAGTCTTTTTTATTATTTACATTTAGATTTTGCAATTAAAAAAACAACTTAAAAATGTTGCACTTCATAAATCTTTCTTATTCCAAGGAGGAGATTGTGCAGAATCTTTTAATGCATGCACTTCTGTAATATGGAATATTCTATCGATAGTTTTGTGACTTTTGAAGGATTTAATTGATTCCAAGTTAAAAGTTATTCTTCAAATGAGTATTATTTTGATTTTAAGTATTTTTTTGGAATAAATAGGCTTTTCTTACATAAAAAGACATTAATATTCCTGTTGTAAATATAGCTCGTATAGCAGGTCAATTCTCAAAGTATTTGATGCATTTTTATATGATAAAATCTTATAATTTGTAAGACCAAGATCAAAGTCTACAGAAATTATAAACGGAAAAGAAGTATTATGTTTTAGAGGGGAATGTATCAATGGTTACTCTTCAGATGAGCGAAAACCGGATCCAGAAAGGATGTTAAAGGCATATTTTCATTCTTCAACAACTCTTAATTATATACGTTTGCTCTCATCTTCTAGAGAAGACGGTTTATATACACTATTAGAGTCAGATTATTCTTTTCTTCTGGATAATAATTTAGGGAAAGAATGTTTTACAAACATTAAATCCTTTGATTTGTCAAATTTAAAAAAAATAAACGGATTAGATAGCAATTTTTTATTAAAAAAACCATATATTTTTACAAGTCACGAAGTATAATATATATATTGGTTACTTTAATGATTGATATAAGCTCTAGGGCCTATTGTTGGAGTATGAAGAATGTATGACACGAAAAATAAGAGATCCTGAAACAAATGAAGAAAAATGGTGGAATTTAGGAGCTCATTTTTTATGGATAGGTGATAGAACAAGAGACATTGATGGTGCACATGTGGAATATTTTAGAGGCATTGAAAATCCAATAGGTTATTAGAAAAGCCGCAAAAAATAAATTAAACTAAATATAGGCATTAAAATTGGCCCAACATTGAAACCTGATGAATTAGTCAGATTATTAGATATTGTAGATCCTAATAAAGAATTAGGGAAAGTTACTTTGATATTCAGATATGGTTATGATAAGGTATATTAAAAATCAATTCTTACATAATAATAGTTTTAGATTAAAACATATTTTCCACAACATATTAAAGCAATTCAATCTTCAGATCATAAAGTTATATTCGTATGTGATCCAATGCATGGTATAACTTTTTTAGTTAATTGCGAATTTTAATATTAACTAGGAAACACATTATTTTCTACTGAATATCCTAGTTATAAAACAAGGAAATTTTCTCATATTTTACTTGAACTTAAATTATGTTTTAATATCTGTAAAGCTTATGGTTCTCACTTAGATGGTGTTCATTTTGAATTAACTGGAGAAGAAGTAACTGAATGCTTAGGAGGTAGTATGCAACTTGAAGATAAAGATCTTCCCAAGACATATAAGACACTCTGTGATCCAAGGTAATTGTAAAGATAATAATATTTAGATTTAATCTTTTTTTTAAGACTCAACTATAAACAAAGTTTAGAAATAGCATTCTTAATTGCAAAATATTGGAAAAAATATCAAGATCCAGCTTCATCTGCATAAAATGTAATTTTTTAATATAACAATCTATTATTGTATATATTTACACATTTCTAAATAATAAATGTTTTTTTTATAATCAACAAGGTAAAATATCACTAAAGGTTTAATGACTACATATCTATTTGTTAGAATTCAAACTATAAAAATGCTAAAAAATAAACCCATGTTAGAAATAACAAAGAATTTCATATGGTATTATATATATAAACACATGCCAATACATGACCTATATAATTGTAATCAATAGCATCATGCATACATTTTGGATTTTGCTCTAGTGCTTCCGGAATGCGCTGAATCAGAATGCGAATAAAATTCAATCATTTCCTTATCTGGTATTTTCATTGCTTCTCTAAACCGTTTCCTACATTTGATTATATATATTTTTCTTTCTATATATCTCAACATACCCAATAGCTCTTAAAACCTCTTCATTACTTGTTGATCGAGTCCAAAGACCCAAGCGTACAAATCCTTTTCGAATATTCACTACCACGCCCATCACCTCATTATCCCCTTCATTTTCTAGTGTTTCTCCAATCGCTGCTAGCATCTAATTTTGTTAAGCATATATAACTAAATATATCTACCTACAATATGCAACCATAATTCATCGATATTGACAGATCTTCTATCTCTATTATTATATGACCATCTTCCACCCCTTTGATTCTGCTTATCTTCCCATTCAGGCCTAACTCCTGTTTTGAACAAATGGTAATCACTTTTGGGTGGCAATTGCGATGCTTTAGCAATGTTATTATAAATCCTAACCCTAACTTAGTAATGTAGAAGATCTACCCAGTGATCTAACCCCCAGAACTCCTCAACACTATCAAACGTAATCACTTCTTTTAAACTATCCGCCCAAGCATCTGTTGTATTTGCTCTTTGACCTGGTGTTAGAGGCTTAGTAAACCAAAGCGTCCATTTATGCATAAGTGGATGTTTAACTGTAAAATTCTTCGAATTATGAAAAACCGTTACAACCGATGATACATTTGAACTATTTAAATTCTCTGAAGAATCAATAACATTTGATGAAACCCCATTTCTTAAAGAATCCTTATTTTCACTTTCACAAGGATCATTCTCTTCATCTTCTACTTTATTCTCCTCATTTTCCTTCTTTTCTAAATCAATTTTGGAGATCTTTTTGATCTGATTTTCTATTTCATCTTTTTCAACTTCTACTGAACTTTCAATTTCTGTTTTTTCTGGAAGATCCTTCTTAGTATGTTCCTCCATTCCTTCAAAACTGTTCTTATTTATTTAATTCATTCTAATTGGTTAAATCTTACTTTTTTATATTTTTTTTCTTAAATTGCTATTTTTTTAATGTCAAACTCGATAATTTAAAAAAAAGTCTAAAAACTTAATTTTGATTCTTAATTTTTTTTAAGAAAAATCTACAATTATTTTTTTTTAAACCTGATCTTTTTAACTTCTTTAAAAAAAGTTAAAAAACCTTTTAACTTTTTTTAATCTTTTTTTTAATATTTTCTAAAACATTTTCTAAGGGTTTATTAAAAAATATCTAAGGTTCAATCGAATATCTTAAAATATTAAAAAATAAATTAAACTAATTTATTTTTTAATAAAAATATAAGAAATCAGTTAAGAAAAGGCTCATTTATACTTAAGAAATACAGAGGGCCTTTATTAGAAGGTTTTATTTCTTAAATTTATATTTTTAAATTACTCGGAAATGAAATGGCAGAGTAATAAACATGAGGTTAGAAAAAAGATAAAAAAAGTAAAAGATTAAAAAGGTTAGGAAAACGAAAAAGAATTGGAAATTAAAGGGTATATAAAGGGAATTAGAGTAAGAGAAGAAAACTGATGAGTTTGAAAAAGGGAAAAAGAAGATTCGAATGATTATGAGTTAGAAGATCTTTCAGATAAAACTACCCTAACAGAATTTTTTAAAAAAGTATGAGAGTTTATAAAAGAGAAGAATGGCTTATAGGATTCAGATTGAGGATCTTCGCAATATGATTTCTACTATTAAGGAAAATGTACAACAAATTGAACAGCTACATCAAAGATTATTGAATGAGATTACGGAAGAACAGATAACATATTTGCATCAACAGTTGGATGATACGAAGGCACGGACTCGGCATATACAGAATTTGGTTCGAGATGATATTAAAATTTTAGAAAAAAAAAATAAACAATCAGCGCAAACAGCCGATTTGCAAGTTCGACTAACACAGACGAGTAATATTAAAAAAAAGTTCTTAGAATCGATTCAAAATTATTCAAAAGTTGAGAATTCATTTAATCAACGATATCGGCAGAGATTATGTCGTCAAATAGAGACAGTAAATCCAAATATGACGCAAGAAGAGATCCATGTTGCACTAAACGATGATCAAGGGATGCAAATCTTTAGTCAAGCAGTAAGAAATAATATATTTATAAATCAAGATTAAACTGGATAGTTGTTGCGAAGTAATCGACATGGCGAAGCACGTATTGCTTTACAAGAAGTACAAGAACGGCATCAAGATATTAAAAAGATAGAGCAAACAATTATGGAATTAGCAGAATTATTCAATGAAATGAATATTTTGATAGAACAGCAAGATGAACCGCTTCAAGTTATTTCACAACAAGCAGAGACCGTTTATACAAATATTGAACAAGGTGTTCAACATCAAGATAAAGCAATTGAAAATATACGTGCTGCGCGACGTAAACGGTGTTATTGTTTTGGGTATGTTATTTCTTTTATATGTAATTATATATTAATAGCTTGAAAGATTAGTCGTTTTAATATTAATTGCAATTAGTGAGTTATATTTATTCTCTAACATAATATTTATAATTTTTTAGCTATTGTTATTATTATTGTCAAATGTATTGGAGGCGTTTGCAAAATATAATTTTCATAGAATTTATAATACATTTTTTAGGTTATAAAAACTTTATCTTAAAATAATTCATATTTATTTTTCCTTTTATTTTTTAATCGTAAAATTAATATTTAATTTTTCTTTCTATATATCTTAGATACTAATCATATTTCTTCTTTTTACATATTTCTTTTATATTTCCTTTTAAATAAATCTTTTGCAATAAAACCTTTTTTCTTATGTATAACTCCTAATCATCCTATTTAAATCTCATTTCTTTAAACATCATAAATATCTTATATTTCATGTTTGATATATCTACATATAAAATCTACGCATCTTGCGCCCTGCATATCTATCATTGTGTTGTTTCGCGCTCTTGCAGAGAGCTAATTTTACTATTAATTTAGCTGTTTAACTAACTACAGTCGCAAGGATAAGGGTCTCTATGACAGTTTTTTATATAGAAATACTAACTTTATGTGGGCGCTCTATAAAAAGTTTAAGGTTAGTTTTCGGTTAAAACTTTCTTAAAATGTGGAGTAAGCGTGGGTTAAGCAAGGGTTAAATTCATATTAAACGAATCTTAAACGTAAATTAAGAAAAATAAACCTATACGCTTCTTCACAAATTATATTAATCTTTGAAGCTATTACATGCGTATTTAGACAAATGGTTTAGCGTATTCTGCATATTTCACCACCTCAGGAAATATCTGCTTAAACAAAATTCACCGTGCGCTTCGAATGAGTCACTGCTCAAAGCCTAATGTGCGGGACCGTCACAAACATTTCCTCCAGTATCAATGCGAGACTCTAAAGCATCGTTCCTGGTCAACTCCTCACCTCATATAAGCGGATGACATATAGAATGTCTCCTTACAACTGCCACGAGGCGGTTTATAGGGACACGAAATCATCAAGACGCGTATAGTGTAATTACAGTACGCATACAATACGCATATACTTGCTGGATAAGGTGCCTAGGCAGGAGATAGAGTGTTAACTTCGAATTTGATATTAAATATAAAATATTTTGTTTGGCAGAACAAAAGATGCCTGTCAAAAGTATAATTCCCGATTCATGTTTACGAGCAAATATTGCGAAACAACGTAGGCCATCATTACCCTTATCTCCAATTTCAGGTGAAGGAACTGGGGAGTTTAAGAAGCGTAAAGAATCTTGCATAAAAAACACGCAATCATCAATGATTCAAGACGATTATAGGGAAGAAACAATAGCATATATGAAAACTATGGAGGTTGGTATTTTTAAAATAGTATAGTAAAGTGTTAAAAAAACCTTTAGAAGGCAACACTAGCATCACCCAAAATGATGGATTTACAACCAGAACTTGAATGGTATATGCGGCCATACTTGATTGATTTCATTCTTGAAGTGCATTCTGGGTTTCATTTACAACCCGTTACATTATATTTAACTGTAAATCTAATTGACCGGTATACATCTAAGAGAGTTGTTTTTAAAAAACATTATCAGTTACTTGGATGTGCTGCATTATGGATTGCAGCTAAATTTGAAGAACCAAAGGATCGTGTTCCAACCTTAAAAGAATTATCTACCATGTGTTGTGATAGTTATCGCGAAGAGATGTTTGTTCAAATGGAAAGTCATATTATAAAAACATTAGATTGGATGATTGGGCATCCGACGGCTTTTACATTTCTTCAGATGATGACTATATATGCAAATTTTCCAGAAAATATAGTAACACTTGCACAATTTTTCACTGAACTTGCTTTATTTCATCGTGATTTGATATGTTTACCAAGTACGGTAGCAGAAGCATCTCTTTTTCTTGCACAATCAATTTTACAGCCGAAGAAATATTATATGATTTCCTCTTCAGATACTTTTGCATGCATTAATACATTTCACTCTCATCTTAATAATATTTCAGATGTTATTCTTAAAAAATATTCACATATTGGTATCAAAAAGATAATTAGTGATTATCTTTCCTCAATTTCATCAACACGCACTTCTTTACAAGTCAATTCCCCTCATACGCCTTCTCCACATAGACATTCTCGACATTCTCAATTTTACCTTTGCATCAATAATCATACTTCGGAAACAATTGCTGATCAATTTGGAGATATACAGAAAAGTGAAACTGGTCTTCCTACACCACCTGCTGATGATAATGAATGCAATCATTATGCAGATGTGAGTCCTATGACTTGATTTTTTTAGATATATTTTTACAACTATCATGCTTTAATATCGTTTTTGCGCCGGAAGGTTAAATCTATCTGGATATGTTTCGCTTGATATTTATTGATAACATCTTATATTTACATTTTTTCATATTTAACATTCATATATATATATATATATATATATCAGTTGGCCATTTAGCGTCTATCTCTCTAATGCATTATTTGTTGCATTTCGGTTTTCGTTTGAATATTATATATCATTAATAAAAGCAATTCAATTTTCTATTTTATTTTTTTCTATATTTTCTCCTTAATTCCTCTAATGTAAGACTGGGCCGAAGCGGGCTCAAGTTCATCGAAAATCATGCTTCATCAAACTTTATATTTATACACATCTAAAGATGAGTTTGTTCTCGTTCCTGAAAGCAAATCAGGAAGCTTACTTGTGATTGACCGGCTAAATGGAAAATTGAATTTACATCGTTGTCTTTATATAAATTTTTGACATTTGTTAATGATTTAAATAGAAAGAGATACTTATCCTATTCCAATAAATCATGAAATCCTTCGTATTTATGGAATTCTTGGGATAATACGGTTAAAATATGGTTTTTTTATATTAAAATAACAATATTTATTTAATTAAAATAGACAAATATTTAATTATTATAACAGAAAGAGAAATTGTTGGAAAAATTGATCAAAACGATATATTTCGGATTAAATCAGTTCGTCTTATGTCTTTAAAAAACAAATATAAAGTTATTATTGATTTCTTTTTAAGTAAGTTTTAAAAATAACCGGTTAATAGGATCATGAAGAAGTGGAATATCTTAATTTAATAAAAAAACATTTAAAAACAGGAACATTTTATTTCTCATATACATTTGATATAACAAATACAATACAAAGGCAGATAGTATTAAATACTAAATCTCCATCATGGGAAATTGTAAGATCATTTGTAATAATGTAAAAAAATTATTAAGATTAGGCGGATGAACGATTCTTCTGGAATAAGTTTATTCAGTCCGATTTGATTGGCTTAAGAGAATCTTCTCATTCTGATGTATGTTTTATTCTTATTTTTATAAATTTATTATTTATTGATTATATATAGATAGATAACTATATACTACCAGTTATCTATGGATGTAGGTTTTAAGTTTTTCATTTTTCATTCCAATCAAGAAAATTAGTTGTAAAAATTACTCGTATAGCAATTAAGAATCATTTTTTAACTATTCTATTAATATCAAGACGCTCTAGATTTAGGGCAGGTATTATGTATTTTATTTCTAGGATTAAAACTAATCTGTTTATTAGGAACAAGATATTTTTCTAGAGGAATTGATGAAGATGGGAATGTTTCAAATTTTAATGAAACTGAGCAGATTGTTTTATTTGAAAATACAAATAAACTTTCAGGTGTTACTAAGCAATTAAAATTATCATTTGTTCAAATACGGGGAAGTGTTCCAATATTCTGGGCAGAAATAAATAATTTAAAATATAAACCGAAATTACGCGTTTTTAATATTAATGATTCTGTATCATATTTTTATATCTTTAATTTTTTTTTAATTAGAAATAGGTTAACTCGGCACGATTGCATTTTGATAAGCAAATTAGAATTTATGGGGATCAAATTATTGTGAATTTAGTTAATCAACATGGACGTGAATATAATATTAAGGCTGCTTATGAGGAAATTATTAAGATTTTAAGTGATCCTAAGATAAAATATTTTTATTTTGATTTTCATCAAGAATGTAAAAAAACGAGATGGCATAGAGTTCGAATTTTAATAGACCAGCTTATACCATACCTTAAACAAAAGTAATTTATATTTTGGATTTTATTAATATTTAATATTATAGTTATTGTTATATTGATTGTTCTGATCAAATATTCCCAATTTATTTTCAAACATCAATAGTACGCACAAATTGTATAGATTGTTTGGATCGTACAAATGTTATACAATCTGCATTAGCAAGATGGGTATTAACTAAACAATTAAATGATATCGGAATTTTCAATGATTATGAAAATATTGAGGATTATCCAGATTTTGATCACTTATTTAGAAATAGTAAATATAATTATTTTCATTATTTTTCTTATACAAATTAGTGTGGGCGGATAATGGAGATTTTATAAGTATTTCTTACTCTGGCACAGGAGCTTTAAAGACAGATTTTACAAGGTAAATTATCTAGAATAACTTTCTATTTTTGATAAATAAGGACCGGGAAACGTACGAAAAGAGGAGAATTTCGCGATTTAATTAATTCTATTATACGATATTTTCAAAATAATTTTACTGATGGGTCTCGTCAAGACAGTTTTGATTTATTTCTTGGAAATTATTTACCATATCAAGCCGGAAAAATTTCTTTACCCTATCATAGATCATTATTTATAAAATATGTAATATCTACTTTTTTTTTTTATTTTTTTAAGCTTATAAAAATTATAGATCCCATATGTTTTATTTTTTTCTATTTTCATGATTTTAGCTAAAATAATTTTACCTGGTTTAGAAAGTAATAAAATCTTAATTTAAAACTTTATAACTTATTCTAGATATTATTATTTCTCCTCATATTTTCTTGACCTTTTGGTTCTTTGTACTCATATGCTCGGCTTATTTTATAATATCTAATGGTCTATATTATGTAAATTGGCCAAAATTAGTTCCACCTGAATTTCTGAAATATAAAAAAATTTAAAATATTAGGTTTTATAAATAATACAAAAATTGATAATTACAAAGTTCTAAAAGGCTATTTATTATTAATATTTTATTGGCTTTTAATATATATTTATAACATTTTTTAATTAATTTCTGATTATAAAATCTTATATTTAAAATTTCCTATTATCTTTAATTTCGATACTGTAAAAATATGAACCTAACATACTTAAGATGGATAAATATAAAAGAAAATTCAAGATTCGGGTTATTTCCAATATTTAAATCCTATAAAATACGCAATATCATTAAAAACCGTTCTTTTTTACCAATATTTCAAGTTTCTGGAATGAAAAATCAAACATCTGTTAAAAAGCTTTGTGAACATTGCTACAGTGTCAGAAGAAAAGGGCGACTTTATATAATATGCAAAGTGAATAAAAGGCACAAACAAAGACAATCATAGATATTTAATAAAAATTAAAGAAATTAGCATCTGCATTTTTTAAAATTTAATTTTTTAAAAAAAATATATTTAAAATGATGAAATTATATTTATTGTATATTATATGGCTATATTTATGATTTTAACATGTTTTTTTTATTTTTTTGTATTAATTCTTTACGTCTTTTTTTTAGTCTGTCTATTTCTTCTTTTTTCTTTAAATTGCTATGAATCATTTTTTTGTAAAGTTTTCTTTGTTTATTGGTTAACATGACCTTTGAAAGATCCTTTATCTCTTCTGATTCAGTTTCCTTGGTTTCATTTGATTTTTTGGTTTTTTTTATATAATATGAAAATGGTAAAGAACTGTCCTGTATATCTTTTTTTTCATAATCATTCATGTCAATATTATTTGATTCATCCTGCTCCTTCACATCATAATCCTCTTCCGCTTCTGGATTATACCCTTCATCCTCTATTTTTACAAATGGACTTAAATGAGGAGGTAATAAAGAACCTGGTGCATATTCATTTGTACTCAATATTTTTTTTTTATTGATACAATCATAAACCCATTGGGGCTGAATATAAATTCTGTTCAAAATTTTTTTATGTAAAGTTGGTCTATCATAAACTTGATGTGTAATTGTCATGTCATCTTCTTTAAAAAGAGAGCCGCTTCCAAGGACAGGATCCCATCCAACCTTTCCTCCAAATGACTTTATAACAAATTCTAACGAATAACGAGGAACTTCTCGAGATAAATAGAAAATAAATTTTTCAAATATATTGACTTCTGTAGAACTAGCAGTAACAGGTTGAATTAATTTATTAGAATCATCAGAATTATTATGCAAAGAAAAGTTGTCGAGAACAGCTTCATCAGCTATATTTTCAGAAATCTTTAAGTCATCGTTTATTAAAAAATTTGTTTCTTCTGATATCTTATCTAATTTTTTATCTAATGTACTAATTTGTTTCTTTATATCTTTAGGTCTTTTATTTCCCTCTAATTGATTTTCTGTTTGAATTGTTGTTAATTTTTCTAAATTATAAGCCGAAATATCTCCTGCTTCTTCAAAAAGAGAAACATTAACAGGAGGTGGATAAGTTAAACCAGAATCGGTATATAATTTATAGTTAATAAAACCAACAAAAGTCTGATAAAATTCCAAAAAAGTGAGCATAATTCGAAGATCTATGTCAACAGGTATCTAATAAAACAAATGAATGAATAAATAATCAAATTCTATTAATACATACTCTCTGAGAAAATTTATATGGAACCAACCATGTAACCTCTTGACCTTTGATCTCAACTTGATAATAAATACCCTTAATAGAAAGAAAGGTTTTTCTTAAAGCCTTAGATACTATAACATAATTTTGAAATTCTAAACATAATCGTTCACAATTCGAAATAATGGTGGAATCAATTTTTTCAGTAACTTGTACAGATGAAAATAATGAAAGCATAGAAAGAGCGTCATCAAGGTCTCGAATAGCATCAAGAAATGTAGGATATCTATATAAATAAATAAAATAAACAATAATAAAAAGGCTAACCTCTCTTTAATAATATGATCTAATGTATAAAAAGGTTTATTTTCTTCTAATGATCTTACAATCTCGTATTCCTTATGAGTTAATGCACGATTGAATTTTTTTATATAAATTTTATATTGACGTATTTTATCAATAATAGGTTCATGAAGAAGATACTTATTAAATTAATACTTAAATGAAATTCTTGAAAAATATCCAATTACTTGAATATCTTTAGAGTAATAAAATGTTACTGGTGCTGTAGATCCTTTGTTTGCCTTTTTTTTGTTTCTTGGCTCTCTAGGATATATTCCCTTAAAAATCTAATAAAAAAATAAGAATATTCCAGATCTTTCAATATAATAATTACACATAATCTTCTAAAATCTGCAAGAGTTACTTGTAATTTTTTAAGAGCTTGATTGCGAGTAATAAAATTTTTAGCTGCTCCTGATTTACCTAAAGAATAACTAAAAAAGGAATAAATCTAATTCTGTAAAATTAACCTTTAGATTTAATTTTTGTCATTTTTTTTAAAAAAAAAATGATTAAAAAAGTCTATTTTTTATATTTTCTTAAAAAATATAGACATCGATAACTTTTTCAACCATTTTTTTTAAATATTTACATGCGTTAATAAAAAAATAGACTTTAATGTCTAAAAATTAATGGGAGTCACTAAACTTTGGACTATTCTTGAGGAAGCTTCAAGATTTGTTAAATTAGAGAGGTAAGTTTATTAAAAAATTAGGGTTTTTTTATATAATTTAGTCTTTCTGGGAAAATTTTAGCAGTAGACGCCTCTATATGGATGTATCAAGTAAAGGGATCTTTTATAGGCGAAATAGGATTAATTTGTTAAGTTTCTTAAAGGATTTAGGGACAAAGATGGGAATTTTATTAAAAATGGACATATTATTGGATTTTTTCGAAGAATATGTAAACTGTTATTTTATGGGATTAAACCAATCTTTGTTTTTGACGGAAATATTTCAGTTCTTAAGGAAAATATTATTGTAGTTTTTTTTATTAGCTTTTTTTTAAATACTTATGATTTAAAAGAAAAAGAGAACAGAAAAGAGACTTAAATATGATGAAAATTCAGAAAAATTAGCAGAGAAAATATTTTTATTACAAATGAAGAAAACTGTCCAAAAAGATATTCAGGGAAAAAAACAGAAGTTATCTTTTTTATTCTTTATTAGTTTATTGATTTGTTTTTAGCAATAAATTAAAAAAATCTCCATATTTTGAAAACATGGAGAATTTATCTAAAGATATTGAAATCATACAGAAAAATGGAAATAGGGATATTTATAATCTTCCTAGTCTTAATGTATCTTTTGAGTAAGTAGCTTTTTTATATTAATTGTCTAATTTTTACAGACAAATTCAGCAGTCAGATGATTTTAGAATGACAAGTCAGGGGAATATACAAGAATCAATACATAATTTTACAAATGAAGATCTTAATTCCCTCGATGTGACTAATTATTTGTAATGATTATATTTTTAATAATTTAATATTTAGTTTTCGAAAATTGACTATGATTCTGATTTTTTTAAGTCTTTATTACCGGCAGATCAATATAATATCTTAAATATAGCGCGTCTGAGATCAAGACTTCGTATGGGATTAAGAGCAGATGAACTTATGACGATGTTTTCGAATTCTATGGAGTTTTCTAAGTTTCAAATTACTAAAGTTAAAGAAAGAAATGATCTAACTCAAAGATTACTTAATTTCAATGAAATAAATAAAGCGGGCGCTTTAAGGGTTGTTGGAGAACCGAATAGAGAATATTTATTAGTAAAAGATGAAGATACTAAAACAGGTTGGGTTTTGAATTTTGATTTAAAAAATCAAAAGAATCTTATTGTTATTAATGATGAGGATCATGATTCCACACATGAAGATGAAGAGTTTGAGGATATACCTTTATATGAGTAAAAATTTATTTTTGTATTTTTATTATTGATTTTTTTCAGTATAAATTCATCTCCTATGGAAAATATAGGTAATTTTTTAATTGATGATTCAGAAAAAGAAATTTTTAAGAAAACTGGTAACTTATTATATATATATATATATATTAATACTTATTTAAGATGATTATTATAAAATTAATTGTCATTCATACAATATAAAAAATAAACCATTGTTTTTAGAACTTGATGATTTTGATATTAATTTAGAATGTAATGAACATGTTGAAAAAATGAAGAGAGATGAAAAAAAAATTGAGCACTCGAAAAATAATCAATTTAATGATGAATTAAAATTAAATAATATCCGTTATCAATCTACTCCTAATTCAGAGGAAAATATAGCTAAATCTAGAAGGTATTAATATGCAATTTTTCATATTCTCTTCATAAATGCTTTAGATTAAAATCTAATAATAAATTATCTCTACCTCAATTTGATATTTTCTCGAAGTCTAATGAAAATTCAGAAAATCATCTAAAAACAAAGGTTTTAGTTCCTAAAAACGAAATTTCAAAACTAAATCAAAATTTTGAACCCTTATCTAATTTAGAGAAGTCTGGGCATATTTTAAATTTATCAAAGCCAAGTTTTAGATATAATAAAATATCAAGCCAGAATCTATTAAATAATACTATTTTTCTAGAGGAAAATATTGAAGAACCACAAGAGGTGTATAAATCCCGTAATAAAAAGGAATCTTTTATATTATTTACTGATATTTCAACTCTTAAAGAAAATTCAGTTTTTTTAAATAACTTTAAAGCGCATAATTATTTTGTTGATAAAAACATTAGTCATGGTATTTTCATTTGAAATTTTAGCATTTTTACTGTTAACATTTCTAATTTAGAAGATAACTCAAAAAAAGCTCTCGATATTAAAATTAATTTGGAATCTATTAAGAATATTTCTGCTAAAAACACATCTATAAAAGAAACTGATTCGAAATCTGATAAATTTATGTCTTTATCTATTCCTATAGTTGATAATTGTTCTGAAATAGAATTAGTTGCGAATAATTATTCTAATTCATCTAATAAAAATCAAGAAAAAAGTAAAATAGGCGCTGACTCTATTCATAATATCTCTGACATAGATGAGTATGATGATTATAATTTAGATTTGGAAAATGATACATTAACAAATTACCTTCTTGAAGAAAATGAAGAGCATAATCGTTTTTTTTCTGAATTAAATAAAACAAATGATTCTACTGAAACTAATATCGAGAAAGACTTAGATCTTCTTATGAATAGGTATCGAAAAACTAAGAAAAATGCAGATAGTGTTACACAGATAATGATAGAAGAGTGCCAAAATCTTTTAAAGTTATTCGGAATACCTTATATTATTGCACCCATGGAAGCAGAAGCACAGTGTGCAGAACTTCTTAAATTGGGACTTGTAGATGGAATTATAACTGACGATTCAGATGTATTTCTTTTTGGTGGTACTAAAGTTTATAGAAATATGTTTAATCATTCAAAATATGTCGAGTTATATCTTTTATCTGATTTAGAAAGGGAGTTTAATCTTGGCAGAAAAAATTTAATTCGTCTTGCTCATCTTCTTGGGAGTGATTACACTGAAGGTATTCCAAAAATTGGTCCTGTTACTGCTCTTGAAATTTTGTCCGATTTTCCTAATTCTGACAGCTTAAATGAATTTAAAGAATGGTATGATCGCGTAAAAGATTCTAAAGAAACTCAGGATGATGAAACATCAAAGTTTAGATATAGATTTAAAAAAAATATTTACAATATACTTTTACCAAAGGATTTCCCAAATCCACTAGTTGACAAAGCATATCTTGAGCCTGAGGTTGATTCAAATTTTAAAGACTTTGAATGGGGAATTCCCGATTTAGATAATTTAAGAGATTTTTTGGTATCTACGGTAGGATGGTCTTTACAGAAAATTAACGAAATGATTATTCCTGTCATTAGAAATATGAATTTTAAACGTATGAATATGGTTCAAACAGTTTTGACAGATTATTGGTTTATTGGCTCTAATATATTTATTTCAAAACCCAAAATATCTAATAAAGCTACTAGATTTACTAAGGCTTTAAATAATTTAAAAAGATCTGGTAAAACAACATATAATCAACATAAAATACTGAATTCTGAATCAACATTGAATGAAAATATTGCAAACGCATCCAAAAATTTTTTAGAATTTGGAAATAGTCTCATAAATGTTAAAAACAAGGATTTTGATATTATTAATAAAAACATTAATTATACATTTGATAACACTAAAAGCTTTTCTGATAATGCGAGCATAATGAATACTCAAAAATATAAGAAAAATATATTTTTAAATTTATCTCGAGATTTAAATGAAAAAAAAGATATATTCAAGAATATAAAAAGAAAACAACAAGATATTAGTTGATTTATGACAGAAGTTTTAATTTTATTCAAAAAAAATAAAATTAATATGAAACTTGTTACAAATTAGATTAAAAAATACTGTTTCAAGAGTAGAAATATTAATTCAAGAAAAATCAGCTCGTAAATATTTATTAATATTCGGATTTACTTTTTTTTTTATTATTTTTCGTTTTAATTTCTTTCAGGATTTTTATTCTTTTTTTATCTTTATCATATGAGTCTGACTTGTCTTTTTCCCATAAATCCAAAGGCACAAAATGGATTGTTTGTTGGTTATACCTAATTAAATTAGTCATTATTATTGTCTTGATCGCTTATACCCATAATCAAATAGAAGCTAATGGGAATAAATTATTTACTTTTAATTTAAATATATATTTACTTACTTCTTCCCCAATTTTAATATCTCTAATAGCATAAAACCCAATCCTGTGAGTGCCATTTACTAAGCTAACACGAGCAAAACAATTGGGGTTTTTTCTGGAATGATTGGCGTATCTAAATTTATTACCCATCCTTGTAGCATCTACAACATGATCTTAAAAATTAAAAGAATTTCTATAAAGTTAAGGTATATGTGTCGTTACTTTTATTCAAATTAAATAGAAAAGATATTCCAATTTTATCATAAAGTTTTCTAAAATTATTATTATGAAATGGCTTTATGATGAACCTACCCACGTCTTTCAGATTCATTGTGAGATATAATTTCTCCTTTATACTCCTATAGTATTTTTTAATAGATTAATAGAATATTTATTATATTTTTTACACCAAGAAATTTATCAGCTGTTACTGATTCTCCAATAAACAAACCCCATCCAGAAATATTGCTTTCTCCCAATATCAAACGACAGCTTAATCCTTGCTGTATAGGAACATTTTGACACATCAATGCTAAACGATTAAAATTATATCTATTTATTGGATCAAGGGCTTCTGCTGAATCACATGCAATACAGATATCAGGATCGCATTCTCGTTTCCATTTCACGCATTCGCAAGCCCATGTGCTGCATTTATTTGTTTTGCATAGACAACCCAACCATCTTCTTGGACAATCATCGAGACAAAGACAAAATTTTTCACAAAATACTCTATTTTGTACACATGGACAATTTTCATCACAAAGGCCTAAATGATCGCAAGGTTTTAATTCAGTTCTTTCTGTACTTATTCCACTTTTATCGCAATCATCTGGGTATAATGTCCATCTTTTTCTTTTAGTTGATACTTTTTGATAATTAGTTGTTTTATTGTTCTTAGAAAAATTTTCTATTTTATTTATATTCCAAAAGTTTTTAAAAAAATCCTTAAATGATTCATCATTTATCTTCATAGATACCTATTTATTCAATATTTGAAAACAATATTTATCAATAAACAAACCTCTATACATGTTTTATTTAAACCTAATGCAATTAAACATGAAAGTTTAGAGTTTGTATTTAAAACTTTTACAGAACTTGCTAAAATAGACATTTCATCTGATGTCCATTCAGATTGGGGAATATCTTTAAAAGATGAAATCTTTAAAAAAATAAGTAGACTAATAGAATACTTAATTTAACATACATTTAAAATACATGTTTTAGAACAAGGTGTTTCTTTATCATAAGGTTCTTCTTTTTCAAGAGAAAGAGTTGGAAGTCGAGTGATAAAAGAATCTATTATAGTTAAAGTTAAAAAGATATTATAAAATATTTACCATGATAAGGACATCCATTCATATAACAAAAAACACATAATAGTTGTGAATAAGAATCTAAGGGGTCAGAACTAGAAGGTTTTAATATAACAGTTCTATTTTATTAATATTCGAAAAAAATATCATATGAAATACTTTTCTCTAGCATGATGTTTAGGTGTTTTATCTATCCTACATATTATTAATTTGAAATATATTTATATATGTTTTATTACCATTGCATAGTTTTCCATAATTCTACTGGCATATAATAATTCCATGATGAAGTGAAAATTTCAAGGATATAATAAGATTTTTCGCCTAAAGTAACTTTAGCTGTAGAATTTTTCTTACAATGCTTTAAAAATAAGGACCATTCTTCCTTAAAATTTTGAGAAACTATAATGTTGGTTTTAGAATCTAAGTAATAATTATAAAGCATTGGAAGAGTAATTCCACATTCTGAGATTGTTTTAACTAAAATATTTGATAGGTCGCTTGCCACTAAAAATGTGTTAAAAACATAATATATATAATACCAAAAACATGCTTTCTAAAATTTCTTCTTTGCTTTGAATTTTTATTTTAATATCAAATGTTTCATGCAAATTAAGATCACTGTCTTCATTACCCTCCCCAATATAAGGTATAAATCGAAGGGTTTCTTCATCATTTTTAATAACATTAAGTCTTAACGACATATTTTCTTTATATTTTGGAAGTCCCGGTATATTTTCAATAGTTATACATTTTTGAAAAATAGATTTACTGGTTTTTGAAGAACTATTAAAATTCTTTTAGATTTTAGTAATATAAAATAAATAGAAAAAGAATTACCATTGTGTAAAAATTTATCTTTTTTTCAGAGCAATCAGCTTTTGAAATAAGAGAATCATTAATTATATTTCGATCTAAATTATTAGACCATTGTATATCTTGGGTATATTTTATAGTATTTTGTGCAATTTTTAGTTGATTCTTTTAAGAATTAAAAAAAATATATACTAAATATAAACTTACTTTAAAAAATTCACCATGTTCTAGCTTGAATCTTATAAAAGCATTCTGGATTACTTGATTTATTTTCTCACTGAATTGTATTTTTTCAAAATCCATTACTAATTTATATTTTATCTTTATAAGAATCCTTAAGTCAATAAAATACGATATTTTTAATAGCTTAATTTTTTTATAGAATTCATAAAATTAATAAAATTAATTATAAAATTATTTTTATGTAATTATATAAAAAATGTGTAATCAAATGAAAAAAACTCTAACCCTACTCCATAAATAGCTAAAATTTCTTTATTTAAAACTTTTGCAATAGATATTCCACAAGGATCAGCAATATATGTATAAAATTCGGCAAGATAAACTAATTGTGATGTATCAATCTTCCATATTTTTAATTTTTGATCTGTTGCTATAGAAAATAATAAACCAGAGACACTAAATGCTAAACCGGTTATGGAAGAATTATGCGCGTTTAGTTTATTTGTAATAGTCTTACTTGATATTTTATAATTTGAAAGATTTGAGTCTAATTTTACTATAATTTTCAATATATTTATCTTATTATCATCACCGCCCGTAACTAATAAATATACATTTTCTAAAACATTCAATCTTTTAGTTTATATACATATGTATTACCTTCTAGACGTCTTAATATCATCGACTTAATATTTGATTGATGTATTTGATTCTTCCAAATCGGAAGAAAAGATTCTTCTGAACTTTTTATAATAATTTCAGATGAATAAATGTAATTACTTATATCCCATAATGTTATGAAACCATCAGTTGATGTTACTAATAAATAACAATAGTCCTTTTCTAAAATATATGTAACATTTAAAAGACATTTTGTAGAATATTTTTTATTTAAAATTAAGATATATTCTGATGTTTTATATAGAAATGACCAAATCTAAAAGTGTTTTTAAAAATATTATTTTATCGAAGTAATAATTACCCTAATTGATGAATCTGAACAAGCCATTACAATTAAATAGTTATCTTTATTACTAAATTCTATGACTGAAAAATCCATAATGCGAACATTTTTTCTTTTATTTATTGCTGGACAAATTGCATGTCAAATTATTCTTACTTGATTCAAATCTTTCATTGAAAATTTCCAAGCAACAAATTCCTCTGCTCCTCCACATGAGAAAAAAAATAAACCATTTTTTGACCATGATATTTTTTCTATGCCCGTATCATGTTCTTTTTCGCGATATATATTAATAATTTCACTATAATTAGTAATATACACTTGCTTCATGTCAAACTACAATATATGTAATATCAAGAATAACTTACGTTTTGACAATCTTAAAGTAGTGTCTTCTGCACCTGTCAGGAACAATAATGTATTTCTTTGATACAAAATAGGATAAAATGCCATGCTTCTAATTTCTCTACCATGTCTTCCGCCTTGAAGTATTGTTTTTTGGAAGTTTTGAAAAGGGAATAATAAAAGAAAGTTGCAAACAATAATCTAAACGCTCTTAGTTGATAATAAATATAATTAAATAATTCAAACAGAATTTGATCTAGTAAAAATAAATACTGAATTTCCATTTTTTTCTGAACAGGAAAAATATATAGACCAATGTCTATGAGATCCACCACATATCACTGAAAATATACGAAATCCTTTTGACTGATTCCATATGGAAAATCTAAGCTTTTTAAAACCATAAAGTATTAAATCTCCTTTTAAATAAAAACCCTAATATAAATTATTTTTTGCTAGAATATAGTTGAAATTACTCCTTCTATTCCATGCTTATTACATTTTCCCTGATGTCTTTTTTCAATAGATATTTTATTATCATTATTATAACCATTATGAATAGTTAATTCCAATATATAATATACCCAATCACGCCCAATTGTTGTTATTTCTAATTTTTTATTTAATAAAGTGTTCTCATGTGGATGAAGGATAATAGTAGATAATGAATTTTTTTTATATAAATCTTCAACTAAATAAATACTAGAAAGTCCTTTTCCAAAATCTTCTAGACGATGTATACTTAAAAGCCCTGTCTTGAACCCAAGAAATATTAAATTTGTTTTAAAATCAATTGTAGCAGCAGTTAACTCCACTGGAGCAATTGAAATAATATCGTTTTTTTCATATATAAAACTAGACTGTTTTATAATCTCTTTATTTATTAATAATTATATTTATAAACATACCTCAATATATTTAAACAAATGAAAATGAATGCGTAAGGATATTGCTGAAACTGTTATGAGATATAGAGAATCTTTTTTATTAATATATGTAAGATATTGGATAAAAAATACTAAAAATACCTCCAAATGATATAGGAAACAATGATTGTATTTTTTCATCACATATATGATATTTTGAAGTCTAAATAGAATAAGTAATATTTTTATAGAAAAATTTTTACAGATAATTTATTTTTAATATTTAAAACGTATATATTGCCAAATTTGTCAGAAATATTCACAAAATCCGTTTTAGACCAAAGAGAAACTTTAGAAAAACCAATAAGATCTAAATCATAAAATAAATAATTCGATTTTTTTGTTTTAATACTATGTATTAATACCCTTCTAAAGAATGTTATCATTATTTTATGAAATATATATAAATATTTACCCAGACATAGAAACAATTAAAATTTGAAAAGAATTAACTAAAACATAACTTCGAAAATTCTAATATACGTTATAAATTGCTAGTAGATCAAAAATGGCTACATCGTATAATCTATTAAATGAACTGAGGGCATTTTTAATATCATATGGAGTTATGTAATACTGAACTATATCATATATTATATTTGAATATATATATATATAGCTCTTACATTTTTCTTTATCATTTATCTCCCAGAGGCGTATTTTTCCGTCATTTCCACCAGTTGCAAAGATATTTTCAAAAACAGAAACACACCATATATTTTTTCCTTCATGGCCATCATATACAGAATCCTGTTCTAATTCTGATTCAGAAGTTATTCTCCATAATCTAGCAGTAGTATCTTCTGATACACTAATAAGTTTAGACTCATCATTACCAATAAATTTAACATCCCATATACGAGAATCATGACCCCATCCAGTAGCCTTGCATTTTCCTGAATTTATATCCCATACTCTAATACTTCTGTCATCTGAACAGGTACAAAACAATTTTCCATTTTTTGAAAAATTAATTTTAAAAACTATTCCTTCATGCCCTCTTAAACGATGAGTTATTTGTATCATTAAGTCTTTTCTTTTTGCAATTTCTACATTATTAATATTCCATACATATATTTCATTAAATACTGTTCCAGAAACAATAGTAACAGAGCCATCACAATGAATATAGAGGCATGAAGAATATAAAAGAGGATTTTCTGTGCATGAAAATGTCTGAATATAACATTTTGTTTGGATATCATAAAGATGTACTTTATTATGAGCTGTTGCTAGCCATATATATAATTTATCACAAGACGGTTTTGCATCAAAAATCCAATCTAGTGTATAATGAATATCGAAATCATAATTATTGAATAAATCATCTAAATTAACAATACAAAAATCTTTACCACCCCAAAGAATTAATGTGTTTTTCTTGGCTTTGTATAATTCAGTAAACAAAATTAGATAAGATTATAATAAACCATATACTATTCCATGTATTCGATTTTTTTTAAAAACCTTCACTGTATGAATAAGTAATCCTTGTATAACATCATAAATTTTAATATATGGGCCTTGGCCTGCAAACAAAATAAATTTATTAAAAAACAAAAGTGATGTAATTGGGCCATGAAATCCTAATGACTTAAAAATTTATTTAAAATTGTATTTTAATACAAATTAAACAATACCTTTAACCATGTATTTTTTTCTAATTTAAAATCAGGTATTTGAATAATCATTAGTTTATAAGATCCATTAATTGTTATCTAATAAAGTCAATTAATTAATATCTAATAAAATTAATTTTCTTTTACTATATTTTCAATTAAGATCGATTTGTTTATAAGCTTTAAAAATATTTAAGAAATTATAAAAAAAGCGTTAGAAGTTCATACATTATTGCCATTTAATAATAGATTAAGAACAGACTCATTATAGGGGAATGATAGATACAAAAAGTCCAGAATCAAAGTGGGAATCTATGAGACAAGGCATATTAGATAAAGTTATATTGGATAAAGAAAACCAATCACCAAATAAAAATACAGGATTAGTATTAAATGAAGGACCGTATTTAAAGCGTTCAAAGTCTTTTGGTGGGGAAAGCGATGAAAAGTTTGTAAAGCCTTTGATGGCTAAACAGGAGTCAAGATCAACAACATTGGGGGTTTGATTATGAATTCAATTAGATTAAAGTTTTAATATTTGAATATAGATGCCTAATAAGGGGATATTAAAGACGTCTCTATGTTCCTTAGATTATACACATGATTCATCTTGTAAAAATGATTTGGATAATCATACTGTTATAGGCATAATGCAAGTTGCTTTAAAAGATAATGAAAAAGATTCCGAGCGTAGCGAGACAAAGAAATCTCAAAGACGGAAGAGTCTTAATCGTCGTGTTAGTTTTGCGAATTATGCGTCTGTAAGGTTTGATTTTGTTTTATTTAATTATTTTTTTTGATCAAATAGATTATATGAAAAAGATCAGGAATTTCAATCACCTAATCCTACTTTTCCAAGTAAGACTACACCATCTTCTAAAGAAAAGTTTTTATTGTCCCCAATTAAACGGTTTTGATCAATTCTTTTTACTCATTATACTAATTCTAATAGAAACTTTAAATCTAAGAAGTCATCAGCATTAAATGATTCTCCAAAAACACCCTCTCCTATAAAATGCATTTCCCCTGTAAAACCTTCAAAAGCATATATAAATTCTCCTATTCCAATGCCTCAAGGACAAGAGTTTTCAGATGATATAGATCATGTTGATATTGAATCATCAGAAAATGTATTTTTCTCTGATATTGGAAATAACCATGAAAAGGAGTTTTGCAATTATCAAAATAAGGGTATTTTTAAAGATATTGATGGAGAAATGACGATGGATTTGACGGAAGTGATTTCTAATCCAGTATTTGAAAAAAAAAATACTCAAAAAATAGCAATGGATTTGGTAGATGTTGCTTCTGATTCTATTCCCGAAGAAGGCGATGTAGAAGTAACAATGGATATAACTAAACTACTCCCGTGCTCAATATTTGAAAAAAGTGCTACTGAAGAACCAGTAATTCATTTAACCCATGTACCTGACAGCTCAGTTGTTGAAAGAAATAATGAAATAAAAATGAATTCAATTATAACTTTGGGGGAAATTCAAAAGAATCAGAGCAAATTATTTTTTAATTTCCAGTCACTGTCTGATAAAAAACATAATGAAAGTAAGATAATGTTTATTATTAGGATTAATTTTGAAAAAAAAAACTAGAAGAGCCAACCATGGAATTACATGCAATTGATAATGGATCTTTAAAAATTGACAATCACGTAGATTCTGGTAGGGTTTATTAGTAATTATATTTTAATTAATAAAAGATGTAGTGGATATGGATACTACTAAAGTTGTTGGAGGTATTCTTAGGAATTTAAATGGGATGGATCAAAAAGATGGTATGTAATTGTTTTTTAATAAATATATCTCATTTTATAAGGATTAACCATGGATTTTACAACTACTATCGGGAATATTTTGACTGTTAACGAAGAAATTACAAAGGATTTAGATTTTTCTTTCAACAATGTTTGTTTAGAGAAGAAATTGAATATACAAAGAAAGATGCAGTCTAATACGTTTTCTGGGTGCTTCTCTTTAGACGATTTTCATAAGCCTATAGTTGTTTATGAAGATGATAATACAGTTGACATGGATCTAACTAAAATTGCACCATTAGTTTTGGAACACGAGAATAATTTAACTTTAAAAAATGTGAAAGAAGAATTTGTTTCGTTAAAACATGATAGCTTACCAATGGATATCGATATAAAGAAATCGCTTAATACTGAATTGAAATCTCCTCAAAGGATTCCCCGTAGTGGTGTTTTGGCTATAGATGCCCTTTTCGGTAAAAATACATTAAATAATATTCGTAATATAAGCGATACAGTTGTGCCAATTCAGCTAGGATCTCCAAAAGCTGCAAAGCTTTTGAAAAATAGAAAAAGTATAGGTTATTTTGAGGAAATGAAATTAGTAGGATTAGGTAGTCCAACTACTAAAATTATTGTGGGTAACAAATTAACACGAGAAAATGGAATGTCCGAATCAGATATTTTTACTGTAAATGGCCTTAATATTTTGGATCGTATTGCTCAATTAACTCCTAAAAAGAATGTGCCATTTCAATTAACTCCTGAGAAGAACATTATCTCATCTCAATTATTATCTCTTCATAATATTTCAAAAGACAATATTCTTGAGAATTCTGAATCTAAACTCAAAAGGAATTATGAAAATACTTTAAATAACACTTATACTATTAGTCCTACGAAAAAAACGTGTAAAAGTTCTAATATTAAAGAGTATTCAGATCGTTTAATCGAGACACATGATGAAGATAATGTAAGTTATGTTAGTTATGTTAATGAATAGCTGATTTGTTGTAGTTTTTGCCTTCGATAACTTTAACTGAATTTTTGAAGATGACATCAATATCTTTTTTGGATGGTCTTACTACTACAAAACGAAGAGAGACTACATTTTTTCCTTATTTAAATACAAATCCTCCAACTTTAAAAGAATTAGTTTATACTTCATCTCTTACGCTTCCTACTCTTGAGCTTTATCAATTTGTATGTTATATTTTTAACCATTTTATTTTTTATGTTAACTTTTCTAAGAGTTGTAAAGAGCTTCAAAAATATATATCAGAAGGGAAAGAGGTTGTTAATAAAATTGAGAAAGATACTTCTGAAGAGAATCCTTTACTTTTTAGAGAATATATCTATGCTTCTCATGATATTCAGGTTATTATGGTCGGGCAATTTAAATTACTTAAAAATTATTCAAGACTTTATGCTAAAAGTGTATGGTATGATTGGAGGGATAAATTATTATTAGGTTTGAAAGAAGGGTTAGAGAAAAATTTGGAAGGATTAAAGAAGGTATTTTATTTATATTTTTTAATTGATTATTAATCTATTATCAAGGATGAATTAATAATTAATGAGTCAAAACCCATTTTAAACACATGCTTTCCTCTTATAAAACAGACGTATGAATCTTTGAAAGAAAAAATAAAACATATGAAGGCTATTAAGGAAGAAATTAGTCAGTGCGATCAAAAAGAATTAAGAAAAGTTCGCTCTAGTTTATTTAATATTAATGAGGAATTACAAGGTGATACGGAGGATTTTGAAAAACTTAGAAAATGCATAAGTGAAATTGATGATAGATTACATGAGTTATCTGAAAAACAAGCAAAATTAAATCGAGAGATAGAAGAATATAAAAAAGTTATGAAAGTTAACCGTTGTTTTGAAAAAGGCGAGATTGAAAATATTAAGAAAATGTTACAAATTCTTAAATCTGTGACGGGGTGGGAAGTAAAACGTTTCTTTCATGATACTGTAGTTTTTATATATTTAGATACGATTGAAACTACATTTAATTTTATTAAAAATGATGCATCAATAAAATGGAATGGAGGCGTAAAAGACAAGGTTTATTTTTTTAAGATCTATAATGTATTGGTAATGTTTTTTAGGTTAAAGAATTTTTTTTTGATTATTTAGAAAAAAGATTAAAAAGTTGTACAGTTAAAGAAGTGAGTATAATGATATAAATCGATAAATCATTTTAAATTCTATTTAGGCATTGTCACTTATATGTCGTATATGGTATACGGCAACTTTAATATGGTCGGAATTTTGCTTACTTAAAATCCGATACCCTTTATTGTATAATTTAACTATTGAAAATGATCAACCATTATTACAAGTGACTGCAAAAGTGTTTTTGCCATCGTCTTTTTCGAAATTTTATGTAACCTTTAAACTTCGACACTCAATTCTTTATGAATATCCTAATTTAAGTAATTATGATTTAATAGATATTCACATTATTTATGGGAATTCTAATACTTCTAAAATATTGAAGACTATACTGGAAAAAATCTCAGTTGGAGGCATAAAGGCGTTAAGTTTTGTATGTAACGAATTTTAAACGATTTATATATAATTATGTATAATTTAATCAAGTTTTTAATTTCTAAGATGATGTAATTTATTTTGAATGTGACTTATTTTTATCGTTGGAAATATTATCAGTAAAAAAAATTAAATACCATTAATGTCAGAACTTGTATTGCAGTCTGAACGTGGTTTTCAGAAACAGCCGTAAGTTTCCTAGGTTGTTATAGTTTCTGATTTTTTCTTAGACATGTTTTTTTAAATACAAAAGCTTCATTAAATAAAAAATTTGGGAAAAATCGAAGATGGTATAAAGATGTTGGTCTTGGGTTTAAGACACCAAAAGAAGCTATTAAAGGAGAATATATTGGTTAGTATAGCTGATATTTTTTTAATAAGCTTTATTTAAGTTTTACATTTATTAAGATGTTTTTAGAAAAATAATGTTTTTTGTTATTTGCTATATTTTTTTTCAGAAACTAACATAAAAGCAATATAGATAAGAAATGCCCTTTTGTTGGAAATGTTTCTATTCGTGGGCGTATCCTTACTGGAATAGTAGTTTCTACTAAAATGACTCGAACTATTATTGTTCGGAGGGAATATCTTCATTATATTCCTAAATACAATCGTTATGAAAAACGTCATAAAAACTTTGCCGCACATTTGTCTCCAGCTTTTCGTGTAAATGAAGGAGACATTGTTACTGTAGGTCAATGTCGACCTCTTTCAAAGACTGTTCGTTTTAATGTTTTACGAGTTGAAAGACATAATGAAATAGATACTGCAAAACAATTTGGAAAATTTTAAATATTTTAATATATATAGTAGAAAAATATATTATTATATTTATTATTATATATTTTGATTAGCATTTTTGTTTTTTTTTTATTTAATAACTTTATTTTCTTGTGGACATTCTATTTAACAATATTATTTTATTTCTTTAAAATATAACTAGAATGTTAAAAGTTTTTATATTTTCCTAAGCTTTAATTGATGTCCCTATATTTTTTATAATAAAATATTTAGAAACAGAATTTTTGAGATTAAAAGTTTTCGATTTATAAAATCTTTTTAATAAATTTTGAATAATTTTATAAATTTTTGAAAGATATTGCTTTTTGTAAATATTTATCATTTAAAAATAATACAATCTTTGATTATGAATTTTACATATTTTATTTGATTTTTAAATATAATTTTTTATATTTTAAAAATTTAAGTCAATTTTATAAAAATTTAAGATTTTGATTATTAAAACTAAATTTATAAAAAAAATACGATTAAGCAAATTTTAAAATTTTTAAAATAATAAATTATTAAAGGAAATTGTCAATTTATATTTTATTATGACTAGTAAAACATAGTTTTGTCTATACAGTCCTTTTAATATTTATAATTAGTTTTATTTTACTTTTTTAATGTCGCATTCTATAATTAACCGAAAATATTTACAAATTTCTAAAGATCTAGTAATTGAAATGCGATTGTTCCTAGATAATCCATATCCTTTATGTCTTAGCAACTCTCTTTTACGAGTATGTCTTTTAACAAAAACTATTCTTTATATATTTAAATTTTTAGAATATTGTAGATCTTATTAAACCTTCAGTTATACTTAAATTGCAAAAAGAGCAATTACAAAAACAAAAAAAAAATATGAAAGATTTAATTGAAGATGGTAGGAATTTTTAAAAATTGAATAGCTCTGGAAAAATGAAGATAGGTTTAAAATTACTTTGTTTTTCGTTCCTTCAAAAAGTTGTAATTTTTTATTGAAAAGGGTAATTTTTTGTGAGTACATAATGTTATAATATTTAAATTGTTACTTAGGTTAATGACTTTGTATTTCTTTTAGAAGAAAAAGACAAATCTACTATAGATCATTTTACTGAAAATACAACAACTATTACAAATTTTGATATAAAAGAAGATTCTGAGGCATTTATTAAACCTATGTCTATAATTACGTACAAAAAGTATAGTATATATAAAAAAATTCTTTATGTAAAAGTTAATTTTAAAGACTACAAAGAAAAATGATATCTTAAATAATTTTTTTTTTTTTAAAAAAACTATATAGTTATTTTAAATTAAAGTACTTATTTTTTAAATAAACATAGAATTTAATAGTATAATTATTTTGATTTGTTATAATAGTTTTAATTTATTAAATGTATTTTATGTAACTTTATATTTACCAATTGCAGATATTTAAATAGAAACACTATTTTGTTCTATTGTTTTTTTATTAAAAAATAATCTTTATTTGTATATAAAACATGTTTTTAATTTGAATTTTTTAATTTCGAATTTTTGTAATTGTTTTTAAAATTATAATCAATTATGAGATAAAATTTTGACGTTTTTAAATGTTTTGTCAACTCTTTAGATCACCTCTGTTTTCTATATTATTAAAAAGATCAGAAAATAATCATTTATATTTTGGATTTCAATTGAAATATTTATCATCTGTAGTAAATACTTTTTCAAATTCAACTCAATATGTATTCAAAAAAAAAAATGAAAATATCATGGAAAATAACATGGGTTGTTTGTTTTTTTTGCTTTTTTTTTCTTGAATTGATTTACTAGAGCGTTTAAAATGGCAAAGAAATGTAGGGATTAGTGCTCATATTGACTCTGGAAAAACAACTTTCACAGAACGTGTACTTTATTATACAGGAAAAATCAAAAGTATTCATGAAGTTAGGGGAAAGGATAATATTGGTGCAAAAATGGTTAATATATTTTATGTTTATATTTTATATTCTTATCTAATATAGGATTTTATGGTAATAAAGGTCTTTTTAAGAGTTAAAAATTGATAACAAAGGATTTGGAAAGAGAAAAAGGCATAACGATTCAATCAGCTGCAACGTATTGTGACTGGGTTAAACAGGATGAGGGAAAAGAACAAAAATACTCTATTAATATTATCGATACTCCAGGCATATATATATATATTTATTGTAGAAATAATTTAATAGGTTAGGTCATATTGATTTTACTATTGAGGTTGAAAGGGCTTTAAGAGTATTGGACGGTGCTGTACTTGTATTATGTTCAGTATCAGGTGTACAGGTAAATTTATAAAATATGTGATTAATATATTTAAAAAATCAGAGTCAGACTATTACTGTTGACAAGCAGATGAAAAGATATAACATTCCCCGTATTTCTTTTATTAACAAAGCTATATTAACTATATTTTTTGTCATTTTTAATAATATATTATAGATGGATCGTGTTGGTTCTAATCCATGGAAAGTAATTGAACAGATTAGAAATAAATTAAAAATTTCTTCAGCAACTATACATGTACCTATTTTTGATAATTCTACATTTGTAGGTGTTGTTGATATTATAAAAATGAAAGCAATATATAATGAAGGACATAGGGGGTATAATTTATGATAATTTATAAATCACTAAAAATTTTTAGAATTAATGTAGTTGAAAAAGATGAAATTCCTAATGGCCTTCTACATTTGGTTAATGAGAAAAGAACTGAATTGATTGAAACTTTGGCAGATATAGACAATGAAATTGCTGAATTATTTCTTAATGAAAAAATACCTACTGAAAGACAATTATACAATGCAATACGCAGAACAACGCTAGAGAAAAAGTTTACACCTGTACTTATGGGTTCTGCTCTTCAAGATATAGCTATTCAGCCTGTTTTAGATGCAATTTGCGATTTTTTGCCTACACCTGCTGAAGTTGAAAATACTGCTTTAGATATTTCGAATAATGAAGAATGTGTTAAGTTAATTCCATCTGATTCTGAAAAATTTGTTGGATTAGCTTTTAAGCTTGAAGAAAGTAAATATGGACAACTCACGTATTTTAGAGTATATCAAGGAACTTTAAAAAAAGGAGATTATATTACAAATATGAGGACAAGGAAGAAAATTAGGATTCCTCGGCTTGTTAAAATACATTCAAATGAGATGGAGGTAATTGCTTGTCTTCGTAAAGGGTTTTGTTTAATTTATAAAAGGATATAGAAATAATAGGTTCTGGAGAAATTTGTGCAATTTTTGGTGTCGATTGTGTATCTGGAGATACTTTTGCTGATGATTCTTTAATGTATTCAATGGTATATATTTTTTTTAAGGAGGAAAAGAATTACAACATTAATTAGACTTCAATGTTTATTCCTGAACCTGTTGTTTCACTATCTTTAAAACAGAAAGGAAAGGAATCAGCAAGTTTTTCTAGAGCTCTTGCTAGATTTCAGAAAGAAGATCCAACATTTAAAGTTAAACTTGATACAGAAAGTAAAGAAACTATTATTTCAGGAATGGGAGAACTTCATTTAGATATTTACGTTGAGAGAATGAAACGGGAATATAATGTTGAATGCACTGTAGGAAAGCCTCAAGTTGCATACAGGGAAACTATTACATCTAGATCTACTTTTAATTAGTATAATTTTTTATCTTTATGATCGTTTTTTCATAAATATTAGTACTCATAAAAAACAGACTGGAGGGGCAGGCCAATTTGGTAAAGTTGAGGGATATATAGAGCCTATATTATCGGATAATTCTTCGAATTTGGATGTAGAATTTTTAAGTCGTGTTACTTGTGGTAATATCCCAACGAATTTTATACTTGCATGCGAAAAGGTTTGTTTTTAAAATTTTATATAATTTCGGCTAATTTTAAAAAAAGGGATTTAGAGATGCTTTAAAAAATGGGCTTTTAATAGGATATCCTATTAAAGGATGTCGTATGGTTCTTGAAGATGGTGCTACACATTCTGTTGATTCTTCTGAATTATCTTTTTATATAGCAACTCTTAATGCTTTTAAACAGGCATATAATAAAGCAAATCCTATAATTCTTGAACCTGTTATGAAATTAGCTGTTACTGCTGAAAATGAATTTTCAAATGCAATTATTAGTGGGCTTAATAAAAAGAAAGCAGTTATATTAAACACTGATATTAGATCTGATGATTTTACAGTGGAAGCAGAAATTCCGCTGAATAATATGTTTGGTAAATTAAATGGTTTATAATTTAATTTAAACTTATAATAAAAGGATATAGTACGGATTTACGAGCAAATACTCAGGGTAAAGGGGAATTTACTGCTGAATATTTAAAGCATTCAGTAGTTCCTGACTACATTCAAAAAGTATCTAAATTTTTATGCAAATAGTACTAATGACGTTTAGGAGTTAATTATAAAATATCAAAAACAAGCTCAACGGCGTAGTTAAGATATAGATATCTGAGAGGAAATATTATTCATAGGTTTTGAGATCTAATATTTTCTATTTTGATATAATGATTGATTATTTTTAGAAAAAAGTGGTATTTTAAAAAATATTTCATGATAATGTAATCGATTATAGATAAATACGATATAATATAATGTATATAATTCTTACTTCTCTTAATCAGATTTTTTTTAATATTCTAAAAGTTTATATTTAGATTTATGTATTTATACTTTTTCTAAAAATGTAAGTATATTAAAATAATAATTCATTTTGGTAATTTTATCTATAAATAATAGTTATTTTTTTATGCAAATATGAATTCGAGGTGTTTATGCAATGTTTTTTAGTTGTGATATAAAATTTAATAATAAATATTTTGGAATTAAGATAATGATAATTTAATAAATTAAAATATGAAAATCATAATATATATCAACGTCTATTGAAAAGGTATAGTATTCATAAAAATTATATTAAGAAAATACATTTATTTTATATTTTTTGATCTTCAAATTAAAATAAAATTTACTAAAATGTTTTTTATAAGCAATTATTTCAATGAGAAATATCAATAACATATTATATAGTTGAATCATTATTTAAAAGCCCTGTATTTTCTGAACCATCTTTATTCTGGTCTTCAATTTCTATTTTTATTATGCCTGTAATATAAATATAAGATATAAACCCCAGAATACTGGCAGCAACAGTAAAAAACTTCCTTCTCTTTTCAGGACTATTTACTCCTACCAATTCTTTTAGTTGAATAAATGGACTAAAAGAAATAAAATTATTCCATAATATAGTTGTTGTATTGTAAAAATAGTTTGATTTGGTGATTTCAATATTAAGCGGCTTGTTTTCTTGAAAATATTTAGAAAAAGAATGATGCAAATAAGATACAAGCAATGGCTCAGTAGTTTTCAGATGCTCAGATAATGTAGAGTTTGGTAAACTTGGAAAAAATTGTAATGCAATATGACCAAATATTAAACAGTCAAGAGAAGTAGGCTGATCTCCAAATATAAATGGTTGAGAAGAAAGTTTAAAAGCTAATAATCTATAAAAATTTGAAGATAATACTTTTAACTAAACTTATTAATGATATTGATAATTTGAATGAGATTAATTTACTTTTTCAATTTTTGCTTCTTTTTTAAAATCACAAGATGTATTTTTTAAATGATAGTAAAAAATTGAATGAAAGTTTCTCATTTCCTTAGAATATGTTTGTTTTATATCAAAATATTGAGTCCGTTTTTTTGCAAAGTTTCTAATGTGTATAAGGGATAGATAAGAAGATAAAAAAGAAAAATATTTTTTATAATAAAGTGGTCTAGTAATATTTGAATAATTTTCATCATCAACATAAATATTGAAGAGCTGTTAATTATTAGAGAAATAAAGGGTGTCGATGCTATCTTACTGTAAGATCAAACCCGAGACCATGAATAAGAGACTCGTATCTTTTAAAATTAGCTCAAAATTTTTGAAAAAATAAATCAAACGCAATGCTATCCGCTTTTTGAATATCTGTTAAAGAATTGTCTGCATCAAATCCTTTCTGTTTTAAATAGTCTATAATATTATTCCAGCCCCCAACCCATGTTCCTGAATCCCTAAGAGCTGGTAATTTACCTATTTCTATGTCATTTACTTATTATAAGATTATAGAATTATACCTGTTGGAGACAAAGTATTATTATTAGAATAAATCACAGAATATAAGCCTGGTGCGGTTATTTGTAAGTAACAAAGAACACTGAGGCAATAAGGATCAATGGACGGAAGATCAAATCCCGGAAAATGAATATGAAGCTCCAATGGTGTCATAATCGTTCTTATATAAAATATAATTATTTTTAAAAATAAATCATTAAAATTCACGAAATAAAGTTAATTATATATTTTTTTTAAATTTTTTATTTAAAAGATTTAGAGCTTATTAAATAATTATAAATAAGAAACTTTTAAATCAATTTTTTTATATTTAAAATATTGTATATTTAAATAAGTTAAAGGCCTCACCGAGGATCGAACTCGGGTTGTGGGAATATTTTGTATCAAAATCCCATGTGCTACCACTACACCATGAAGCCTATAAATGTTGGTCTCGGAAAATTGTATATAACTAGAAAAAGGTATAAATAAATTGATAAAATTAACAAGTATAATAAAAATGGATTTAAAAAAAGACAATATTGCTAAAATAGCTAATAGTCTTTGTTTAAATGATCTTAGGAATCTTATGCCATATGATAAGATTTATAATTATAAGAAGTAAATAGAAATTAACTAAATTTAAAATAATAATAATAGTGATGATATATATGAAGTTGAATTATTTGACATGAAAAATATTAAGGAAAAAGATATATATTATTGCTTTTGTCTTGTGAAAGAAAATTTAGAGGAAATGTAAATTAATGTTTGTCTTTAAATTTTATTTATATATATTGAAAAGGTATAAAAGATCATCTTTTGGATGGTCATCTAGGCGAAAACTTAAAGAAATGAAAGCAAAGAATACAAAATATATTATTATCAGAAAAGAAAAGAAACAAGATATTATTGGATTTTTAAGTTATCAAATTGTAACTGAAGTAGGTGAGCATGTTATTTATTGGTACTATAATTTATAGAGATAAATGTTTTTTTGATTTACAAATTTTAGTTATGAAATACAAGTTCTACAAGCATATCGTGGATTCGGTGTTGGATATAATCTTATGAAAATAATGGAAATTTTGGGTCTAAAATTAGGTCTTCAAAAAGTTATGTTAACTGTATTTAATTGCAATATATCTGCATTGCGTTTTTATGAAAAAATGGGGTAATTCTAAATATTAGTATTATTTTAGAAAACTATTTATTATTAGATATTCTCAAGATAAAATTTCACCGCTTTTAAGAAAGTTTTCTGATAAAATTATAGACTCAGATTATAAAATTCTGTCGAAAAAATTATCTTAATAATTTGCTTGAATAACATCAATTCCTTTCATATCAGGCCTTTCTATTTCCATTTCCATTTTTAATATTGCAAAGACTATATCAGTTATAATAATGCTTAAATTGAAATTCCAAACGAGTGTGATACTATAAAAAAAGTTTGCATTTCCAGAGCCAATATATGTCCAAAGATAATAAAAGGCTGGTCCAAGAAAAGTACAATAAAGAAAACAGATTGTTGTTACAAAAATATGACGCATATCTAAAATAAGTTTTAGCATTAATTTTTTTAAAAATATTAAAATACATGAATAAATTGAATGAAGAAATGGAAATAATGACATGAATAACACTACATCTGCAATCGATGGATATGATTTAAGAATAGACATTAATCCGCATAATATAATAATTATAAAAAAAGGATATTTTCTTATGAGCATTAAAAAATATAATAATGAATTAATATGAAAATACCTTAATCGTATGCATAGTGGTATTATATAAATGAATATGTGCAATTGAAAAACAAAAACAAAAAACAATCTAAATGAATCGAATATTTCTGTAAAAAAATACCACCAAAGTCCAATATTGGGTGTAAGATCAGATACAGATAATCTATGTAAGATTATTAAGTAAATATAAATAATGTAAATATTACATGGCCCCATATGTTGCAGATAAGAAATCCCATGAATTAGTTGTAATAAAACTCAATAACAATAATAATAATAATTCTATAAGAAATAATATAATATTTCTAGAAATAGACTAATCATCTCTTAATAAATTTTTTAAATAATTCAGAAGAATATTACGTCCTTTTTTTTAATATCATTTTTTTGAAGTATAAGTATTAATGGTGGAAATAAAACAATGGGATAAAAACTTAAATAAGTTGCCAAAGCTAAAAAAAAAATAGATTGTATAGATTTTCCTAAAATATTAAGATGATAATAATATTGTAATTAAGACTTACTGCGTTGTACATAAGAAAGGCTAGTTAATATAAAACAATTAGTAAAAATAGCAGTTGACATTCCAACACAAGAGATAATAGAATAAGGATTAAAAAGGAATCTAAAAACAATAAAAAAAACGAAAAAAATGAATAATATTACAAGGAAACAGAAATATATTTTTTCCAATGATTTAAAGAAGAATCTTTTGAAAACATAGAGTCTGATAAATCCAAAAGAGACCATGCAGAAAATATGTCTATAAGCGCGTAAAGCAATAATACAAGCATTTCGGAATTAGAAATAAGTTTAACTATTGAAAATAATACAAGTAATAAAGGTGCCTAGAATTTTAAGTAAAAATATGAAAAATATATAAAAAAATAAAACTTGATGAAATAAACCTCCACTATATGGAGAAATTCCATGTTCATAAAGAAAAAGACCTTCTTTAACTAATAATAATTATATGAAATTATAAAGAATAAACTCATCATACGCCGTTTATAACTTGTTACTGCAGTAGCTATTTCAACACGATTGCTTAATAAAGATACAAGATTTTTATTTTTGAGTAAAATAATTCGAATAAAAAAGCCTAAGCTAAATATTAAAGTAACAATATATTTAGAATAACTTTCTTTTCTGAGCTCAAAAGAATACATTATATATTTTGATTTTTATAGAATTTTTGTTTAATATTTTTATCTAAGTTTAAGCTTATTATGATTTAAAATTTGATATAATTTTGAATTTAAAAAATAGAAAAATTTATAAGTACGCTTTTTAAAATATTAAAATTAAAATATGTTCATTAATCTGTTTTTGACTTCTAAAAATAAATACATAAAATAATACCTTTAAAATATAAAATAAGTTCAAAAATTCATATTTCGAATATTACTATACTTTTAAAATAAAAAGCTTCGCTTAAAAATTACGTAAATATTTAAATTGTAAAATAATTTTATAGTAAAAGGAAAATTTGATTTTAAAATATTTTTTAACCGATTTTTAATGATAAATTACATTTTAAAAATCCGATTTTTTTTATATAAACAATTAAGACAGTGTTTTTTATTAAATTTTATATAAAATATATTTAAAATAAAAATAAAATATACTTGCTTTTATATTTTTGGAAAACTTCTAAAAATTAATATTGATCTTTAACTTTGCTTTTGCCATATAATTTCTAGAATAATTCAAAAACTATATTAAATATTCTAAAATACTCTAAAAAATCTACTACTTGTTCTTATAAAAGTAATGACTATTTAAGACTATATTGTAGATAATATAGATAATTTTATATTTTCTAGATGAATTTTTACTGATATTTTTATGTAATTAGATCTTTAATATCAATTTTATTACAATATATACATTACATTAAAAAACATTTTTTTAAGAAAATTATAGATTATTTCTATTTATAAATTGATATGCATTATATTGATAAGAATGACACGATAAACGTACCAATTTTAAATTTTTAAATATGCATTAAAATTCTTAAGGTATTAAAAATTAAAAATCTTAATAAATAAATAGAAGTATTCTCTCTACATTTCATTATATTTCATTAAAAAGTTTAATTGAATTTACTTTAATATTAATTAAGAATTTAAAAGAATACTGATTTTTTTGAAAAGGTAAATTCACTATGAATGAATATTTTAATTAAATTAATTGGGATTCAGAAATGCACAGAACATATTCTGTAAGAAGCACTCGTACCTCTGGCACTTCCCAGGCAAATTTTTTTCCTTTACCTGTATCTTCAACAAAAGCCAATCGCTTTTTTGGATTAAGGTCTATTGGACATTCATTCAGAAAGTCATCTGCTGCGTATATATTTCAATATATGATTTAGAAATAGCTAATAATTCTAGAATCTTTTCACCAGATCTTGCTAGGCGCCTTGCTGTTCTTATTAAGATGGAAAAAAATGTAATGCGTTCATATGAGCTTGTTGGTCGAGAACGTAAAGAAGTTGCTAAACAATTATCTTTATGGGGAGAAGATTGTGATGACGATATTTCCGATATAACTGACAAGCTTGGGGTTCTTATTTATGAAATTGGTGAATTAGAGGATAGTTTTATTGGTATGTATGCATGTTTATTCACCATAGCTCAATTAATTATATATTTAAAATTAAGCTTTTTAACTTTTTATAGATCGTTATGATCAGTATAGAATGACAATGAAATCAATTCGTAACATTGAAGCATCAGTACAACCATCTCGTGATAGGAGACAAAAACTAATTGATCAAATATATATGTTAAAACATAAGGAACCTGATTCTCAAAAGCTTCTTGTCTTGGAACAGGAGCTTGTTCGTATTGAAGCTTCATGTCTTGTTGCTGAGGCTCAGCTAAATAATACTACAAGAGAAAAATTAAAAACTGCATTTACTTATCAATTTGATGCAATTAAAGAACATTCAGAAAAATTGGCTTTAATAGCAGGATATGGAAAATATTTACTTGAGCTTTTAGATGATAGTCCTATAACGCCAGGTGAAGCACGTGCAACATATAATGGTTATGAACAATCTAAACAAATAATTATTGATTGTGAAAATGCTCTTTCTCAATGGAGTTTTGAAACATCATCTATAAAACCTACTATTTCGTTTCATAACAAAATTGATGAGCTTACTGATGGTCTTTCAAATCAAAATAAAAATCTTCAAAATGACTCTTTTTGGGTTAGTAATATAAAGGACGAAAAACGACCTCAAGAATTAGAAGAGTCAAATAAAATCATTCTTGCCGCATAGTTTATGGATTATTATTTTTCATAGATTTCGCAAGTATATATAATATAGGAAGCTAGGATTATAATATTGCATTTTTACTGTTACATTAAATTTTCCAGGTAATTCATTATTGCATATTTTTAATAGTTTAATAGATATTTATTTATTTTTCATTTTGCTTAGATTATAATTCTTTTTAGATGATTTTCTTAATTAAATACATAATCATTTTAAAAATGTAACATAAATTTAGTATATAGTTATAAATGTTTTTTAAGTAATTTATTATTATGGACTATATATTACATATTTTTTTTTTCCGATTTGCTTGTTTCTTATGCCTCTTCACACGTTTTTGTATACAACTGTAAAGCATGTATGCCATTTTCTAATTCTTCTTTTAATAAATTATAAACTATTTTATGGCGTGCAACTTGTCCATGACCTTTAAAAGCATCAGATACTATTATGATCCTGCTATTGGGTTATATAGACATATTTTCCTAGTTAAATTGCTACCTAAAATGGCTTTCAAGATTTGTATTATTTTTCATTGGCGCATGATATTTATGTAGATATGAATCATTATAAATCTCTAAAATAGATGGAGATAATGCTTTTGTTAACTAAAATAAAAAATCAATGATTTTGATTTGATAAGAAACATATATACTTTTTGACGAATTATAGATTCTGTAGAGTGTAAATAGTTTAAAGACATTTAAAGAAAAGTTAATCGAATTATTAAAATATAATTTTTTAAAAAGAAAAAATTAAAAAAAATATTAAAAAGTTTTATTTTTATGCTTTGTTATTGTCCTATAAGTGATCCTGGTAAAGGGATTGCATCAATTTTAAGTTTTGGAGAAATTAAAATTCTTTTGGATCCGGGTTCAGACGATCTTCTTTCAGAGTTTGTAGTGCTTGATTTTGTGCCAGATTTGATTCTCTTTTCTCATTCAGATATATTTCATTTAGGATCTTTTGTTCATGGCTTTAAAAATTGTGGGTGGCATAATGTACCAGTATATGCAACACTTCCGATTTTTAATATGGGTCGAGTAACAATGACTGATTGTTACAAAAACCTTTTGGATAATAGTATATGCAAAGAGGATATTGATGAAGCTTTTGACTCTATAATTACATTACGTTATTCTCAACCAACGTCTCTTTCGGGTATATCATTTTTTATATAATAATTATATTACAGCGTTATCTAGGAAAATTAGATGGTATCTCTATTACAGCTTATAATTCTGGCCATTCTCTTGGTGGGACTATCTGGAAAATTACAAAAGATTCTGAAAATATTGTCTACTGTGTTGATTGGAATCATTCTAAAGATAGTCATCTTAATGGGAGTATCCTTTATTCTAATGGTGTTGTATTAGATGCTTTAAGTAGACCTACAACTCTTATAACAGATGCGATAAATTCTAACGTTTTTATTCCTTCACGTAAAAAAAGAGTAGAAGCTTTTTTTGGTAAAATTATTTTATTATATTTTTTCATAATTAATTTTGAAGATTCTATTAGAATTACGCTTATACAGCTCGGAAATGTATTAATTCCGACTGATGCAGCAACACGTTCTCTTGAATTTTGTTGGATTTTAGAACGTTATTGGCAACAACACAATCTTCAATATCCTATTTATTTTCTTACTCATGGTGGAAGTAAAGTAATATCATATGCTCAAAGCATGATGGAATGGATGAGTGATTCTATTATTAGTGAATATGGATCGAATGGAAATGTATTTGAATTTGCGTAGATAACTTTTTTTATTAATATTACTATTTAACAATTATAGACATATTAAAATTATTTCTAATGAGCATGAACTTTCCACTATGGTATCTGGCCCTAAAGTTATTTTAGCAACTAGTGCAAATATGGATTGTGGATTTTCTCAAAAAATATTTCTTGATAATATTGCAAGTGATTCAAAAAATTTAGTTATTCTTTCTCAAAAATCTATATATTATGAAAATTCTTTATCAAAAGATCTTATGGATCGTTGGAATCTTGTTACAAAAAATTATAATCAATCTATAGCTTCATCAGTTGTTTTAAATTTTAGCAGAAGTGTTACTGTAATGATATTTGATTCCTTTAATTTTATTAACTAAATCGTCTAGATTCGTACTTTGGTACCATTAGTAGGTGATGAATTAGAAAAATTTCAAGAAAAAGAAAAACTTTCTCGAGAAAAAAAAAGCAACTGAATTTATTTTAGAATTTCAAAATAGAGATATTTTTGATAGTTCTGATTCTGATTCAAATGATGATGACAATAATAACCATAGAATGCATTTCAAAAATGAATCTATAGTAGCAAAAGGCTCTGCATCTTTATTAAATCCTGGTATTCATGATTTATATCTTCAAAGTAATGAAATAAAAAAAAATGTTGCCACGTTGTAAAATGTTTCCAACTCTTGAGAAAAGGAGGAGATTTGATGATTTTGGCGAAATAATTATACCGGAAAGGTTTGTTCGCGTGATGGAAGAAGACTTAGATTTTAATATTACTAATGAAACCAACAAATCGATTAATATTCTGACTAAAAAGCGAAAATGGGGAGGTGTTTCTAATAATGTGCAAATCAGGGAAAACATTGATAAAGATATTTATATTCCTAGTAAAATCGTTGTTAATGAAGAGAAAATAATGATTAAATGTTCTGTAAGGTATATAGATATGGAAGGCTTACATGATGGAAAAAGTTTGAAAACTATAATTCCAATGGTTAATCCAAGAAAACTTGTAAATTTCTTATGTTTATATTTATATTTTACTAATGATAAAGGTTCTTATTCATTCCAATCAAGAGACTAGAAATAATATGATGACTATATTTAAAGCTTTAGTTTCTTTTACTAATGATATTTATTCTCCCCAACAAGGAGAAATATTGAAAATCGGCATAGGACTTAATTCTTACAACCTTAAACTCTCTGATGATATTATAAACACTTTAAGATGGAAAAAGGTAATATCTTTATAAAAGTGGATCATTTCTTAATATTATAGCTTGGAGACTATAATGTATCACATGTTATTGGGAAACTTAAACTTTGCACAAGTTCTGTCCCTAACGAAACAGATCTTCCTACTTTAGATGTTTTGCCTATGAACTCAAATTTAAAAAATATCCCCCAGTTTCATCCATTATTTGTAGGTGATGTTAAACTTGCACATGTTAAACGACTTCTTCAAGAACAAGGGCATGTAGCAGAATTTATTGGTGAAGGTATGCTTTTATGCGATGGTTTAGTAACAGTAAAAAAAATTGTTGGAGATAAAGTTATTTTAGAGGGTGGAATATCTCAGGAATTCTATGATGTAAGAAAGATAGTATATGATAGTATTGTGGAATTTTTATGAGATTCATATTATTATATTTTGAAATTTATTAAAGAAATTTTATTATAATTATAACATTTTTTAACACATGAAAAAATATAAATTTTTAATTTATAAGAAATTCATTTGCATTTAAGTATGTATGTCTCTATTTAAAATAGAAATTATTCGAATAATAATACTTAATATATTTTAAAGAACGTTATCTTTAAAATAAACTTTAAGAATTTAAATCATAATTTGTTAAAAATACTAACGTTTTTATCGGACTGCACTATTTAAATTACTGTTTATTTTTTTATAATAAACATTTGAATATTGAATCATTTCAAAGGAATTTAATCGAAAATCCTTTCAATATTTTTAATATTTTGATTTTATAATTTTAAATTAAAAAATTATACATCTTAAATTATTAATATTGATTTTATTTAAATTGTACTCCAGTAATTAAATATTCATTTTATTAAATCATTTTTATAGTTTTAAAAGTATTATTTTCAAATGATAAAAATTCAATTTTATTAAAATTTAATCATTTTTTTCTAAAAAGTTTAATATTTATAAAATTATAAAAATTTATAAATATTTAAAATAATATTATAATAAAAAGTAATAGAAATCTAGATGTCTATAAAGAATTTATAAATATAAAATATTGTTTAATTTTATTGCAGATCCAATTTGAATTTCATAATTTTTTGAATAAAATTGCATATTGATTTTTTTTATACTAAACATCTTTTATTGACAAAATATAGAATATATTAATACATATGGAAGTGAACTATTTTAATATTTTTTTAAAATATTATTTTATGCTAATTTATAAAATTTAAGTGCAAATATTTAAATATTTCAGTAAAGTATTTTAAAAAATATCAGATTTTTAATATAAAAACTATTCAAAACAAAGAGAATTAATACAATTTTCTGATTTAAATATTAATAATTATATACACATCAAATTAAATTATTGTATACTTATAGCAATTATTAGTAAACTTTATACATTATATATATTTGTATGTATATAATATGATATAAGTTTTTATAGAGGTTTTTCTACAATTTGTACTTCATCTTCATTCAAACAAACTATAATAATAATGATTACCACTTATGTAGTCCAAAAATGTTTACTTCATATTTTTAATATCTATAGATTCATCTGCAATTTCTTGCATAAGAATATAATTAGAATTTGTAGAATATTTTTTTCATTTTAAAGTCCTGAATTTTTTATAATATACCTTCCCTTCAATAATTCATAAATGAAATGAATTGATTTCTAATTATCATTTAACCTACGCTTATTTACGTTTTTCTAGGTATTTCTATATTTAAATCAACAAATCCTAGTCGACTTGAGCTCCAAATTAGATTCTAGATTTAATATAACAATAGAAGGAAATGCTAATATATTTATCTTTTAACCTTAAAAAACCAGCAAATAGATTTACTGAATTTTTTGATTAATTCTTTAATTTTCTTGTTTTAATATAAAATTAAAAATAAAATTAACTGTTATAAAAGACATAATAAATGAAAAAATAAAATAACAATTGCATAAAAAAGCTATAAAAGTTATGAAAATAGGATTTGAATATTCAATAGTGCTTATTATTTTGTAGTTTCATAATTATGACTATAGACTTCGATGAACATATATTCAAAAAAATAAGCTTTAAATCTGCAATAACGAGATTTAATCTTTGATCAAGTAATAAAACAGTTTCGCCAATAAATTCTAAAGAATGAACTTTAAACTCTTTAACTTTTATGAAAAATTAAAACCATAACTTAAATAATTTCGTTTAAGAATGAGTTACTAGAATAATGTAACTTCCATCTTTTAGATTAGTAAGATTAATATCTTCTTCGGTCTAATTATAAGTAAAAAAGGGTATGTAAAATAAAAAATTAGATTTATTCTAATTTTAAATAACAAATAATTATTCCCAGAATTGAAGCCGAGAGCTACCTCATTTTAATTTAAATATATTTCATTAATTTTCCATAATTTCACTTGATGATCATACCAATTTATAATTATTCAAGAATCAGAAAAACTCATGACTGGTCTTTGAGAAACAGTCTGTATAATTCTATAAACTTGCTTCTCAAATTTAATAACAGGTACAATTGCTAATATCATATCAAAATCTCGTAATATATTAGTATAGTCATTAAAAATATAGATAAAATGACTCTTGTTAGAAGAATATCGATATCCTTAGATTCATAGAAAGCCATAACACGAACATCGTGTATATGGAACCTTCTACCAACATCTGCCCATTGTTGATTTTCCTTGTTTATAATACGATACATAATTGTTTTACAATCTACTCCAGAGAAAATAAAATATTCCTTGCCTTCAAAATTAATACAAATATATGATAAAAAAAGATACTTTATTAGAAGACAAACACAAAACACCCGCAGTATGACTTTTAAATGACCAAAGTAATAAATAATACTTTTGATCCCAAAATTTAACAGACTCCATAGAATAGCCAGTAACAATAACCTCGTTTTCCAAATTTTTTATTGCCCATAGTAAGGTATCTTCATTTCCTACTTTACCAACACTCATTTGGGAATAATATTGCAATGAGTATCACATGAATTCCAAACTCAAATAGAGCTATCAGAATAACCAGATATAATATGATACAGATTATTCCAAGTAAAAAAATTTTGAAGTTTTAATTAGTTAAGATAGATAAGTACTCCATAATTCTTTTTGCGGGAGATGTATTAATGGTTACTAAGTTACCAAAATCACAACCAACAGGCTTATCTTTATGCCGAGATGTAAACATGCTCGACATAGGCCCTAAATTTATATTTAAATGTTTTAAAGGAAGTAATTTCTTTAAATTTCATTATGCAATAAGAGTTAAATATCTAATAGTAAAAAGTCTTGAAAATTCTTGGACAATAACCTATAAAATTCTTTCAATAAACCTATTTGTCCCACTGTGAAATATTATCTCATGAGTCCATCGTTTCTGAAGACTCGATATTTCAGAATCACCATTTGTACATCCAACTGCAGAACAAGATTTAGGTGTCAAATTTAAAATAAACAAATCATGAGAGAAATAAATAAATATTATCGAAGAATTGTAATCAATAAAATGGAATTAATGAATATTTATTATATAAATATTTTTATTTCTAATATTTTTTAAAATTTTTAATTTTAAAATATTAAAAAAACTTAATGTAAAAATATTTAAAATCATAAAAAATAAACGTTTTTATCTTTATTTATATGAAATAATTTAGAATTTTTGATATTTTAGGATTTGCTTTTAGCCATTTTATAAATGTTATTGTAACAGTTTAAATTTATTATAGGATTAATAAAGAATAAAGAATATTTTTATTTTGAGAAATATTATTACCAAGAATGACATTAACAAAAGATTATCAACAAAGACGATTAAATTCAAGAATGATTAAAATTATCTTTTTGTTTTTTTTTCTAAAAAATAAAACATTTGATTATTCAAATTGCTTAATTTCTAGAAAAGATTGCCTTTAAAACACAGCTTTCTTTTTAAATAATTTTTTATATAGGAAAAAATGATCAGGAAAATATATCGGATGAAACTAAAAGTGTGTGTCAAAGATTATTAGCGAAGCATTTTTTGATTAAAAGTGAAGATCAAAAAAGGGTTTGATTATAAATAAATACTGAAAACAGTGTAGTAATTAAAAAAAGGGTTTAGAAATTAGTTATTCAAATCAAACAATGTCAAAAAATAAGGAAAATATCGAGTTTAAGGATGATAGTATAATATTAAAAAAGGGATAAAAATATGAATGAATTGTAAAAAAATTCAAAAGTTAATAAATAAAACAAAATGTATATATATATTATTTTATAAAAGATTATTGAATAAAATGAGAAAAAAATAAGAAAAATAAAAATTTAAAATTTATAATCAAGAGTTGTAATGATTTTTATTTTTAACGGTTTCTCCTATATTTTTTTAGGGTTTATCAAAATCGTAAAATTTTGTATCTTTTTAATAACCATTTAAAATAAGCATTAAATTTCACAAATTTCAATTGAAAGCATATTGCGAATATTTATATTATATATTTATTGGAAAAGAAGCTATAGAATATACTTTTTTTCAATGATTAAGATTATACTGATACCAATATTAAATTTAATTGGTAATTATATTTTAGATTATTTTCATTTTTAATTATTTTTAGCTCATATATATGGAAATCAAAACGTAGACTTAAGTATTAGAAGCTCTCAGATAAATGCAGTAAATCCGTCATTTAAAGGGCTTATTGATAATGATGAAAATATTTATGCTTTTATTTTAAAAAAAGATTATATTGATGAAAACAAATGCAAAGCAAAACTTGAGGAATATTGTAAAGAATTAAAGGACATAGATCCAGAATTAAATAAGGTGGATAGTAAGGTTAAAAAAATTTGTGATAATAACAATAAAGAAAAAGAATGCAAAAACATAAAAGGAATGATTCAAGAAAAATTAAAAATAATAAACAAAGGCATTAATAATTTTTTTCAATATGGAGGTACGAGTAGAGATTGTATAGAATATTTAGAAGAATGCTCTTTTTTTCAAGAAGTTGACTCGGGTGAAATTAAAAAAAACTGCATTTCATTGAGAAATAAATGTACCAAAAAAAAAAATATCGTTATTGCACAGGAAATCATTTTAAGAATTTTAAGTGTGTCTTCTATTAGTTTAAGTGAATGCAAAAGCAATATTTATAATTTTTGCACACTATTAGCTTGGGAATCTGATGCATTAATGGAATTATGTATTGACACAAATAATTTCTGTACAGATTTGAGCTATGTTATTTATAGTTTCTGTATTTTTATAGGTGATTTCGATAATAATAAAGAATGTCATGAACAACTTGAGAACTGTTATTTTTATATGCCATTTTGTCAAAATCTTAAGGAAAAATGTGATAAATGGAAGAAGGAATGTTTGAAAAAAAATATTACATATGAGTCTCCAGATTTGGATTTAAATCCGCTTAAACCACTAAAAACCGTCTTTCAGGTGATTAAACTAGAAGATATTTATAAAGGAGAGGCAGATAAAGGAAATATTATTGGAAAGCCAGAAAAAATGAACTTTAGAGATTTTATATTGCTTTTGAGCCGTTTAGAAGGAATGCATAATATAGAAGAAGCATGTGAAAATGCTGTAGAAAAGTATTGCAAAAATACTAAATATCTAAGTTATGAGATAGAAAGTTTTTGCAACGATCAAAATAAAGGAAAAAAATGCGCCGAATTAACAAACGTGAAAGCGAGATGTATGAATTTTAAAATGGAATCTTATCTAAAAGGATTGTCAACAGAAATTAGTAGTGAAGAGTCACGTGTTTTAGAGTGGGATAAGCTTCCAAAATCTCTTACTAGGAAAGAATGTATACACTTTTCAACGGAATGCTTGCGTTTATCAGGGATTTGTAAAAATGGAATCAGTCAAGTATGTAATCATATAAATGAAGTATGTCATAGAAAGGCAGAAAATACGGCATTGAATAAAATATTTATGCCTGCATTACGCGGAATTCTTTATAATTTTGGATCCAATGCAAGTATGTTAAGTTGTCAAGAAAATGTATTAGATATCTGTACAACATTTAAAAATTCCAATAAAAGATATTTTGCAAAATGTCTTCGACCAAAAGAGCAATGTCTTGAACTTAAAAACTATATTTTCTCTCAGTCGGAAGAATTAGAACAAGTTTTGGATAGTGTACGGGATTTACCAGTAGAAAGTGAATGTATTAAACTACAAGAGGAATGCCGTGATCTTAAAGGTTATTCATATTTCATTGATAATAAATGTATTACATTGAATAGACGCTGTAGATATTTAGAAATTACAGAAGAATTGAGAAAAAGATTTTTAAAAAGAAAAGATGATTCGTTAAAAACAGCGGAAAATTGTATAAAAGCGTTAAAGGAAGAATGTGAGAGATTGTTTAGAGGGGAAATGAATCCATTTAGTGTTTCATGTGCTTCACTAGAAGAAACATGTAGTTTTATGATAGAACGGACTACAAGGGACTGTGATTCTTTAAAAAATTCAATAAAAAGCAAAAAAATTATAAGTAAAATTGGAAATGGAAAAGCAAATGAAACATTGGCTGAAGAAATCTGCACGTTATTTGATCCATATTGTCATCAATATATGGAAAATTGTCCAGATAGGTTGAAAAAAGGAGACACTGGGAATGAAAAAGGAGTCTGTTTAGAGCTGGAAGAGAAATGCAAGCCATTCTTTGAAAAGTTGAAATTGGAGGATGAGTTGATGCATGAATTAAAAGGTAGTTTAGGCGATGAAACTAAATGTAAAGAAACATTAAGAAAACATTGTACTGAGCGGAAAAAAGAAGGGAATCAAACATTGAATAGTCTATGTGAAGATGCTAAGAAAGAAGAACTTTGCAAAAAGTTTGTTGGAAAAATAAAAGGAAAATGTCCAACCCTAAAAAATGAACTGGATAAAGAGAAAGATGAATTAAAGAAGAAGAAAGATGAATACGAAAAGGTAAAACAGGAGGCAGAAGAATTTGGAAAGGAAGCTAAATTATTATTATCAAGACCTGAACAAGATGGACAAGGTGGAGGGTCAAAGGTGCAAGATGGCAGTGTTCCTAAACCAGTGGGACCACCGGTACAGCCACCAGCACCAGCACAACCAACACCAGGAGGCGTACCAGCACCAACACTAGCACCGCCAGCACAACCAACACCAGGAGGGGCACCACTACCAGTACCACCAGCAGCACCAGGAGGAACACCAGGAGGGGCACCACTACCAGTACCACCAGCAGCACCAGGGGGACCACCGGTACAGCCACCAGTACCAGTACCACCACCAGCACCAGGAACACCACCAGCAGGGCCAGCAGGGCCAGCAGGGCCATCAGGAGGAACACCAGCAGGGCCACCAGCAGGACCACCAGCACCAGGAGGATCAACACCAAGTGGAACGACAAACACTAGTAATGTTATACTTGTTCGGAGAACATTTGTAAGTGGAAAGGCATCAGAAGCAGACAAGAAGGCATTTGTTGCAACGGCAAGAGCATTGGAATTGTATTTAGAATTGAAAGAGAAATGTAAAGCTTTGAAAAGAGACTGCGATTTTAGAAAAGATTGCAAGGAATGTGAAACGGTCTGTACAGAAATAGACAAGTTATGTGAAGGAATAAAACCATTAAAAGTTACACCGCATCATACAATGACATTAATGACGACAGAGATAACGACTACAACAATGATTACAACGACTACAAGAATGATTACAACGACTAAAACAACGACTACAACAACGACTACAACAACGACTACAACAGCGACAAAGTCAATACATGGAGGGAAAGTAACAGAACAATGTGCATTTCCTCAAACAACAGATATATGGATGACGAGTACATCGTTGCATACGAGTACGTTGACAAGTACATCTACAGTGACATCAACGGTGACATTGACGTCGATGCGAAAATGCAAACCTACGAGATGTACGAGTGATTCAAGTAAAGAAACAGAAACACAAAAAGAGGAAGAGAAAGAGGAAGAAGTGAAACCGAATGAAGGAATGAAAATAAGAGTTCCGGAAATGATAAAAATCATGTTGTTGGGAGTGATTGTTATGGGAATGTTGTAAAAAGAATGAAAAAAGAGATTAGAATGAAAAAGTGCATATATCCATTGTTTATATATAATATAGAAGAAGATGTAGAAGAATGAGGTGTAGATTTTTAATCTAGAATAATGAAATAAAAATTGAGAATTGCCGTTTAATTATAGGAAAAATGGAGAAAAAAGCCCGAGAGTTAGTGGAGAATTGTTAAAGATGATAAGAAAGTTTAAAGAAGTTTTTATTAGAGATGAGATTTTGGAAGAATTTATTGAAGATGATAGATTAGGAGGGGGTTTTTATTAAATTTAAGAGATTAGAAGGAAGTTTAGAGAGATATTTATTGGAAATGAGATATTAGATAGAGATTTAGGGTTTTTTATTAATAAAAATGATAAATGAATGTTTTGGATGATTTTATTGAAGATAGTAGATTAAAGTTTTTATTAAATTTAAGAGATTAAGTGGAAGTTT